>NW_015505621.1:836072-874318 GCF_001515645.1 Sinocyclocheilus grahami
CCCCCACACACACAAATCGTGCAGTGCTATTTGACATTAATATAATGAAATGATAAACATTACTGTGAGCTCCAAAGACAAAGCACATCAAATTCAGACCCATAAAAGTCACTTCCTCTGTCTCCTCTGGCAGAGTCTCTCCTGAAGCACTAATGGAAAACTAATTCATGTCTGCGGTGACGCTCACCTCTGTAGTTGGGATGCACTCGTGGGGTGTAGCTGCCGAATTTGATGAGGATAGGGACGTTGTACCCCAGCCGGACCCACTCCACCACATGTAAGGGAAACAGGTTTGGAGTGGTGGCCCCTTCTGATGAAGGTGTCAGACTGCAGCCCAGCTCAGCAAAACCCCCGACTCTTCCCTGGACCACCGACTCAGCGCTCAGAGAAAGACCTGAGGAACACAAGCACATGTCAGCTGGACTATTATTTCCCTGCTAGTCCAGATAAAGATGGTTAGGACAAGTCTATGCTTATTTATGTAGTTTAGCGGCAGTTTTGTGCTGATCCAGATTGATTTATTCTGGTTTAGAGCTGATTCAGATGAATTTATACAAGTGTGCCCTGGTATAGACTTATTTATGTTGGTTAGCAGGGGTTTAGAGACGGTCCAGACTTTTATTCTGTTTTAAAGGTGGTCTAGACTGATTAAGGCTGGTTAGCAGTGGTTTTGTGCTGCTCCAGACTGATCTATGTCGGTTTAGAGCTAGTTCAGATGGATATATGTGGTTTAGTGCTGGTTTTGATATGGTCCCGATGAATTTATTCTGGCATAAGGGTAGTTCAGCTGGTATATCTGCTGATTTGTGCTGGTCTAGGTTCATTTATACTGGTTAGTGGCAGTTTTGCGTTGCTCCAGACTGATTTAAGTTGGTTTAGAGCTAGTCCAGATGGATGTATGTGGGTTAGTGCTGGTCTAGACTGTTTTATGGTAGTTAGCGGTGGTTTCAAGCTGGTCCAGATTGATTTAATGTGGTTTAGAGTTGGTCCATATGTATTTCTGCTGGTTAGTGCTGGCCTAGACTGATTTCTGCAATTGCAAGAAATGCAATTGAGAAACACAAATTAAGTTAAATTAATTTAGCTCTTAAAAAAGTCAGCAGAAGAACAATATATCACGAGGAACAAATAACAAACACACATAATTTGTCATCTGACATGTGATTTCTGTTTGCACTCACAGTGCACAGATCAAATCCACAGGGTATAAAACACCAATATTTGTCATTGGAGGAAAGTACTTCCTGTACACTGTGTACTTAATGATAAAACCAGCAGTTCTGATGTCCTGGAGAAAGCATGAGATGCATGATTGGATGCAGACAGGAACAAGAGCCAGAAGAGAATGCGAGATGGAAAATGAGAGCGTGACTGAGAAAAACAAGACACAAAAGAAAAGCGGGAGGGGGATGTCACAAAAACACACACTAAATGGGGCCGAATGCAAATCCAGATTAAGGGGGGCAGGGTGCCAAAGAGATGACATGCATGTAAATGAACATACAGCATGTTAATATGATGGACGCCTCAGTCTGTGACACTTTCTCTCCCAGCAGTCCTCAAAAGGACAGACAAAAGGAGCCTCATTAGGGTAAATCTCACAAAAATTACAGGTTGATATTACATCACAAAATAAAATTTAATAAAAAACTATTTATATAAAAATGTATAAAGAAAATAGTATTTTATATAAATAGAAAATAATTACAATAATAGAAAACATAAGTATATTATTATACCATTCATTATATATTATAAATATAATAGGGATGCACCAAATTTTCTGCCGCTGAAAATTATCGTCCGAAAATGGCATTTTCGGTTTTCGCCCGAAAGAGAAAAACAGCCGAAAATACAAACCGAAAATATATATATAATAATACAGCCGCTATGGCGTGCCCCACCCCGCTCCGTGTTCAGCGTGCAGGTTTCACTCTCCTCGTCATTGCGCGGTTTGACGATCTGCTCAATATTCCGCTCTATGAATGTGCTTGTGTACCGGAAAAGCAAAGTCCGCTCAAATAACGTGCTGACAGGACATTTCTATGAAGTATACTTGTTCCTGTTTGCAGTAGCACTACTGTGCTGTAACATGCTGTAGTACAGCTGTACTGGACAACGTGGCTCTGCTCACATGCTCTGATAATAATAGCTTTGTAGGACTATACATTATTTGGATAATTAGTCCAAAAAAAACGTATAGCTGATTCTGTTACATAGAAGTGAATCCAAATATTATATTGATATTTAATATTAAGGTAACACTTTACAGTAAGGTTCCATTAGTTAATGTATTAACTAACATGAACGAACAATGAACAATACATTTATTACAGTATTTATTAATCTTTCTTAATGTTAGTTAATGATAATACAGTCGTTCACTTTTAGTTCATGCTAATTCAGAGTGCATTAACTATTAACATGCACAACTGTTGATTTTAATAATGCATTAGTAAATGTTGAAATTAACATTAACTAAGATTAATAAATGCTGAAGAACTATTGTTCATTCTTAGTTTATATTAACTAAAGTAGTTAACTAATGAACCTTATTGTAAAGTGTTACCAATATTAATATAATTTCTGTCCAGTTTTATTGTGTTACTTTCAGTAAAAGTGTGGTTATTTTATTGGCTTGTGTTTTTTAAATTCAGTATCATTAAAATTATTGAGTTCAATTAAAAAGTCTTACAAAATTACTTTATATTATTTAAAATTAAAGCATTTACGGTTTCGGTTTTCGGCCAAGTTCATCCAGAATTTTCGGTTTTCGGCCCAGAATTTTCATTTCGGTGCATCCCTAAATAATAATAATAATAATAATGAAAAATAAAAAAAAACATTCTCGATAAGACAATGAACGCCAAAAATCACATTTTTGCTACCTTAATACAGTAATAAATTATCATGTACTGTACATTAAACGTAAGTACAACAAATACTACCATAATGTTACTTAGGACTTTACAAATACATCATACATATAAAGAGTTTAGTTTTTTTTCTCCAAATTACAGTAAAGAATTTTTTTTCCAGTATTGTGATGAGAATTTAGAAAAAAAACAAAAAACAAAACAAAACAAAGGTCCTAAAAATATGCTTAATTTTTCAGGGGCATTTACTTTTTGTGAGATTCCCCCATTTACACACTAGGCTGAGAGATGTCTCTAGACTCTCACATTCACGAGTTGTAAACCCACTGGGGCACTGTTGCACCCCTTGTACCACAGCGGCCCCATGCATCTAGTCTCATCTGCGATTAGGGTAATCTCTCAAAAACGCCACTCGCTGACAGAACCACAACCTCCCCACCCTCCCTCTGCCCTGAGACCCCCTGAGGCGCACACATGGCCAGCCACCCCTAAGACTCCCACACCCCGTGCCTTGAGAGAAGGGAAATCTAAATCCCAGACCGATCTAAATCCGGATTTGCAGATTTCATTTTTTTTACAGGGAGGATTTGATCCCCTTTCCTCACAAATGTTTGGGGTCTTTGCTCCTAAATACCAGCTCCAACATCACAAACGCTCTCTCGCTTGTCCCGGGAAAGGTCGTGTGCCATAAGGAACATAGAGGGCCGTCTGTTCGTTAACGAACAGGAATTAACCTCCCTGCACCAAACGTGTTCTGTGAGTAAACAAGCTGAACTAAACCCCTGGTGTGCTGTCTGTGATATTACGGTCATGTCTACAAACACCAGCAGAGGAATCATGGAGAGAGAAAAAACAGACACAAAAGGACAGATAACAGACGGTGTGAATGAAGAAAGGAGAAAGCTTGGAAAAAAGAGGCAAAAAAGCATTTATTTTTAATGGAGCAGAACATGCAGTGTCCAAAATGTACACTTGCCACATAAAACTGGCTTTAACAAGTAGACAAACTGTTTGCCAGTGGGCCAATCACTTATTAGGAAAAGCAACATGATTCATGGTTTTAATCACTGTTTAATAATGATATCCTGACCTTCAACCAAGTTATTCTTTTGTTTTCATATAAGAAGTGACAACACCTATGTGCCAAAAAGTCATGTTGGCTCTCAGTGTTTTTTCCCCCCCAAAACATGTTTTGTAATTAAATATTCCAAAATATAGCTTGTTACAGTTTACCTAAGGGTTTTTATTGTTGACTAAAACTAAAACTATTAAAAATCCTTAATTGATATTATGCTGAAATAAAATAAAAAATAATTAATCAATGAAAATGAAATGAACTTAAAGGGGTCATATGATGTTGCTAAAAATAACATTATTTTGTGTATTTGGTGTAATGAAATGTGTTTATGCGGTTTAAAGTTCAAAAAACACATTATTTTCCACATACTGTACATTATTGTTTCTCCTCTATGCCCCGCCTTTCTGAAACGCGTCGATTTTTACAAAGCTCATCGGTCTGAAAAGCGAGGTGTGCTCTGATTGGCCAGCTATCCAGTGCATTGTGATTGGCCGAATACCTCAAGCGTGTGACGGAAATGTTACGCCCCTCACCATACTGTGATGCCCTGTGTCCCAGCCGGAGCGACGAGACAAAAACATTAAAACCCATTATAAACGAGGCATTTTTTGCATCCAGTGGGGACATGATTACGGATTATAATGACTTCTACTGTCTTTTTACGAGTTGCGTTGCGTATCACGGTGTATAAACATAAAACCACGTCTGCATTTGTGATCGGAGAAATGACTAACAACAAGCGCTACTCTACATTGCTCAAAACTCGCGTTTGAATCATCAGTGGCAAATTCTTTAAATATGAAAACGTACTTACAGTCTGTGAGTCAGAACAGCCGGCATTGTAGTCTACTCTACCAGGATCAGGAAACAGTCCTCCATAAAATGCGCTGCACACATCTGAATATTTGGGTTGAACTGTTCTGGAACAGTGTTGTAAATACAACTTAACCACTGATTTCTAGTCGTGTCCTCTTTTGGAAGGCCAAACAAAGTATTTTCGCTTTCACAACGAAAACACACAGCGTCTCCACGACATGGCGGTGGCGGTGGCAGCAACAATAAAGTTACGCCTTCTTTCTTTGCATGAACATTTGGGCGGCATTATGCAAATCTTCCCACACAGTGATGTAGAAATGTGGGGGCGTGTTTAAACGAAGCGTTTTAGGAGGGCTTGGACGAGTCTTAACTTTTATAAAGAATATCTCTTTGGGTTTGAAACTTTAGTCTTTGCAACTTCAGGGATCTTATCTATTCACGAACAGCTTGTAACACTCCAAAGAGAAAGAAAAACTTGAAATCGCATCATATGACCTCTTTAAATGAAATTTACAAATGCTGCCTTGGCAGCTAACTGAAATAAAATAAGATTAGGCTGAAGTACTAAAATTAAGTGAAAGGTAAATAGAAATTTGTTAAAAATTAATAATAAAACAACAAAAGCACATAAACAAGCAATAAATAAATAAAATGAAAACTGGAAATATTAAAAAGCTTATTCAACATTTTAATAAATACTATAATAGTATATTAATAATAATATAATAACAATGGTTCACTTGCCAATAAAAGGTCAAAATGTTTCAGTGGCCTGAAAAAGTATTTGGACATTTGTACTATACTCAAAAATGTTGCAATGTCATTGGATTACATAACAAAATATTAAAGCAAGTGTAATTGATCATAAATAAAGATACCACAAAAACATATTATATGCAAAACATTTGACAAAAAGATCACCAAAACTCCAAAGTCAGTGAAGAGGTGCAACATTTGAGACATGCAGATACAGACAGCGGCTCTAATGCAATGGCATTCACACAGAGTGAATAAAGTGAATAAAGGGTCCAAATACTTTGTGAGGTCACTGTGATGTTAGCAGGAGAAGGAAGAAGTACTTACGCAGTAAAGAGAGGGCGGCCGCGACGGTGACATTCAGAAGCCAGAGTTTCTTCTGTACCATGGTAAACACTCACATACCATCACACACACCCCACCTGAAACACAATCACACACACATAAGTCAGTTCTGAGGACTCTCTGCCTGAGATAAGACAACATGAGGAATATTTCCCGGTTCAGAGTGTTACGTACTTCACTGACTAAATCCATTACACACATCTCGCATTATCATTTAATACTTGCACATTTCCTTATTAGGAAAATCTCATGAGACTTTAAAGAACATGTTCAGGTCATATTTCACCACAATCACACAAAATAATGATTTGTTCACAAATTAGATAACAGCAGCCTGCATCATTTGCTGACTGAAATCCGTGTTTCAAATTTGTGGTGTTGATTCCAGAAAATGTTCTCACAAAACATAATGCATTTCGTAGCACTTTTGTTTTCGACAGACATTTGTAAGGTGAAGATGTCTTGTATTATCCCTTAATCACAGAAAAACTGAACAAAGGCATGCTTCATGTCTTCTTCTGAGTCAGGTTACAACTACTTGTTCAATTCTCAGCTGATTTTTACATGCATGAATGATTCTGGAGACATTATTTTAAGCCTAATTAGAATTAGTGCTGTCAAATGATTAATCGCGATTAATCGCATTCAAAATAAATGTTTTTGTTTACATAATATGTGTTTGTGTACTGTGTATATTTATTATGTACATATAAATACACACACATGCACGTATATATTTAAGAAAAATATGTTGTTTATATATTACATATATTTATATATAATATTAATTATATGAATATAAATATATACACATGTAAATATTTTCAAAATATATATTGTATGTGTGTGTATTTATATATACATAAATATACACAATACACAGAAAACGTACTTACAGTCTGTGAGTCAGAACAGCCGGCATTGTAGTCTACTCTACCAGGATCAGGAAACAGTCCTCCATAAAATGCGCTGCACACATCTGAATATTTGGGTTGAACTGTTCTGGAACAGTGTTGTAAATACAACTTAACCACTGATTTCTAGTCGTGTCCTCTTTTGGAAGGCCAAACAAAGTATTTTCGCTTTCACAACGAAAACACACAGCGTCTCCACGACATGGCGGTGGCGGTGGCAGCAACAATAAAGTTACGCCTTCTTTCTTTGCATGAACATTTGGGCGGCATTATGCAAATCTTCCCACACAGTGATGTAGAAATGTGGGGGCGTGTTTAAACGAAGCGTTTTAGGAGGGCTTGGACGAGTCTTAACTTTTATAAAGAATATCTCTTTGGGTTTGAAACTTTAGTCTTTGCAACTTCAGGGATCTTATCTATTCACGAACAGCTTGTAACACTCCAAAGAGAAAGAAAAACTTGAAATCGCATCATATGACCTCTTTAAATGAAATTTACAAATGCTGCCTTGGCAGCTAACTGAAATAAAATAAGATTAGGCTGAAGTACTAAAATTAAGTGAAAGGTAAATAGAAATTTGTTAAAAATTAATAATAAAACAACAAAAGCACATAAACAAGCAATAAATAAATAAAATGAAAACTGGAAATATTAAAAAGCTTATTCAACATTTTAATAAATACTATAATAGTATATTAATAATAATATAATAACAATGGTTCACTTGCCAATAAAAGGTCAAAATGTTTCAGTGGCCTGAAAAAGTATTTGGACATTTGTACTATACTCAAAAATGTTGCAATGTCATTGGATTACATAACAAAATATTAAAGCAAGTGTAATTGATCATAAATAAAGATACCACAAAAACATATTATATGCAAAACATTTGACAAAAAGATCACCAAAACTCCAAAGTCAGTGAAGAGGTGCAACATTTGAGACATGCAGATACAGACAGCGGCTCTAATGCAATGGCATTCACACAGAGTGAATAAAGTGAATAAAGGGTCCAAATACTTTGTGAGGTCACTGTGATGTTAGCAGGAGAAGGAAGAAGTACTTACGCAGTAAAGAGAGGGCGGCCGCGACGGTGACATTCAGAAGCCAGAGTTTCTTCTGTACCATGGTAAACACTCACATACCATCACACACACCCCACCTGAAACACAATCACACACACATAAGTCAGTTCTGAGGACTCTCTGCCTGAGATAAGACAACATGAGGAATATTTCCCGGTTCAGAGTGTTACGTACTTCACTGACTAAATCCATTACACACATCTCGCATTATCATTTAATACTTGCACATTTCCTTATTAGGAAAATCTCATGAGACTTTAAAGAACATGTTCAGGTCATATTTCACCACAATCACACAAAATAATGATTTGTTCACAAATTAGATAACAGCAGCCTGCATCATTTGCTGACTGAAATCCGTGTTTCAAATTTGTGGTGTTGATTCCAGAAAATGTTCTCACAAAACATAATGCATTTCGTAGCACTTTTGCTTTCGACAGACATTTGTAAGGTGAAGATGTCTTGTATTATCCCTTAATCACAGAAAAACTGAACAAAGGCATGCTTCATGTCTTCTTCTGAGTCAGGTTACAACTACTTGTTCAATTCTCAGCTGATTTTTACATGCATGAATGATTCTGGAGACATTATTTTAAGCCTAATTAGAATTAGTGCTGTCAAATGATTAATCGCGATTAATCGCATTCAAAATAAATGTTTTTGTTTACATAATATGTGTTTGTGTACTGTGTATATTTATTATGTACATATAAATACACACACATGCACGTATATATTTAAGAAAAATATGTTGTTTATATATTACATATATTTATATATAATATTAATTATATGAATATAAATATATACACATGTAAATATTTTCAAAATATATATTGTATGTGTGTGTATTTATATATACATAAATATACACAATACACACACATATATTACGTAAACAAAAACTTTTATTTTGGATACGATTAATCACGATTAATCATTTGACAGCACTAATTCTAATTTCCACATTTTCCACTCCTCTGCACAAACATTTGACTGCTTTTGTTGTTTTGCTAAGTGCAATGAAACTGATATATATTTAATCTTCATCCTTATTTTGTGGGGGGAAAACTGTATGGACAGTTTTTATTAATATTTTGAACTCAGCATCATCAAATTAGGTAATAACCTGCCTTTTTGCAAATCGGCACTTTTTTCCCCAATATGTAGGGCTGTGTAGTCTTTACCAGTGTTATTAGTCAAGTCAAGTAACCTTTATTTATATAGCGCTTTTAACAATACAGATTGTATCAAAGCAACTGTACAGCATTAATTAGGAAAATATTGTGTCAATAATTAAAAATTATAATAGTAAACACTAAATTTTCAGTTAAAGGCAGTTCATCATTGACTAGTATCATATTACTAAGATACTTCAGTTTTTTTATATTTTAAATTAGTTTTCATTTTCAGATTTTCTGTTCTGAATTTTTATTTTTAATGCAAAAAGTTAATGTTTGATCAATTTTGTTGTGCTTCTGGTCATTTTTATCATTGTTTTAAAATGTCTATATAGACATTGGCTTATACATTTTTATTTCAGTTTTAGTTTGTTATTTTAGACCATCAAGTTAAACAAATGAAAATGAGAAATGTTGCAAATAGTTTAAATAAAATGCATTTTAAAATATAATTGTAATTATATTATATATCATATATAAATGACATATATAAATTATATTAAATATTTTATTTAAATTATTTGTTTTGCAATTTTGTAATTGTTTATTTTATTTAAAGAAAATGCAATTTTATTGTTTTAATTTTAATTTCAGTTAACTATAATAACCCTGATCTCATCTTTGATTGACCTGCTCCTTCTCTATGTAAAATATGAGTGCTGTTTGCCCATGCAAAAAATGAATGCACATTAACGCAATACTTAGTGGTTATAAATAATACTTAAAAAGAAAAAAAATTAAATCATGTTTTTTTTATGCATGAGCAATAGTAATAGAAAATCATGCAAAATAGTAAAAACATTTGAACTAGCCTACTAAAATACAGCAATTCTGAATGTTTCATCTGAAAACAACTGGCAACCATCATGAAATCTCCTTGTTATCTTAAACATCACCCGACAGAGACCCAGAAAGTGAACACACCCCGCGGTTTACAATAATCAACTCTCCAGCCGTTCGATATTTCTCTCCAGTATTGTGGAGGAGATTCCCTGCAAAGTGCCTGGAAATGAAAGCAGAGGTCGTTTAATAAAGTGCTGGCAAACATCCACTCGTATGATTGAGCACCTGAGAGCAGCAAAATCCCCCAACCTGTCTCCCACATCGACCATTCAAAGCCACTAATACCAGCTTATTACTTTAAGTTAATTAAAGCCCGAGTTGAAGGGTAAGGCTATTTTAAGAAGCCATGCGCAAAGACGAAAATCATGCAAATGCATTTCGCTTGGTTTTGTCTTTCTGCACACATTGAATGCAACAAAAATTTGGAGGTACATAATGGTAACGGTAACAGATTTGGCAGTTACATTCGCTCTGGCTCATCAAACTAGTCAAATTTCACGAGGGGAATATAAATCTCTCATCTCCATTCTTTCCAGCCCAAATCACAAGACAGATTTCCACAACGCAGTGGAAAGTTATTGGCTTTGAACAACCACAGGTATGAAATAAACCACATATTTCTACTGTTTCCACATCAATATACTCCACTTGGAATTTTCAGAGAGTGAAAATGCCTTTGGTGTCTAGAAAAAATATCCTTTTCAAAAGGGGAAGTGTAGACTATATTTTGTTGCTAATAAAATATTCTTTCCTAACCGATTTAGACAAGTAGCACAAATGATGCAGGATGAGTTACAGCACTTTGGCTTATAGGATTGTTCAAATCACTAACCACAATATGAGCAACAGCAGATGTGATGCTTTATTATCAAACAGCACTCATCAACAAATTGGTGTAGGAAATACTGCATTAGTGAAGTCATACTGTAAATAAACTGTTTGAAAGTGAAAAGTTTAGTTTATACACAGCTTTGCTGAAGTCATATGAACACGCACTTTTAAAAAAGTTTTTTAATTGGCATTGATGCCTCCATGAAGAAACTTTAACATCCAAAGAACCTGTACATTCAACAAAAAGTTCTCAATAGTGAAAAAAGGCTCTTTAGATTATTAAAAAAATTGTTCTTCAAATAAAAGAAACTACATCCTTCAAAATAAAGGTTTTTATCGATGGTTCGATAAACAACTTTTACCAGTTATAGAATTTTTTCAGGATCTTTATAGTGGAAAAGGTTTTTAAATTTTAAACATTTTCTTCACACTTAGAATAAATTGTTTGTTTGAAGGGGTCATATGATGCAATTTCAAGTTTTCCTTTCTCTTTGGAGTGTTACAAGCTGTTCGTGAATAGATAAGATCCCTAAAGTTGCAAAGACTAAAGTCTCAAACCCAAAGAGATATTCTTTATAAAAGATAAGACTTGTCCACGCCCTCCTAAAACGCTTCGTTTAAACACGACCCCACATTTCTACATCACTGTGTGGGACATTATAATCCGTAATTATGTCCCCACTGGACGCAACAAATGCCTCGTTTATAATGGGTTTTCATGTTTTTGTCTAGTCGCTCCGGCAGGACACGGCATCACAGTATGGTGAGGGGCGTAACATTTCCGTCACACGCTTGAGGTATTCAGCCAATCACAACGCACTGGATAGCTGGCCAATCAGAGCACACCTAGCTTTTCAGACCGATGAGCTTTGTAAAAATCGACGCGTTTCAGAAAGGCGAGGCAGAGGAGAAACAATACTGTGCAGCATGTGGAAAATAATGTGTTTTTTGAACCTTAAATAGCATAAACACATTTCATTACACCAAATATACAAAATAATGTTATTTTTAGCAACATCATATGACCCCTTTAAGAACTTTTCACTGAAAGTTCTTTGGGGAACCAAAAATGGTTCTTCTATGACATTTGCTGCAAAAAACCCTCTTTGTAACCTTCATTTTTAAGAGATCGAAAGTCACACTCCCATGGCTACAGTCATGTCAACCGAGGATATAATGCCTCTGTTCTGGAGTCAGTGCTTTATTTGCCTGTATAATAGGCTCAAACAGGTTTTGGGCCGCATGAACTGATCTTGAAACCGGCCTTGAGAGGTGCCAGATGAGGGCAGGGCATTGTGTGCCTCTGCGTGGAGTCTCTTACCAGTCAAGCTGTTGAACAAGGCCTCCTTGTGAAAGTGTCTTTCAGAGAGAGGAGTGCAAGCGGTGAAAGACAGACAGAGAGCAAAGCTTGCGCGTCGGAAAGAGACTTTCTGGCCTACAAGACTCCAGGTGTGTCCTAATCCGGCCAAAAGTATTCAACTTTGCAACAAAAGTCAAGAATTTGTGCTCTGTGGTGAGACTGAAACCATATTTTAAGAAATGTCTTAATTTAACAGCAAATCGTTTAAAAGCCCATATTGGTTGACCTCTAATGTGATTATTTGTGGAAACAGAACTGTTTTCAAGATTGATAATAATACGAAATGTTTCCTGAGCTGCAAATCAGCATATTAGAATGATTTCTGAAGGATCATGTGACACTGAAGACTGGAGTAATGATTCTGAAAATTCAGCTTTGATCACAGAAATAAATTACATTTTAAAATATATTACAATAGAAAACAGTTATTTTAAATTGTAATAACATTTCATAGTTTTACTGTTTTTACTGTATTTTTCATCAAATAAATGCAGCTTTTCAAAAACATTACAAAAATGTTTCGGACCCCAAACTTTTTGAATTTTCATCAGCCATCTTTTGCAACATTATACATTTCTTTGCTGTCACATTTGAACAATTGAATGCATCCTCACCATCCATCCTTTTGAACAGTAGTGAATACTTGGAAATAATCACATAACTGCAAATGATAAAGCAACCTGATACACTCTGATCTGAGTGACACGCACAAACCCCATGACCTTCTCTTAAAATCAACCTTTACGACATCTTCAAGAGAGGAAGCCCCCGAAACAGATGCTTAAGATGGTGAAGAACGGCTCCCAGGGCATGATGGGACATGCTCTGGAAACCGTCTGATCTTTGATCTTGGCCTTGACTGGCAGGGGCACTTAATAAAACGTCTTCAGAACACCATCCAAAGCCAAAACAACTACACGGCCACTTGCTGTTTCATGCAAAACCATCCAAACTGGTTAAGACCTGTACCATCTGTTATTGACCAAAGTGTGTCCACTTGGACAGCTATAGCAGATAACAGACAATCTCAATCTAGTTGGCACACCTCTGGAGTTTCAGGCTGATCTGCTTTGATAGTTCACAGCCTCAATTGACTAAATGAATTAAGTAATATGACAGTGACACAGTTACTGAAGACCATGTCCATCAACATTTCTCCATGCAATATAAATATACCACTGATGTTTCATTTCACATGCTGGTAATTGCTCTCTCTGATCAACTTCTCTGATCAGATCAGCCACATCTTCAATTCAATTACCAATAACACTGGAGATGTAAGCTCTTTGATCACATTAAGAGCAATGTGTTCAAATTGTTGTTCTCACCATAAGGTACTCTGACAAAGATGTTTGTGTCGGGTGTACATTTCTGCAGGTGATGCCCTGAACACGCTTTAGTGTATTAAAAGGTGAACCGGTCATCAGAAAGCAGAAGTTTAAATCTACTTGATCTGGGATCAAATGTCAAATGAGGTGGTTTACTCGTCCGGTGAGGATAACAACTGTTCAGTACACAAATGCATTAAGAAGCACAAATGCAACTCCTGCTAAAGCTTTTAACAGAGCAAATAGAGTTGTTTAACACTGAAATATGTGATTATATTAACCACTGTTCTAAAGCAACTCTTGACTGCAGAGTTGTATCACTTTATGTACAAACTAAGACACTTCGCAACCAGTGATCTTTATTTTCTTTGTCTTGTTTGATGATGCCAAAGAAATGTCTGGCTAAGAAAGTTATGGCCAATTAATTGAAGTAAAGCTGAAATAAAATAAAATAAATATAGAAAAATTCAAACTACATGGAAATTTTGAAATGTTTTCCCCCCTGCCTAATAACTGCAATAAAGTAAAAAATAAGTTTGAAGTACTAACTGAAAAAAAAAAATAATAATGAAGAATTTTAGAATTATTACCAAAAAACCCCAAAACTAATAAAACTGACAAAAGCACATAACAAAACTACACAAATTAAAATGAGCTTAAAATACAAATTAAAGCTAATTCTAAATATATAAAATATAATAATTTAAAAAATATGAAATTCATTACACAAACTGTAATACTAAAATAACACTGAATAAACTTTTCACAATTTTGACAAAAATATGAAAAAATGCTATTCCAAATAGCAAAAGCAGTTCACTCATAACTGCATATTAACAACTTTTTTGTGAGATAAAGTAATGAAATATAGTGTAATCCTGGAAGTGTAATTGCACATTCAAATTTGTTTAGTTTTTTCACTTTTTTTTCACATTGCAAAATGTATCGCACTATTATCATGACATTATTATTATTATTATTTTTAGACTTATCTATAACATTTATTTCTTCTTCAAATGTATTATAATGTATTATAATTTTTAATTGTTTAATTTTTGTATTTGTTCTCTTTATTATGATGTTAGCGCTATGTAAACGGTTTCAATTATAAAAAAAGAGGTTCAATAAAATAAATAAATAAACAAACAAACAAACAAACTTCTGATGAAAGCTTCTGCATGGGAATCATGCAAACATCGCTGAGGCCCATGAGAGCAGCTCTGGAAACAGGTAGATGAAAGGTCAATCACTGCACACCTGCTCTTTGCCGGAGTGAGTAATGTGGACAGCGAGCCGCAGACACAGCCTGATTAGAAGCTGTATTATGCTGCAGCTAATCCTGGATGATCCAGGCTGCCATAGGGCTCCAGCACGGGCCAAAAAGAATGACCCGGGTCAGAGGAAGAACAGTAAGCCAGCAATCTTCCTGTGGTATTATGATGGCATTTCTAGGGTTGGGCGAATGTTAACGGTGAAATTATCATGCCAAATTAAACTAAGAGAAAGAATCTGTGCCATTGCATTTAACAATTAAGCATGTTTCATCATACAATCAACAATAAATGAAACTACTGATAGATTGCTGTGTTTTTCAATAGAAAATGGCCAATATTGCATGTCCCTAATATAATTTAATGACAGTAAAGGAGACATACATACATACATGTCGCGCTATTTTTAGTTTTGTGTTTATTTTGTTATTAAATTATGTTTAAATGTTTGCCGGTTCCCACCTCCTTCAAGGGTTAGCTCACCAAAAAATGAAAATTCTGTCATTAATTACTCACCCTCATGTCGTTTCAAACCCGTAAGACCTTCGTTCATCTTCGGAACACAAATGAAGATATTTTTGATGGAAAAAAAAACAAAACCGACATTATTCAACAATTCGTCTCCTCCACATCACCCAAGTGCCATTTTGGAGATTATCCTCTGGACGTAAACAGCGTATGCGGTTCTGTGTCAGCTGTGTCACGCCGGATCTGTTTCCTATGTTGTTGTGATTTGATCTGAACGAAAACAGCGTATCCGTGTGACGCAGCTGACACAGAACAGCATGCACTGTTTACATCCAGAGGATATTCTCCAAAATGGCGCTTGGGTGACGTGGAGGAGTAGAATTGTTGAATAATGTCGGTTTTGTTTTTTTTTCTTTTGCACACAAAAATGATTCTCGAAGCTTCGTAAAATTACGGTTGAACCCCTGATGTCACATGGATTATTTTACAGATCTCCTTGCTACGTTTCTGGACTTGGGAACATTTCAGTTGTGTTGCTGTCTGTGAAGAGTCAGACAGCTCTCAGATTCCATCAAAAATATCTTAATTTGTGTTCCGAAGATGAACAAAGGTCTTACGGGTTTGAAACGACATGAGGGTGAGTAATTAATGACATAATTTAAATTTTTGGGTTAACTAACCCTTTCATTCTGCCCGACCTCCTCAGCACCGTGATCCCCCTCAGCAGTGAGGGCTCTTCTGACAGCGTGTCCCTCCTTCCTCCCGAGTTTCGGCACCAGTGTAACAAAGTTTGTAGTTCGGGGAAGAAAGAGGTGGGTACCGGCGAACATTTAAATATAATTTAATAACAAAATAAACACACAACTGAAAATAGCGCGCCAGCCCCTCACGGATGACTGCCGCGCACAAACAGAACCAATCAACATTAATAATCCAGGCCTGGTCCTCTCTCGTCCAACACTGTCGTCACTCCTCCTTTTATCCTTCCGGAGCTCCTCCGTGGGACTCGAGACCGGTGAGTGGCGCAGGTGTTGCTCATTACCATTCAACTCCACTGGACTCGCTCCGCCCCCATGGCTTTCGGCCCCGCCCCACTCGTTGCAATGTGGTTTTGTCATTTTTATTATTATTTTTTAAACATTTAATAATTTCTTTTTATTTCAGTTTTAGTTTTATCAATTTTAGTTCTTCAACTTAGTTTATTTCAACATTGCAACATTTCTAATTTATTAAAGTTTTCATTAAAGTTGATCTAATATTTATATTTTCTTTAATTTCAGCTTTATTTCAATGAATAAAAACTCTTTTTTATATATATAGTTTTAGATTTAGTTAACAATAACCATTTATGTAAACAACATGCATTTTTAATTTATTAAAATTGCTTTTAGGTTTTTTTAATACATTTTTTTTATTTCAGCTTTATTTCATTGAATTAAAAAAAATGTTTTAGTTAACTATAACAACATTTATCTAAACCAAACATATTTTCTTCAGAACACAACATTTAAATCACTCTAAAAATAAATTAAAAACTAGTTTTTGCAATGCCGCTGATAATTTCAAAATGGTATAAATTGGAGTTTCCCTTGAATTCTGTTACTTCCCTCAGGTCATAATATCAAGCTCCATTGAGATTCCTGCTTGCATAAAGCTTTGCAGAGTGAAATATCATTCTGCACCTGGATGAACACCAACGTGTAGTCTAGGTAATCAGTTAATAAGGGCTCATTAGATCATTTTCCCATTTGTACCACATTTCTCACATTAGCAGCCCTCAGGGAAGGTTTATCCTGATCTGTACCTGCTGCTGAGATACTCATATACCACTTATTATCACACTAATCATGGCTAACAGAAACCAGACCAAACAGTGATGATGATGTTGATATGTGTAGACCAGTCAGTGGCAGTGAAGCACAACATCTGGGATCGCAGGAAGTCTTAAGTAGCATCTTGGCAAGAACCTGGTGTGAAATAAGTCAGGAAATATAACTTGATGACACGATATGTCTATTAAACACCCGTGGGAGCCCTGCTGCCAAATACTGCTCAAGTGGCTTTGATTTCTCTCCAGTGCAAATCATGTAGATGCTAAAATGCAATGAAACTACCACCACCCAGGTATATCTGTGAGGTAAAACCTTCAAACCTGGTCTTGTGACTTTGCCATGCATGAACAAGACATGATTTGTATTACCCTGAGATCACACACAATAGCTCCATTTACAGATTGCAGAAGCAGTAACAAACATAATCTCCTTCAAATTAATTTGTTTGCTTTTAGCTCCAAAAGCCTGCTCTGATAATGTCTGAGCTAAAAGAAATCTAGTTAATGAAGGTCAATTATAGTGAAGATATGATATAAAGCATGCATCATGCAAGTTTATAAAACATACTGTTGATGGAAATAAAGAAATATGGAAGATAGTTTCCGCCACTGAATACAAAATAAATAGGTAATTGTGACTTTTTAATCTTTTTAAAGTGTTTTTTTTCATTCAGACTTTTCCCCCAGAATTGTTAAGATATAAACTTGAAATTGCAAGTTATACAATCCAGTTGTGAAGAAAAAAAAGTCAGCTTGCAATTTTTCTTACAATTGTGAGTTTATATCTCGCAATTCTTTTTTTTTAATTATTGTATTTCTTATTACATAACTCAGAAATACAAGAAACACAGAAAAGAAACAAAATAAATAAAGAAGTGAACATACAGGTCACCAGAGGCATCACATACAGTTCTTACATCCTTCTTACACAGTTATTTTTATAATAGAGGTTACTCTCCCAATATTAATTGAAGTCCGTAAGTTTCAGTCATTTTACGTCCATAAAGTTCAGTCCATTCAGTGTATTTACATAAAGTAAATACTTCACATATATGGAGAAAGGAAAATATATCTCGCAATTTTGAGAAAAAAAAGTCTGTTTGTTCGCGCTTGCCTTTAAAATCGACATGCGTACTGCACATGTCTACATACCTAACACATACTACGCACGCGCATTACGTCACCGTTTTCAAAGAGTCCCGTATTGGGTGTTTACACGGAAACGATAATGGTGGCGTTTCAAAAACTTGCACATTAACACCCATTTTAAAAAATATGCGTTTTCAGTCCCCCAAAACACCGTTGTCGTGTAAACTAACAGGCAAAACGCATAAAAAGTTTCCCATTTTTGGCTGAAAACGTTGTCGTGTAAATGGTCAGTTGTGAGAAAAGAAGTCAGAATTGTGAGATAAAAAGTCGCAAATGCAAGAAAAAAAGTCTGAATTGTGAGATATAAACTTATAAACCTTAAAAGACTGAACCACTATGAGCTAAGAGGTTGTTATTCGAAGGTATATGCTTTTGTTGAAGCCATAAGCCCGCACTTTGAGTTTATGTTTTTTAATATTTGTGTTTAACAGCAAGAATCCCGGTGAAAAACTATAGGGCCTTTCACACCGCTTTAGTTCCAGAACTAAATGTACAGTACTAAAGTACTGGGCCGATTTTGCGCAAACTATTTCCCAGTACCATTTAAAGGGTTGCATTCACACCGACAGTGTGTACTAAGAAGTGACGTAAGCCGGTCGACAGCGTCGTCATTTGTGCGCGGCGTTCAACAACGGAAACAAAGAAGAACAACATTAACAACAGGAGGATGGAGGACGCTGTGATCGGAGCTGTGTTTTTGTTGTGTCTCGTGGGATTCACAATAATGGACATGGAATGTCGACGTATATATAGCGATTGAAAGAACGGAAAGGAGGACTAAGAATCTCCAACGACAACTGGCAGTGCTACATTTGCTACAAGTGCCTGCACTTCAGCGTCCGTCCATCCATCGCTGATCTCCATTCTTGCTAAATAAGTTGACACAATGTTTACAGTATGTTTACACAGAGTTTTAAATCATGGCGGGTGAGGGCGTTTTCATACGCGTTTGGCCAATCAATGTCTACTTGCGTCACGATTAGTACCAGTTGTGCTGGTTAGACCCTGCTCCGGAGTAGGAGTTAATTTGGTTCTCGAAAAAGGCAGTCCGGTACTAAAATTGCACCCAGTTCCGGCGGTGCGAAAACGCCAAAAAGTGGGTAGTTCCACAATTAGTTCTGGTACTATGAAAAGGTTCCCGTGGTGCGAAAGGCCCTTATGAGAATAATTGTGCCAAAAGAACACTTTAATGCCCACCCACATCCATGAAGCACACCGAATGAGGTAATCGAATAATGTAATCTCCCTAAGATTAATATTATGATTGAATCCATCAAGGCATTAAGTTAAAATCTGAAACCTCTATTCATAATATTGCTTTCTCCATTGAAAAAGCCACCTTGTCTGAATCAGGAGAGAAATATGCACAGATCAACATTATTATGGACTATGGACTTGTATAACTGGAAGCAATGGTTTGAGGTTAAAATGTCTACTAAATGATGGATTTGTTTCTTACGAACACGCAGCTTTTCACTTCACCAGACGTTAACTGGTGAACTGGAGTGGTGTGGATTACTTGTGGATTACTGTGATGTTTTGATCAGCTGTTTGGACTCTCATTCTGACGGCACCCATTCACTGCTGAGCATCCATTGGTGAGCAAGTGATGGAATGCTACATTTCTCCAAATCTGATAAGCAAACAAACATATCTACATTTTGGATGGCATGAGAGTGAGGAAATGTTTAGCAAATTTTCATTTTTGGGTGAATTGTTCCTTTTTAAAATCCCTATGGGAAAAATACTTCCGGAATCAAGCCACTGAAAAGTGGGCGGACAATGTTGCACTCTATTGTGACACTTGCTTTAGCAGACACCTCTAGTTATTATCTCAAGAAGAAGCAGGGGCATGATGCAACAGACAGAAAGAAAACAATAAAATGCTTAAAGGTATCAAGATAACCATGATGACATTTGTTATCCTTGCGACCTTTGATCTTACAGCAGCTGTGTGTATCATCACAACACTGTCTAATGTGGGTCAATAATATCTGCTTCAAAAGCATTTGAGAGCAGAAGGTGAGTCAGTAAAGCTCATTGACGTTTGACCCTCACCGCTCACTCTAGTCCAGGTTAAGCCATTCATTTTGACATTGTTAGGCATGACCCAGAGACCAAAGTATACCACAAACTAATCCAAGCACGACAGGTTAAACTGCTTTAGTTAGCTTCCGCAGGTATATGTTTGGCAAACAGCAACTGTAAAGATATTTATATTCACACAGCTCAGCACCCTTTCTCTCTCTGAAATACAGCTCTCTTATCTTTTGTCATATACTATATATGGATATATATCAGGTGCTGGAAATTACAGTAAAACATGATAAGATTGCATATCAAGCCATTAAAGATCAAATATATCCAACGCATGAACTAGACTAAAAGGCCACACAGCTGAAATACATGCAGGTGTTAAATAATATATAGGTCATATGAAGTAATGATGTATAATAAATCCTAATTGACATGACATAAAATGTCACTGAACATCACAATATGATACAAATAATGAACAAATAGGGTTAAAATGAAAAAGCATGAAAAAAAATTTTGGTGCAAGAAGAAGAGTTATAAATAAATAAATATTCATAGATATTAAAATTATATAAATATTCTTAATGTTACGTTGAGATGTATGTGGTGTATATGCATCTCTCTCTCTATTACTTCTATCTAATATTTTCTATTATTGTAATATTAATTATAAATATAAATATTATATATATAAATATATGTAAATAATCAAAGGATATATATCATTGTAAAAACTTAACTTTAATTCAGAGATTTGTTTTTCAGAAGTCGACAACCATGCGAAACCACTAATTTAATCAATTAATTAATTAAAATAATTAAATGTGTTTAGATGTTAAAATATATATTTATATTTATAGTAAATGTATTACATTTAGTATATAGTGTAAATGTTTTTAGATGTTGACAACCATGTTAAACCAAGAGTTTAGTATGTAAAATAAATAAATATAAAAGTTAAATAAATACATTGTATATATAAATATGTAAATAAATATAGATCAGTTTTAGATATTAATTATATAATATACTTATATGTATATTTATATTAAACATAAATATAGAATGTAGTGTAAATGTTTTTAGATGTTGACAACGATGTGAAACCAATGTGAGTTTATAAATAAATAAATAAGTCACTTTTTTATATTTGAATTAGCTATTACCTAATCATTTCTCTTAATTTTACTTCTATAAATATTTAAACAATATTGTATATGTATGGAAAGCCACTTGAATACCAAAAGTGTCCCTTTAAATATAATAGTATTAGCTACACTGTAAAAAATGACCGTGAATTTAACGGTAAAAGACTGTAAAAATGCTACAGTAAAAACCTGTTAAATGGTTAACGGTAAATTCCCCTACTATATACAGTGAAAAACTGTATTGGACATTACATGTATTGGACATCAATTTTACGGTAGTATACCGTTTTTGGAAGTGAAAAATACCGTATAATTTACAGTGAATAACCGTAAATTGACATTCCCAGAATTCCCTGCGTTACATTTAAAATGTTATGTTTTTTTGTTGAAATAACTATGTTTCTTCTTAGTTTTTTCTTATCAGTTTTGTATATTAGGGTTGTGTGTTACACCTAATGTTGTTAAATGAATGTTTATTGCATTATTTCAGTTTCATGTGTGTTACCGTGATGGTGTTTAGTGTTTGTGTGAATGACACTGTGCACCTTCTATATATGTTATTATTTAAAAGCTGCTTGTGATGGGCTTTGGTTCATCATGTGGCTTTCTCATCACCTCCTGCATTTGGTGGTTATCAGTGTATTACAAAGGTACAAAACAGATTTCAGTACTTCAGTAGGTTGGTATATTAACATTATATCAGTTAATGAAATTACGGTATTTAACTGTAAATTTAAGTTAAAACCATAAAACCTAAAACGTTGCTACCGTATTTTTTACGGTAAAATTCCGGTAACCACAGCTGCCGGTTTTTTACCATAAATTTTACGGATTTTTGTTTTTACAGTGTAGCTTATTATAAAATTTAAAAAAGCATTCATCTAATGCAGTTTTTTAACACGTTTAAAGCGAACTCTCCTGCAGCTTAATGAAGAGCTCTGAATGAGGTGTCTGTGTTGGACAGGAGGACTGATATCCAGCATGTCCAGCATGTCCAGCTCTGGTCAGAGAGACTGTGTGCTGGTCATTGTTCTCAAGAGAAACACTGGACCTCACGTGCACCCCAGAAAACACACTTTTAAACAGAAATAAAGCCATGGAGGACAAAACCTGCAGCTGAACAGCATCTTAAGATGATGCATACAAGACACAGACATCATAATTCAAACAGAAGCCTCGTATGAATGGCAGCTCTGACATACTGTATGAATTATGTATGTTGACAATAACATCTGCCGGCGCAAACGATTGCAATATGTCTACTTATATATATATGCATGTATATGTGTGTCTTTTACCTTTTTGAGGCACTTGACTGATGATTAAAAGAAGGTGTCACTCCATCGATGCTTTAAGCCTTTTCCTCCGCTTGAAAGTTCCCCCAAAACACTTCAAATATTCTTAAAAGTACTGCAGAAAAGATTTGATAACAGAACCAGAGCCCGAGTGTCGTCAGTGATACTGTGAATGCAGCAGCTCTTTAAAACTTCATGTACTCTGCAGGTCAGTCCAGCGCGGAACACCGAAGTCCCGTGGGTCTGTTCGCACGTTAGATCTGTCGTCTGCTTTAAACCGTGTGCTTGTTCGGCGTCCATTCAGTTTCTCCTCCGGACTGAAGGAGATATCGTCATGTGTGTGAAGTTTCCCGCGGTCTGCCGGTCTCGAGAGTCTCTCAGTTTCAGTCCAGGGAAGTTTGTGCGGTTACTCACAGGATTGTTTCCCGTTCAAACACGGACAGTGTACACACACACACACACACACACACACACTGCCACACGGGGGCGCAAGTTGACCATCAATAACAACTATAGTAAATGTAGTTTTATTATCAGGGTTCACCTTCTTTCTTAAAAACTGAATGAACTGAGAGGCTTTCTAAGTGCAATCATGATAACAATCAGTCTTCATTTTAAAACAAGTTATTTATTCATAAATTATCTTCTG
Source organism: Sinocyclocheilus grahami (assembly GCF_001515645.1). Lineage (NCBI taxonomy): Eukaryota > Metazoa > Chordata > Actinopteri > Cypriniformes > Cyprinidae > Sinocyclocheilus > Sinocyclocheilus grahami. Next base: position 859,334 of record NW_015505621.1, read on the forward strand.
TAATGTCAATAAAATCACATAAAATAAGTTAAATCCAGTGACATGACATTAGACATTAAAGATGCACAATCTGTAATGGTGCTTTACTCACATCATACACAAATGTTTTTAAATTTAAAAACAAAACTTTTTTATATTTCAAGAATGGATTGAAACAGTAATGTTAATGTGTTTCCTCAAAAAAATATAAAAAATCTCATCATTAATGACAGATTTGATTTGAACCCTAGTGCAATCCAACAGCATGTCATGTTTTGAGTAGTTTTTCTTGCCCCAGGCTTTGCTTGACGCAACAACCTGTAACTCAATACAGCACACTAATATAACAACTGATCGGAGACCTGTTTGCATTACAAATAATGGCATTAAATCCATGATAAAGTGATATTCATTACACAAACCATCATACTAGTTCATGAACTCCAATCACCTTCTGAGTCTATGAAAATGTTAAAAAATGAGGCTGTCAAGTCATTTTGACATGGCAGACATCAGCGGCGGTGCAGGAAAACCAGGTTCAAAGCTCTGTCAGATCAGCCAGCTGACAGCCCGTCCCCGCCACTCAGTCATCAAAGTCAGGGATGTCATCGTAGGAGAAACCGCGATAACCCTTGGAGGCGTAATAGGCGATGCGCAGGTGGTAAAACCCAGGAAGAAAGACCAGGATTCCAATAACCAGGACTGGGATGGTGCGATCACGGTGCTGTGAGTGACAGAAAGACAGAAATATCCACTTTAAGAGCTCGCCGGGTCAAATGTGTGCGCAGGTCATTAATAACTGTCAAAAATATGTCTTTTCTGAGGACCTCAAAGTCTGTCATACACTGATCAATCTATAGGGTATTTTGTATTCTCATTTTCTGCTTAAATACACTTTTTTTTGTTGCCTATTTCAGACCATTTCTTAATGCATCAATTTATTAATTTTAATAGATTTTTTTTTTAAATGCACAATTATGACTAATGTTGAGTTAAAAATCACAGAAATTCCAATCTGACTATGCAGACTGATCAAAAAACATGAGTAAATAAAATAAATACAATTGTATTCAAGTGGCCCTTTAAGTATAACCAATTTCAGAGTATTTTTGCATTAATTATTATTATTTAATAGATTCTTAATAGTGCACAAAGTTAAATAAATAAAAAAATCCCATAAATTCCAACCTGGTTGTTCCAACCTGTGTGTATATATATATTATATATAAATTATATATAATATTATATATAAAACTGTTTAAACCATTCAAAAATGTCACTATAAAAATATCAGATACATTGTGTTATTTCCAAATATGAAAGTAGCCAAGATCAGAATTTTAATTCTGATAAAAATAAGTGTTTTCTGAGGACCTCAAAGTCTGCCATCTACTGATCAATCTAGTGCAAAGGGTATTTTGCATGATCATTTTTCTTATTAAATATATGTATTTTTTGTTCAAGTGGCCCATTTCAAATAATTTTGTATTTCAATGAACCTATTACAAATGCATTTATTTTCATTGACTCTTTATAACACACAATTCTGACAAATTGCAAGTTAAAAATCACTACAAAAATCTAAAACATATCAGGGTTATTTGCAAATGTGAAAGCGGCCCAGTTTAAAAAGTTTTTTTTATAGTCTCATTGTCTGCTCAAATATATATAGATTTTATATATAATTCAGAGTATCGGTATTTTAATGTATCGATTTCTTAATTTTTTATAGTGCACAATTATGATGAATGTCAAATGAAAAATCACAAATTCAAACCTGAATATTCAAACGTTATTACAAAATTTAGATATGTATCAAAGTTATTTCCAGATATGAAAGCAGCCCAGATTGGAGTTTAAAATGATCATATTCATATATATATATTTCATTAAGTCTTCTCAAATCATTAGTGATTACTAGATATAGATTTTTTTTTTAAATTTTGAATAAAGACATTTTTACATTAGAACAATAAAGTGGCAATAGCATAAACTGTATATTCATTTTAGAAATGTCCACAACATTTTCAGGCCTACATAAAGCTTAACAAATTACTTAATCAAAAATGTATTTAATTTTAATAAATCAAAAATAATTTAAAGATGAAGTTCTAAAATTACCAGTGTTATATTAATATCATACTATTATAGTTTTTTAATTTTTCCATTTTCTATTTTCATTTTAATTTTACTTAAAGCATTAATAACTCTAGTAACATTTTAAAAAGTTTTAGTTTATGCATACATTTATGCTAGTTTTAGTTATTTTAATACATCAAGTTGAATGAAAATGACACCTTTTTGTATGCTGTGCCTTTAACTTTCTATAAAGCATACAACTGCAGTTGATGACAGTCTGACAGAATGCAGAAAACATTGCTTTACACTCAAGAAATGCATTTATGCTGCAAATAGCCATGAGGCTGTTAGGATTATGTAAATCAAAAACATAAAACAACAGAGCAATGAAATCAAACTAATGCACACTAACAAATGCACGAGGAACGTGTCTAGAAATCTGAATGCGAAGCTAATAATGGCACAATCTGTACAGGCAGAACATGAAAGCAATGCATGGAGCTGTAATAATGTGCAATGGCACTCACATCATTAACTTCAAAGTATCCTGCTAACAGGAGGGATCCGATGATGATCAGAATGGAGCCGATAAGGAAGAGAACGGTTGCCAGGGCGATCGCTTTATAAGGGACTTTAGGGGGACTTTTCTTAAACTGAGAAGAGAGAGAACATTGCTCAATATTACAACGCATTCATGCAGAATTTCAGTTAAGAGCAGTAAACTGAATGCTTTAACTACTGTAAAACACAGGGGAATGCAATGAAAGATCAATCTCCGCACTTATTTATGTGTGATATTTAGTATGTATAAAGTCAGAATTGCGAGATATAAAGTCAGAATTGCGAGATATAAACTCGCAATTTTATGCGATTTCCCCCCCCCCCTAAGTTAAAATTGTCAAAATTGATAAGTCAAAATTGGACTTTAACTCGCAAGTTTTATTTATATTATTTTAATTGCGAGTTTATATCACGCAATTTTGACTTTATAGCTCACAATCGCCATATAACATAGATATATAAATAAAAAGACAGATATGTATTAATATTACTTAATCCCTGGAAATGACAAATATGAAAGTGAGCATCAATGATTTGCATATTTAATTGCATTAAAGCAGCACTAAGTAACTTGGGCGCTCTAGCGGTTAATAAACAGAACTGCACACATCCCGCGGAAGAACATTCCGACCGGATCTACTTCTCTAAGTTTATGTCTATGGCGATTCACGCAGGCATGTGTTACTCCGCGACGACCCGACCAGCCTGCAATAGTCCAAATATAAGTACTTATTACAAGTGTACCGTAGTGATTCGGAATAAGACAAAAACGCGGTTTGGAAGATGAATTTGCAATGATGTACTCGCTCATTCTATACATTTAGCAAATTTTGAACACAGAAAAAGTTACATAGTGCTGCTTTAAAAGCCTTTTCCCCTCTCACCTGGGCCCGGTTTTTCAAAAGGTTTAATCCGGATAAAATTGATCCGGATTTAGTAATCCTTTTTTTGCGATCCGTGATCACGTAATCCATCTTACTTTTGGAGCCAGTTTTTTAAAGCAACATCGGATTGGATCAGATATAAACTCAGAAAAAACATAAATTCTGAAAAAAGTCAGATTTGTGACAAAATAAACTTGCAATTGCCTGAAAAAAAGTCAGAATTTTGAGATAAAAACGTATTATTTTTAATTCAGTGCTGAAGCAAACAAACAAACAAACTCAAATGTGACATGTAAACTCAGAAATGTTCTGAGTTCATATTTCACAATTTTTCTAAAAAGAAAACCTTATTATTTATAATTCCGTGCTGAAGCAAACAAACAAACAAACAAACAAACCTCTTTCTAGCTTGTACTTATTTGAACAATGTCTAAGAACTTGGTATTACAAGCACTTCTTGTGTCTGTTTGCCTCTTTAAGAAGAATCGCTTTATGTATCCCCCAATTGTAAGTCGCTTTGGATAAAAGCGTCTGCAAAATGACTAAATGTAAATGTAAATGTAAAATGTAAATGCTGCCACATTCACATGGTCCAAAACATGAGTTTTTTTTGTGTGTGTGAGTGTTTGTGAATTCTCATGTCGGATGTCTGCTGTGAAAGTTGAAGTGATATTTCACAAGCTTTTGCCTCTTGGTAGCAGTATTATTTCAGTATTTTTTAAATATACTATTAGTTTTTAATAATATTTAAAATTTTATTTTGATACTTTTTAATTTAAATTTTAGTTCAATTTTAGTAATTTGGGTATGTGCTTTTGTCATTTGTATTATTATTATTATTATTATTATTATCATTATTTTTTTAGAGGTTAGGTTTCATTTGTATTTATTTTATATCCAGTTTTTCATCTTATACTTGCAATTAAAGGTGCTGTATGTAAGTTTTTGACTACTAAAGCATAACAATATCATAATATGTTTGCAGATATTTAAGAAACATGCTAAGTTAACATACTTGTTTATCTCACCAGTTATTCTCCTTTGAAAATGTGCGTTCTGGGCCGGAATGTCTGTCTTTGTTTTGGTCTGAGAAACCCGCCCACTGCCAGTTTACCCAATTGTATTTCAGCACCCCGGGTTGCCAGTTGACGGAAAACACAGCATATTTAATTTTATTCATTGTCATGTGCGCTCGTTTATGTTGGTGTCCTCAATCTGGCAACCTGCGTGGGAGGGGCCTGGGGGGGAACCCTCTCCAATTTTTTGAATTTGAACTGCAATACCGAGTTCAACCACTAGTTGTCAATCCTACATACAGCACCTTTAACAAAAATGTGTTAATAATAGTTTCCGTTTTGGCTGTTTTAGGTGTGAATCTCACAAAGTTTTGCTCAAAAGAACAAAAGTAATTACATCACACTTCATTTAGATTTTTACATAATGCTTATTTTACATCAAGATTATTTTCATGGCAATTTTAAGCACATTCACCACCCAAATTTTAATTACTGTAATATGAAATTTTTAAAATTCTCATTAGTTTCATTACATTTTAAATTGAAATCAGTATGAATTAAAGGTCTAACAAATATGACAATGACATATAAATACCATTTAAGTAATATATAAATATTTTTCATTTTTATTATAGTAATGCATTTTTGTGTGTGTGCAGTAATAAGAATTAAGATCAGAAAAATTTATTTTTCTTTTTATTTATTTTATATCTAATTTATTATATTTTTATTTTATTTCTATTTTATATTGTTATTAAAATAATGTCTCAATGCATTGTAGAATGAGTTGGAAATATGTCAAGTTTTGTGACATTTTTGTTGCGTGTGTTTCATGCAGCCAAAATAATGGTATTCATTATTGTTTTTTATTGCTTCATATATATAGTCAGATTATATTATATTATTCCACATAATCTGATCCATTCAATTTGCACAACGAAGGGGAATGAGAATAGCATTCAGAGTAAGTAATAAGTATTTGGCTGCATTCTGTAACGTGTAGATCATATTTTCTCAGGTTCTTGGCTGCAGAGTTGAGGGCATGACTTAATATCTGAAAAAAGGATTTCATTTTAAAGAGGTTGTGTCTTAATTTAGAAAATATCTGCATAGATACGTGCTTCGAAAGATTGTTAGTGCTCTGTAAATATTGTTTCAAAAAACGAATTGTTTCAAAAAACAAAGCATTATACAGGGTCCCCAAAAGTATGCCTCACAGAAATGTCAGAATGTCATTGCATTAGGTGACAAAATATTGTATATTTTAAACAATATTACATATTTTTATTTGTACATATTATGTAATATTACAGTATTACATATTTTTATGTAATAAAAATTATTTTCTGAAAGCAGTGTATTGCTTTCATAGTTTATTATCAAGTGCAATGACATTCAAACATGAAGTGTGACTTAAGTGTCCAAATACATTTTTGGTACCCCAATATTTTTTCTTTGTTATTTAGAGAGTGCGTTAGTAATATGCGCCTATAGGCGGGTGCTCAACTCGCGTCCACTTTGCTTAATACACACACAGGGACGCGCAGCAGCACAGAAACATTTTTAAAAATGAAAAATTACATTCTGCCATGGCTCGAGCGCAACTAGCTTTTAAAGGGGATGGATGATGAGACTCTGATTGGGTTATTGCACGTTACGCCCAAAAAACACCCATTACTCATTAAGAGACTAGGGACAACCCGTTTAGACCATGCGCCGGGCGCGCCGACCGGTTTCCCGTCGTTAAACTAGCAAAAGTGGATTCGGACATGCCCTGAGTGCACCTGCGCTGTGCGCTTTAGACCATGCGCTTAGATCGTTAAAATAGGGCCCTAGGTTTTTGTTGGTCAATGGCGCAGTCTATTTTCAGTTCCTCAAAATAGCAACGCGCCAACAATGCGCCTGAACACACCTCTTTTTTAGACCAGGACGCCCATGGGCGCACAAATGGGCGCAAATGCATTTGCTATTTAAACCACATTGCGCCGGGTGTATGATAGGGCCCATTGAAGGAGGGACTGGAGCCACATCTACAGACCAGAAGATCACCAAGACTTGCATCTTGGACTAGTTAGCAACCACGTAGACATGCCCTAGAAAGCAGCACCCAGAACACTTTAACATGACCGCAACATGAACAAACACCACTCACATTTTCTTATAAAAATGTAAAAATGAAGTGTTCTGCAGTAACTGATGTCAAGGTTTTGAGTGGTGGTGATATTTTTACTCTGTAATCTGTAAAGTGCATATAGGGCCCACATCAGCAGGGATCCCACACCAATTTCATGAATTTAACTGGTTGGTAGAGCGAATACAAATAGCTTGAGTCTGATTCCTCTAGAGGTTGTAAAAGATGCAGTTTAAGATGGTTTTAAAACCTGATTTGCTTCATCAGAGGTGTGGCGGACGACAGACTCTCCTCCCTTGAGCGGCCTTGTTATCATACTGCATTCTAATGAGGCAGCGTTGTTGTTTGCTGTCTTGTTTCCAAGATGACGTCTTGCTGATAAAACGATTCAGAAACAAACACAGGTACGAGAGGGCAGACTGTTGTTTTTGTAAAGTACTTCATAATTGATGGGCTGCTTTGATTTGATTTAGCCTGATGGATTTATCTGAAGTAATTGTGGTCATTAGGGAGAGCGCAGTTTAAAAGCAGTGGACAGTCGACTGGCGGAGTACTTTGATATTTTACATAAGAGAAATAAATGAATATAAACACACACACACATTCCCACAGGGGGCTTAACTGTGAGTTGTGGGGCTGTAAGCGCCGTCCAGAGTTCAGTAATTAAGTCTGAGTTCATTACGAGACAGCAAAGAGAATGCTGCAGTGAGAAATGAAAATGAAGGGGACGGACTGGGAAGGGCTTTAAGTGAGCTGCTAGATGTAAACCCTCTTCTGATAGATTCGTGACACTCAAAGATACATCATTAAAGAATAATTTCTCAGTTGTTTCTCCTAGACTTCTGCTAAAGTCTCTTGCTTCCAGCTACCAGGGAACGTTCTCACAAAGTTTTTAAACGTTTATGAATGTTAGGACAAAACATTCTAAAAGTCATGTTTATGGAATGCTGATGTATGATGTTATTTGTACTTGAACGTTCTAAGAAATGTTTAGAAATTTTAATTACAAAAACAAAACATTGTCTTTTAAAATTCTGGCAGTTTAATGCCTACAAAAATGGCTCGTAGGGACTACAACGAGTTACTTCCCGGGTTCGTGACATCACAAACCCAGATAAACCCCGCCCTCGGGAAAAGGCAGCAAATTAAGGGGGCGAGGCCATGCTGTGCTGCTTTGGAGAAGAGGAAAAGAAAACATTTTAACGTTTTTAGAATTTTTTTTTTAAAGAAAGCTTTCAAATAACATTGTATTTTGGGTGAAAACAAAAATAGCAGAAGGTTGTAAAAGCGTTTTTTGTAACTTTTAAATAATATTATGATCTACAAAAAACCTGGACAATACAACATGATTAGAATATTAAAAAATAGTGTTCTATTTTGCATGAAATAAGAAATGTTTTTGTATCCTTTAAATAACGTTATAATCACAATTTTTTTTTTTAGAATATTAAAATTAACATTCAAATAACGCCATATTTTGGGTGAAAAAAAGTTAGTAGAATGCTGTTAAAAAAAACAAAACGTTTTTGTAACCTTTAAACAACATGAAATTAAATATTTTAGAAAAATTTCTAAGCACTGTTCCACCAATGTTTTTATAACCTAAATTTGGTAGATGTTTCTCTCAAGAAATAGGTCTTGTTAATTTCACATCTTTTCTTTCAAATGATCTCAGCTATGTCTCAAATTGTCCTTAGAATTGCCAAGATACCAGTCTGCATTCAGAAGTCAAAGATCTCAATATAAACACAAACATTTCTTGTCAAATTCAAAGATGATTTGATCTGTTCTATCCACATTTCTTTAACTATAAGCAAATACATTTCTACCTTTGTCTTTATAGGAGTTTTAAGAGTAACATATGAAAGAAAGTTGATGCTCAGATAAAACAACATGACATCTCTGTATTCTTATCTACTGCCTCTTATGGAAACTGAAGTGATTCATTTCCGTTACTTTAGTTAAAATACATGTGGTTATTTCTAGGTGCATTTATGACATCAAACCAGCTGTAAGGATGTTGCTATGTATGGGATTTAATGTGTGCATGTGTGTGTTTGCTTAGCTATAGTTACCAACTATAATTAGAGCAAGTATATTGGCTTTATCTTATTTTAAATTATAATATTTAATTATTTTAAATGAATAGAATAAAATAGAATTTTAAATATATCTATTTATTTTTTATTTCAATGCAAAACATTTGTTTTTATGGTGTAAAAAATAAAAGCATGTTGTATGTCCTCATATTGAAAGTTGCAGTAGAGTGTGAGTGTGTGTGGGGTATATAAGTTTACACAGCTGTGACTTTGAACTTCAATTCTCTTTCTCTCTCTTCAAACCGCTGCCCTGCAGGTCACATGTATTTTTCAGAGCTCATCACACTGGCTCATGTTCCTGCTGCTCTCATTTACTGGGTTCACTGGTATCATTTTGAATTATGTTCAAATCTTCTGTGAGTATTTTTCACATTAAAATACTTCCTTTTATCTCAGTTTAACAAGTAGAGACAAAGTCACTGGTACTTTGACCTTGTGAAGAGTGACTCTGTGATGCTTTCAAAACATTGATCTGTTTGTTTGAGCGGCCCGGCATGCTGACTTCTGGCACAAAAAAAGGTAAAGTTTGGGGTGGGACTGTGTGTTTGCTTGTCCATTGGTGGACAGGGACAGAGTGGAAGGGAAAACATTATGGAGATGATCATTACAATGTGTGTTAGACATCAGATGGTATTATGCAACATCTCATGCATTGTGCACTCATACAACTACTGTATAATGAAAGCTTATTTAACTAGTACTAGACCCAAAAGAGCAGTTTGCAGTTTAAAAAGTCCCCAACCCCCTCAAACAACTCGAGGTTCAAAGTTTCTGTTTTCATCTGAGAGAGTGCTTTATTGATCATTTGAGGAATACAGCTCTATTTTGAGGATGTACACAGTGACATGGGTCAAAGGTGTGTATTGTTCTGCTGATGAGAGCTGTTATTGGCTCTCTGAGCTACAGACATCATTTCTGGACATTACACATGCTGAAATTCACTCAACCACGACTCTCTCAGACATCGTGATGTTTAATCTGATCTGTTGCCCTCTGAGGAAGCATCACAAACTAACGACTGAGAATCACTTTATCAGTAAGAGTTTGGAAATTAGTGGAGGCTAGTTGTCAAATGGAGAAGTCGTCATAAGATAATATTTTTGTAATTCAATAAATATAGATTAGTATATAATATATGTGTGTGTGTGTATATATATATATATATATATATATATATATATATATATATATATATATATATATACATACACATATATATATAGTAAAAACCTTGACAACTAGCCCCTTCCTCCACTATTATCATGTATTCTGTTTTGCATTTAATGTAAGATGACACTTCTGCTGCAAAACAATGCTAAATGTATGTTTATCCAGGCAATTGACTGTTGAAAAGGGCTAATTTGTGAGCGTAAGTCTGAGCCAGAATGTTTTGTCTGCATGTTAAGGGGCACTATGGGAAACGTCTCCGCGAGAGAGGAGAATTCATTAATTTGCTCAGCAGCATTTGCAGGACACCATTGACTTAGCATGCTTTTCCATTCATTAACTTTTAACAGTCAAATGACCCTGAAATTGATTTTCATATCTCTCGGAAACCCTTTGAAGTTTCTGCCTTCGCCGGGTTCTTGTGAGAAGACACCTCAACCTTGTATAATTGCTCATCTGACAAGCATCTCAGGAGTGGATATTCCTGGAGACAAGGAGAGCTTGTAATCGTGCACATACACACTCAACATCTCCTGCCTGTTGCCTTTCTGCCCGCATTCTCCACCAACTAAATGAACTTAAAATATCTAGGACAAACTAGCTGCTGGGGACGTGTCTTGCTGATTTGTCTCACTTTACATTTTTGCTCAGGGCTGTAACCACCATAGATATTAAGGGGGCCAAGTCCCCCCAATAAGTAGAAATGGCCAAATTGTCCCCCCTCGATTTGTATATTTTTATTCCTTATTTACTTGTTCTATTTTTCTATTTTTTATTATCTGTGTTTTTGTTCTGTCACTGTCATTCTGTTACACTGTGGAGCTTCTGTCATGAAAACAAATTCCTCGTATGTGTAAACATACCTGGCAATAAAAACTCATTCTGATTCTGATTCTGATTCAATATTTGAATTCTTGCATTGCTCTGCTGCACTCCATCATGCAATGCACTGTTGTTGGGATGACAAAAGGTTTAAGAGTTAGATTTTTAGGCTGGTCTACCTCAGCGATTTAACAGCACTCGTCAATGTCAAAATGATTAGATGGCCAATCAAATTAAAGTAGGCGGGGTTTACAGTTATAATACATTTTGAAAGAACAATTAAGACACCTCAGCCTCAAATAATTGCTCATCTGACAAGCATCTCAGGAGTGGTTATTCCTGGAGACAAGGTGAGCGTGAATCCATGCATGCACACTCAACATCTCCTGCCTGATGCTTTTTTGCCTGCATTCTCCACCAAGTAAATGAACTCTATCTAGAAGGCACTAGCTGCTGGGGATGTGTCTTGTTGATTTTTCTCACTTGACAATATGCAGGTATTCTGTAGGGCTTCGTAAACTAAACAATACTGAGCTAGAGAAGCCCCCAGAAGAACAGCCCTCAATCTGCAGAGTTCACAGTCAGGATACAGTTTCATTACAACATTGTAGGAAAGTAAAGGTCAAATTATGGCTCATCCCAGTGATCCATGCTATTTCACCATGTTTTGGAGAAAATGCCACCAGTTTTTATAGTATGTCAGTGCAGTGGAGGAATAATTCACCCAAAAAATTAAAATTCAGTCATGCCCTTCCAAACTAATATGACTTTCTTTCTGCCGTGAAACCCAAAAGGATAAATTCTTTATCCTCATACTGATCTTTTGACAAAAGCTAATGTTTAAAAAATGTACATGCTTAGGTAAAATAAAAGCAGCCAATACACTGTAAAAATATATTTTAAGATTACTGAAGTATGTTTTACAAAAATTACTATTTTGGTCTTTCTAGTTCAAAATTTTATGTATAATTGTGTTATGTATAATATATGCATAATTTGATGTATAATTTGATGTGTTACTGTTTATGTGATTAACTGTAAAATTTACTGGCAGAAATTGACTGGAGTAAAAATTGTCTACACCATTTTTTGGTAATTTGTGAATGTTCCTTAAATAATTTGCAAGGTGAACCAATTTATTTATTAGAGTGATGTTTTGATATTTCTATATCACTGTTTATTTACTCTTTGATGTTTCATAAAATATAAATGTATTTCATAATAGCTTTACATAATTGTCCAATGGCTGATAAGCAATTTAATAGCCTATAATACATTTTAAAGGAACAATTCTCCCCCCCAAAAACATTATATCATAATTTACTGATGTCTTTCCAATCCTGCGTGAGTTTCTATGACAGAATTTTCTATACGGTGAACCAATCCTTTAAATAAAAATCTCTATATTTAAAAACTTATATATCAAACAGCAGGTGCCTATTGTGACAATGTACCCCATATGGTTTGACAAATTTCCTCACAGTAAATTTAATATGAACTGCATATTAAGTTACTTAAATTTGATCTGTAGTAATTTACAGATGTGTCAAGGTAGACCTTTTTCAGTAGTTTTTGGGAACAATCTGGTGGGCATTTTGTGTCTTCTTGGAATTTTTTTTTTCTTATTTAGCAGAATAAATAAGGCTTTATTAATTAAAAACAAACAAACAAATAAATAAATAATTTTGCACACAAAGCAGTCATATGACTTTCGAAGACTTGGAACATAGTGTTATGTTATTTGTTTGGACAGCCTGAGGGTGAGCAAATTATAAAATTGTTATTTTTTGCCTAAAATATTCCTATAATATTCTCTCTAAACCCCATTTGAAACCTTATTTCCATGCCTGCTGATGATGCCAGTCTGCATGTTTCGAAATCCATACCCATGACATTGGTTTATTCAAATCACTCCACGCCGAAGCGATACGTTTGGTTCTTGCTATCTTTTGCTCGACTGCGGAATGAATCAAGCACCATCCTTGATGGATATCCGTGCGGATTGGGATGTGTGGGTGGGGGTATCGATTGTACGGCAGCCCCCGACTGCAATAATTTTCTTAAGATGCATGCCGCCCTCCCTCTCCTCTCATATCTAAAGCTATTCCTGAACAGTGATTTAGGAGATAAATACAACCTAAGAGTTGTCATGGTGATTTAGATTCGGATAAGACAGTGCTTTCCTGAGGCAGAGGAGGGTGAGACAAAGACAAAGAGGAGGATGAGAGACGCCGAGCTCGAGAAAGAGAGAAAGAGAACACAGAATACCTCTGCCGGAGGGCATGATAATGTGTAGAAACCCACTTGATTAGTTTGTGCTTCCCTCTAAAACGAAACCGCAAGACAAATAGTGATAGCACATTAGGGCTGTGGACCATGGAGTGAGAATGGGTTTGTGTGTGCGACTTTATAGGTAGGGAAAAGGACGGCGGGAACGACTTGACAGGAAGAAAAGAGAGCCTTTGGCTTGGATAAATAGATGCCGTCTAATAAAGTGCTTTTGAATAAGTTCCGTCACCTTCAGTGTCACGTTTGTTAGAAAGACGCTTCAAGTGACTTGATCTGAATGTGTATGGAGTGAGCCGTTCAACTATAACAAATACATACAGTATGTGAGTCTCTGATATTGGGACAATCTGACCCCGTCAAACATCAAACTGACACCTGAGATCCAGAGAGTTTGGGCTTGCGACCTTTTCTGCTTTTTTGATTTATATGTAAACAAACATCTTCAAAGATTCACTATCATCTAATGTAAATCATCTCAAGGGCAGTCGATAAATAACAAGGAGAAAGATGGACAAATATAGCCCTGAACCAAACCCTGAAAAAGACAAACCCAATAGAGCCTGTCAATCCAATCATAGCCAGACTTGAGCTCTAGGAAGACTGACTCGGCTCTCCTGGGATCGACTGTGATAAAGGAGGAAGGTGAAATGATATGAAGGAAAAGAAAACACATAGAAGGTCTGTTCCAAAACCTACCGAGCTGCCCTGAAGTCAAAGGGAATGTTACTTATTGCTTTAAATTACAAAAAATGTATTCATTATGCAGACTTTATGGAGCATGCTAAGTTAACTTTGCATTACTTTTTCTTACCATGTTCTCTCTCTTTCTTTTCTCAATTATATGTCATTGCATCCACACACAAAAAAAAACTAATAAAAATGACAAAAACATGCAACAACATGAACAAAACTTTTACTAAAATTAAAATGAAAACAGATGTCTAAAACTAAAGCCTAATTCAAAATATTAACAAAAACTATAATTCTGTCATGACAACTCTCGGAGGGATTGGCATGGTAATGTACATGACAATGTTAAAGCGGTGGTTCACTGGGTTTTTTCTAGGCTTGATTGTGTTTATGGGGTGTAGTCTAACATGTGTTAATGCTTTGTTTTTTAAAAAACACATAATTTTCACATAATTTACCTTTATTCCACACCGCTCTGTCCCTTCTCTGAGAAACGGGCTGAACATTTCCTTCTTTTATGAAGCCCCTCCCTTAGAAATACGCAATGGGCTCTGATTAGTTAGCTAGCCCAGTGTGTTGTGATTGGCTAAACCGCCTCTAGTGCGCATCTAAACGTCCCGCCCCCACCTCCGCGGCATGTGCTCCGGTTGTATTGTAAACAACCGCATTGTTAATATCGCTTCTCAGTTTGAGCCCGATTGAGAAGCAGAGGATATTATTGAAGGGTTAAAGTTGTTGAAGCAACAGTTGTTGAAGCCCTAAGACTGGCAAGAGTGGTTTCCAAATCTTCTATACTTATTTTGCTGGATCTGTCTGCTGCTTTTGATACGAACCACCAGAACCACCAATCTGGAACCACCAGATTCTCCTGTCAACCCTATTGGTAAATGGCATCTTAGGAACCGCACACCAGTGGTTTGAATCTTACCTCTTAGATAGGTCCTTTAAGGTATCTTGGAGAGGTGAGGTGTCCAAATCGCAACATCTAGCTACTGGGGTGCCTCAGGGCTCAGTACTCGGACCACTTCTCTTCTCTGTCTACATGGCATCACTAGGTTCTGTCATTCAGAAACATGGCTTTTCATATCACTGCTATGCTGATGACACTCAACTCTACCTCTCATTCCATCCTGATGATCCGACGATAGCTGCTCGCATCTCAGCATGTCTGACAGACATTTCTTGTTGGATGACGGACCATTACCTTCAACTCAACCTTGCCAAGACAGAACTGCTTGTGGTTTCAACAAACCCATCACTTTATCAAA
>NW_015505621.1:874365-896643 GCF_001515645.1 Sinocyclocheilus grahami
ATCAAACCTCTACAATTAATCCAAAATGCAGCTGCAAGATTAATCTTTAATGAGCTGAAAAGAACACATGTCACACCTCTGTTCATCAATTTGCACTGGCTACCAGTAGCTGCTCGCATTAAATTCAAGGCATTAATTTTTGCCTACAAAACCACCACTGGCTCTGCACCCATTTACCTAAATTCATTACTTCAGAGTTATGTGCCCTCTGGAACCTTGCGTTCTACAAGTGAACGGCGTATTATTGTGCCATCTCAAAGAGGCACAAAATCCCTCTCATTGACTTTTTCATTAACTGTTCCCTCCTGGTGGAATGATCTGCCCAAATCAATCCAAGCAGCTGAGTCCTTAACCATCTTCAAGAAACGACTAAAAACACATCTGTTCCACCTTTATTTGACCCTCTAACTCTAACATTTTCTATTCTATTTTAATTCTACTTTATCTATATTTATCTTCTTATTAATTTTTATTAAAAAAAACAACAAAAAAACACTAGCTTTCTATTTTTTCTATTCTATCTACTTGTTTTTCTTTGTGTGTTTGTGTATATGTGTGTGTGCATAATATATATATATGTTAGGCTAACCGAGACTTGTCATTTGCACTTATATATTGTTGCTCTCTTGTTAGTTTTGACTGCTTTTATTGTCCTCATTTGTAAGTCTCTTTGGATAAAAGCGTCTGCTAAATGACTAAATGTAAATGTAATGTAAAAGTAAGAGGATCGTGCAGAACCTGTGCAAGCATGGCTTTTAATGGTAGGCCTATGTTTTTTGTTTGTTGTTCTCTCATACTTTTAGATATGCTGTTATTTGTAAATGCTACTGCTTATGTTTGCTTTTAATATACAGTTTTATCCTGATTAAAGCTTTAATACAGTTCAGCAACTGCATGTGCGTCCCTGTTTAATGCTTCTCATAGCTATGTGAAAATAAGTGTATAATTGGAACAGTTCATTGTTGGGACGGAGCTGAATGAGAGAGAGAGAGAGTGAGAGAGAGAGAGAGAGAGATGCAGAGCATGTGCAGAGCAGGGGAACGCGAGGAACAGTAATAAGAACTGCTGCTTTAGAACATTGATTTTGAAACTTGTGAATCCATTAGAATCCTTAGAAGACAGAACCGCGATTCATATATGACTAGATTTTTACGTGCACCTCTAGTTTTCTCGTCCTCTTCTGTAAAGCCGCGCAGCATGGCCTCGCCCCCTTTGCTGCCTTTTCCCGAGGGCAGGGTTTATCTGGGTTTGTGATGTCACAAACCTGGGAAGTAACTCGTTGTAGTCCCTACCAGCCATTTTTGTAGGCATTAAACTGCCAGAATTTTAAAAGACGATATCTCCGTTTGCATTGAACTTTCAGCTTTGTAACTTTGCAGATATTGTTTATGCTCAAAAAGCAACATTACACACTAACTAAAGTTTAAAAAGTGAAATCGCAATGAACCACCCCTTTAATGTATTTGGTCTTGGCGGAATAGATCTGCTACGTTGCTGCTCCTGTAGAGCAAGTACCGAGAATTTCTACTGCCAATACATCCACAACATGCTGCTGTGAGCATGTAAGAAATATTGCTGCTGCAAATATAACATACATGAAATAACCCCCATATAGCATACATGAATCACCTCGTAGCAGATCTGTACAGGTGGAGCTGGGGAAGGTGGAGGGTTTCTGAAGCAAGCTGCACTGCAAGCACTAATCATATATTTGAATGTTGAGCAGCGAACTCATTGGCTACCGATACAGGAGAGAACCAATCAGCTGTGCCATGTGATAATGATGTCATTAGGTCAGATTGAGTTAGACCTATCGGACTGCGCCATCTAGAGTTTCATGCCAGAACTCTGTATTAGTGTTCCTAAAATAACACTGATGCAAACAAAGTTTGCATACATTGACTTGGCATGCTGCTGGACTAAATGTACTAAATGGACTACCTATTTTATCATGAACCACATTTTATTTTATTTTATTTTTACAAAAAGTGCCTTAATATTTTTGGGAATACTCATGCAGCCAGTAAAAAAAGATGCATCATTTGTTATGGCAATCTAATCACAAATGACTACAACACCAGCTGCTTTGAACTAACACAAGTTGTGGCAAATACAGTATGTATCAATTACTTTTCAGTATTCAATGAAGGGTTCTCTTGATTTCTTATGCATTGTGGATTGTTATTTATTATTTCCTTTTTTACATTGTAAGTGTTGCATTTTGCCTGTTTTTCCGCTTATATGTCATTGCATGCAAACTAAAACAGTTTGCATGCAATGACTTACAAGCTCCTGGACTTTATGCAGCAGAAGTGTATTTACACAAGAATCACAATTGTGGGAAATATTGTCTCATGTATTCAAACAATCAATTTTTTCCAAAGTGACAATATTTCTTTGGAACTCTCATGTAGCCAGTAGAAAACAAGATGCAGTGTTTGTTATGGCAATGGCAACACCTGCTGCTCTGTGGTAAGACAAGTTTCATCATTTTGTAAAAATGCGTAATACATATATGTCAGTCATTTTCAGATGGATTGAATTCATCACAATGCATTGGAATTCGATTTTCTGTGAATGATGTATGCATTGTTTTCTTAGAGTATGTCCAAAATGAGACAGTGGGAACCGTCTTCTTGTCAAGAGTGCACCTGTGATGTCTAGATTGACAGCTCACTTGTTTTTGGAACAGAGCTTTAGTGACTGATGGAGTGGGTGGACAGCTAATCACTGACGCTATCAGCATCTGTGTGGCTCAGGTACACAACCGCCGCTTCTCTCGACAGCGATGAGACATTTCAGAATGACTGCCTGGTCATGCGTAGACTGATTCTTAATCCAGTACACGGATAGGTCTGGTGACACCCGCTATTACTAGGGGTGTTTACTAACGAAAGCATCACTGACTATTACTACAGTGTACTTACAGACATTAAATAGGCACAAAAAATCCCATACACCAGGGTTGACTAAACTGAAAACCACAAATAATAAATGAAATAAAAAAACAAACATTTTCATTAATTATTTCATATAAGTATTTTATTTCAACTAGTTCAACATTTCTCATTTTCATTAAGTTGAATCATTTTTCAGTATTCAATGAAGGGTTCTCTTGATTTCTTATGCTTCCAGCTTCCATCTTAATCAGTGTTATGGATTGTTAATAATAATTATTATTTTTACATCATAAGTGTTACATTTTGCCTGTTTATCCACTTATATATCATTGCATGCAAACTAAAACAGTTTACATGCAATGACTTACAAGCTCCTGGACTTTTTGCAGCAGAAATGTATTTACACAAGAATCACAATTGTAGGAAACTTTGTATCATCGTGTATTCAAACATTCCATTCCATCAAACATTTCTTATTTCTCGGTTTAAGTATTAAAGTAAATAAAAGTAAATAAGCTAAAACTAATACCTAAACAGTAATTCATATTATATAGACCTATTTAAAAAATCTAATATGACAAAACCACAATAAAATTAGTAAAGCTGTAACTAAAATTAGTGAAAACAAAAAATATATAAATATCCGCAAGCTTTGTGCCAGGAGTTAAATGTTTACTTAGATGACATGTAAATTATTTAACAGACATAAATTTGTAGACATCAATTATTTATGATTTTAGAATGCCTTCCTTGAAATATTGATCCAAAAGGTGACATTCAATACAATAAAACTTTGTAAGCAGATTCAGAAATGGTTACGTTAAATACAAGGTGACACCTCACAGCTGCTAGTGAGAGAACAGTACACATACATCAGAAGATTCATATTTAAATGTTTGTCTCTGTGTTTGTTTGAATTAGTGTAACTATGCCAGTCCGGCAGGCACTTTGTGCTGGTTTCTTTCTAATCTTCTGCATTTCTAAACAGCTGCACATAAAAGCCTTTGGCTTTTGTAAGGCACTAGTCTTTGTCAAGCTGATGTGGAGCGATTTGTGCTATGAAAAGCTCTACATAACTGTGAATTGAACACTCTCACAGGTGAGTTTTGTTGGACGTTTGAAGGTTTCTTGCACCCTAATTAGTCATTTAATTGCATTTCACGATTGCATCACCTACAAAACAGATTACTTAAGATACAGAATTCTTATAGCAAGCATCAGACTCTTAAGAATAAACTGAACTGAGCAAAATGCTAATTTGTATGTTCTCTCCTGGTCTTATTATCTGTTTTTATGTTTTCTTGATAGATTTTTCAAGCTTTTAATGTATTGTCTTTTGTTTAAAATCAGTTCCTGTATGACCAGATGGTGCAATAACAGTTTTGAAGGTATGTTTTCACCTCACATTCTCATACTGTGTATATATATATATATATGCTGATGTACATGATGTCAAACATGTCTCAAATGATCATCATGATGTCCAACACATTTGCATGTTTTGAACAGGTGCCAATCAGATTTGAGTTTGAGTTACTGCAGAGGGAAATCTATTTTTCATTCATTTAGACCAGTTTTGAAATTTGTACGGAATTTTTTAGAGTTTGGCAGCATGAATCAGCATTTGTTTGATTTGAGAAACAAACTCATCTACATCTTGCATGGCCTGGGGATGATTACGTTTTCAATTTTGTGTGAACTAAGCACACCTCCAAATCATGTCTTCATTAACTGTAATGAAGTATAATTTCTTTTTGATTTTGGGGTTAAATATGACTCGTGCATTAGCAAGTTTCTCGCTTAGGATCACAGTTCAGTTCACCTCGAGGAGTTTGGGTAACCACCCTTCTCATGTCTATTTTCACCAGACGTTGGAGGCTATTTTAACCAGAAATCGCGTCAGCAGCTGATTCACTCTTCTTTGAGGTGATGTACCATCGCTGGCCAATGGCCACGTCCACATCTGCGAGCCCAGAGCGCAGCGGCACCAAAGTTTGTGCGTAAAGGAGGCGGCGCGGCGCGGGGCGCCATGACTCACACTCACGGTCACCTCCTCTGAGAAATACTCATGTCCCGAGGACCCTTCCGCTCAAATGTGCGTGTGGAAACACAGAACTGCACTTGACTCGCTGAACTAGAGCTCTGCCGTTTCCACAGCGATGACAGGAGAGATTGAAGCGACGAACCGGAGACGCGCCGCGCGTCCATCTACCCAAACACCTCCGGATCGAGCTCTCGCGTTCACTGACACGCTGCTGAGGTGAGTGTTCAGTCAGTCGCACAACTGCTAGACTATATTGAGCATGCAATCATTATGCGTAATAGGCTACATTAGAAATAGCCTATTTTTTTTCCGTTTGCAAACTTCGTGCGATGTGCGCTGGAGTGAGTCTACAGGTTGCTTCTGAAAACTTCACATACGTGCTGTTGCGTTCAGTTTACGGTCTTTAAAATGAGGGATCGAGTGTGTGCGCGTGTTTAGTGGTTGTGTTGGTGCATACTGATGTAATGCATTGATTAGTTGTGTGTTCCAGAGATTTCGGCATCCTCTCCCAGCTGTCACAATGATTTATGCATGATGGGCAACAAGAAAAGGTTACTTTTGTCGTCTTGTATTGACTGGAGCAAAAATAGTTTGATTAAAATGGAGAATTTTTCTTTCGATTCTCTCTGCTCAAAAACAAACTGTTGAATCAGAAAATTGGAACTATGGTGGTGTGCATATTTTGAAAAGGACATACATACATAGCCTATATCATAAGATATAATATATACGTATATATATGTAATATAATATATAACATACATATATGCATAAGAATAATGCTGACTTTATTTATGAATCTTATATTTAATAATGGGGGAAATGGTTAGGCAAATTATAATTATATTTTGTTCTAATGAGTTTCTGATTTTAGTATAGCAAACAAATCTTGTTTTATTATAGGATATAATGTGCTTTTTGTAGCAGAATGAAGATTTTAGATTACGGTTTACATGAATATTTAAGGTGCTGCTCATATTGCTGCTTTTATATATATATGTATATATAAATCATTTCCCAGTATTTTAATCGCCTTTTCCCCTAACTGGTTAATTTTAAATGGTCATTCGGTGCAACAATACATTTTTAAAAATACAAATATTCCATGTATCTTTATTAATATTAAATTGTACGTTTTAAATGTATTAATGTTTAATATTAAAATGTTTAATATTTAATGTCAACTGCATACTTTTAAATATATACAGTATATATCTATATTTAACATTAAGATACATGAAATAACTGAACATTTAAAAATTATATTTTTATAAAATTATATTTATATAAACTGCCCATATTCTATCTATCTATCTATCTATCTATCTATCTATCTATCTATCTATCTATCTATCTATCTATCTATCTATCTATCTATATATCCATTCATCTGTCTGTCTGTCATTCGTTCATTCTATCTATTGTATCTATCTATCTGTCTGTCTGTCTGTCTGTCTGTCTGTCTGTCTGTCTGTCTGTCTGTCTGTCTGTCTGTCTGTCTGTCTATCTATCTATCTATCTATCTATCATGTATATAAAAATACAAACACATGCATGTATATATTTAAGAAAAAATATGTTATGTTTATATATTATTTTTTATATATAATATAAAATATAAGAAAATGAATTTATAAATGTATAAGCATGTAAATATTTTCAAAATATATACTGTATGTGTGTGTATTTATATACATAATAAATAAACACAGTACACATACATATATAATGTAAACAAAAACTTTTATTTTGTATGCTATATTTCATAATAAGATAATTCTTTAAATTTACTGGTGTAATTACATCTAATTCTTACATGTACATTTTTTTAATGGTTTCAGATATAGTAGCCAAATTTCCATAGACTACGACCACCTTCAAATTCAATTACTCCACTTAATTTCGCTCATGACAGAGAGGAATAATGTGAGTCTCTCAGCATGTCTCTTCTGTTGCTCCAGAAGAGGAATGTTCTAGAAAGCCGTGGACCTGAGCTTTCAGTCAGGCGAGATACAGCACTGTTTGTGTCCCTTCACCCTCTGCTGAGGTCTCACGCTTTGATGCTACATAAACATCGAGCAGCCACTGACCGAACTCATTTCTGTCTTTTTGAAGCCTGTACATTAGGAAGCTTCGACTTGAATTACCTTTCAGCGGTGAAGCCTAAATATTTACCGCTCTTTATGTAAAAGCAGGCAACCGTATCCATTAATTTCAGAGGAGGCTGTGGCGATTACAGAGAGAGCGCTGTGGCTCTGTTTATTGCGTTGCCCTGCAGGGCTGTGATAAGTACTAGGCAGAGAAGACCAATAATTGTGATTTAATCTCAGTCAGAGTGAGTGTGGCCTACAGGTTGTGGAGGGACCACCGAGCTGAAACCCAGCAGATCGACTGTTTCTGTGATGAGCGAGACTGTCGGACCGCCGCAGGCCGCCCTGATTTCTTCACAATCTGTTAATGAATAATAGAGACTCCTCTGAAGCCCTTAAGGAATTGATCAGTCTAAAAGAAATATCGACTAATCCTCATGTATAAAACCGTATGCTGCCAAACTATAGCAAAAGTAGTCTGTGCTATATTTCATATCTTTTAAATAAGTCATATGACTGCTTTGTGTGAGGAATAGCCTAAAATGTATGTCTTTTTGTCATGTGACTGGGCGAGAACTAATGAGGTTTGAGGTTTGCATTGTGATATTTTGATGTACACTGAAAAAACTGGTGTAAGATTTACTTTGAAACAGTTGTCACAAATTGTTAGTAAATTTCACAAATAATACACAGAAAGACTGAAATATTTTCTTGTAAAACGTACTACATACATGGTTCCACTGTATGGACAAAAACTGCTAAAACTTTCAAAATATAATAAAATAAATAAATAAAACTAAATAAGAATGATAAAATGATACATAAAATATTTTTTCAATTAATTAAAATGTTTTGTAGATTAAAAAATGTATACTACACTTTATTATTTTTTAAAAGGAAAATAAAAAATTATTTAGCATCAATGAATCAAACTAAATTCATTAATTTATACCAAAAAATAAATAAATAATTATGGATTGAATCAGGTAAAAATAGTTGCAGGTTACCACTTTTTACAGTATCATTTTAAATGACAGTATTAAATTACAGTAGTAAATTACAGAGTTTTAATTTTTGGGTGCACTTTTGCTAGGCCTATGATTAATAATAATACCTCATTTTATTTGTAATGTGCTTTTCTTAAACCCAAAGCGCTACAATAAAACAGAAACACAAAAAGAATAATACAAATGACAAAAATCAAGTAAAAACAAACTTAAATAAGTATTTAAAATCTTAATCAGCTTTTTAAAGGGATCAAGGGTTGGTGCATTTCTGATATTAAAAGGAAATGCATTCCATAATTTGGGGGCTTTGAATGAAAAAGCTCTTTCCCCCATGATTAAATATAAATATCTAATATTAAGTATAAGATTCTGTTCGCTGAGGTGATGAGTTGTTTTGGTGAATCGTTTCATGTGCACGGCCATATGGGTGCCAGTCTGGCAAAGCTCAAGGTCTCTTACTGATGTTAGTGAAAATCATCTGGCTGTCAGTTTAATTTACTGTTTGCTCGAGGACTAAAACAGCAAATGCTTCAGTTGTGTCCCTCACCATAGGCGAGTGTTGTCAATTTGATTGAGCACTGCTCCTTAAAGGAATAGTTCACACCAAAATGAAAAAATCCTGAAATTTTACTCATCCTCAGGCCATTTGAGATGTAGATGAGTTTGTTTCTTCATCAGATTTGGAGAAATGTAGCATTACATCACTTGCTCACCAATGGATGCTCTGCAGTGAATGGGTGCCGTCAGAATGAGAGTCCAAACAGCTGATAAAAACATCACAATAATCCACACCACTCCAGTCCATCAGCTAACATCTTGTGCAACAAAAAACTGCATGTTTGTAAGAAACAAATCCGTCATTAAGGTGTTTTAATTTTAAACTGTTGCTTTTGGCGAAAATCCATAATCCATAATAACGCTTCCTCCAGTGAAAAAGTCCATCTCCTGTTGTCTCTCACATCAAAACCCACCCACATATTTCTTTAGAGCGGTTTTGGATTGTTTTCACTGTGCAGATCTGTGCAGATTTCTCTCCTGATTCAGACAAGACTTTTTTCAATGGGGAAAACACAATATTATGGATCCATAGAAGCAGCGGTTTGAAGTTAAACACATGGATTTGATTATTACAAACACACAGCTTTTCACTTCACCAGACGTTAACTGGTGGACTGGAGTGGTGTGGATTACTTGTGGATTATTGTGATGTTTTTATCAGCTGTTTGGACTCTCATTCTGACGGCACCCATTCACTGCAGAGCATCCATTGCTGAGCAAGTGATGTAATGCTACATTTCTCCAAATCTGATGAAGAAACAAATTCATCTACATCATGAAATGTCTGAGGGTGAGTACAATTTCAGAAAATTTTTGGGTGAACTAGTCCTATGATATTTATAACTCAACTAAACTGAAGATGATGAGCGTTGATAGTAGCTCATGAGAGAGCGGCACAGGGGCGGACGGTGTAGCACAGGCAGGAGGGCTGGTGTGCAATGCAGCATGGCAGCTCAAAGCGAGCCAGCTGAGGCTCTGAACAGCTGGCGTATCAGCATGGAGTTCCACTCGACGCGCCGGTGAGGCCCAAAGGTCAGACGCGGGTTGATGTCGTGATGGGGAGATCAGAGACAGAGAG
Source organism: Sinocyclocheilus grahami (assembly GCF_001515645.1). NCBI lineage: Eukaryota > Metazoa > Chordata > Actinopteri > Cypriniformes > Cyprinidae > Sinocyclocheilus > Sinocyclocheilus grahami. The sequence goes on from NW_015505621.1 coordinate 884,043, forward strand.
ACCACTGAATGCACACTGAACTCCACTATCTCCGTCCTAGCACTAGTATTATCATGTTGAGCCTCACGAACCCTGGACGGGATTCAGTTTCTCTCGCCTGTGTGTATAAATACAATGGCAGTTGCGTTTAGGCAGGAGACAGAAGGAAATGAATGCTGACACTCACAAAACAGCGGAAGGGAGATAATGCGACAGGGGATTTTTGATAAAAACTATTTTTTAAAGGTAACATGAAATCAAAATTGACCAGAATTGAACATCCATGGTCGTATTATGCATGATTCATCAGTGCATGTTTGTTTATATAGTCTTTCATCAAAATGCAATAACTTTCTCTGACTGTGAAAAGACATTTGTTTCTCCAGGTGTGTGGGGAAAATAATATTAATCATTCATTTTTGAGCCTAAGATCCACAGACAAGTGAAATCCAGATCTTAATGCATAGCATATGACTTTCTGAATATATACAGTAGATGTGCCAAAATCTGCAGTATGACAAATAGACCAGAAGTAATATTAACCAAGAATTTCTAACATTGCTTTCTTGACTGATAAGATTCAAGACATTTTATACACTACCATTCAAAAGTCTCACCAAGTGTTCACCAAGGCTGCAGTTATTCGATCGAAAATATTGTGAAATATTATTACAATTTCAAATAACTGTTTTCTATTTGAATATATTGTAAAATGTAATTTATTTCTGTGATCAAAGCTGAATTTTCAGCATCATTACTGCAGTCTTCAGCGTCACATGATTCTTCAGAAATCATTCTAATATGCTGATTTGCTGCTCAAGAAACATTTCTGATTATTATCAATGTTGAAAACAGTTGAGCTGCTTCATATTTTTGTGGAAATGGCGATACATTTTTGTCAGGATTCTCTGATGAATATAAGGTTCAAAAGAACAGCATTTATTTAAAATAGAAATCTCTTGTAACATATGAAACATTATAAATAACATTGTTGAATACAAGTGTTAGTCTATTTTAAAAATGCATTAAAAAATACAAAACATTTTTGAACACTAGAGTAAATGTAAATATAAATGGAGTTTTTTGTTGACTTTAATGCTGGTTATTTTCTAATTGATAAATTAATGTCGAATCAAGGTAATAAATTAGTTCACCAAACATTGCCTTTGTTGTGGCTAATACATTAAAATTCCTAATCATGTTTTAAAGAAGAAAGAGAATGTTTAATAGGTTGGTTCTGAAGTGCAATACTTTGATAATTGCTAGAATACAAATACTTTGTGTTAATAAAGTCCAGTGCTGCACAAGCCAAACCCTGACCCCATGTGCATGTGCGCCTTTCTTAATACAAAAATAACAGTTTTTGGTATTAATGAAGAACATTTCAGTGCACAAAAGGCTCTTTAGATAAAAAAAAATGGTTCATTTTAGAACTGGTCATTGAAAGGTTCTTGAAGGAACCCAAAATGGTTCTTCTATATGGTTGGAAACCTTTATTTTTGAGAGTGTGTGTCAGCACCAGCCTAACAGCTCGTGTTTTCTAAAGCACAGTTGCCGGTTGAGTGAAGCAGGAGTAATTTTGTGTCCTCCTAACACCTCCGTAGTGCCCAGCCAGCAGCGAGAGTCACCTCTGTGCCTCATTAAGCTGGAAATCAGATCAATATTCCTACTAATGTCAGAAACGTGAGAGCGTCTGAGTAGGAGTGTTAAGCTTGCGTGCATTTCTCCTCTCAAAGTTAATTGATCGAGTCACAAACGGATGGTAGGCGATCTCATTAGAAGCAATTAGTGTCAATCTAGAAAGATCATTGTGTAATGAAAAAAGATCAGTTGAAAATGAAGCGTGTGTATGGTTTATGATCAAGTGGTTTCCTGTATGTGTGCAGACTCACTGTCACAGCCTTGCACAGTTGAATTTATTCTGTCATCATTATAAATAGAGAAGCAACAGACGGCAAAAAAGATTAATTTTCCTGTCTGTCTGATTCTGCTGATGCCGTTTGGCAGAACATTGGTTAAGGTAGAAAAATGACAGAACAGAACAGAAGATTTTAATTTCTAAAGGTCAGGAAGCCAGAAATCTCACAAAAGAAACAAACCAATACTACGTCTTTGTCGACAGGCACCGAAAAAAGGGGGATTTTGTTGTGCAGCTGAGGGATTTGCCTGAAATCATGCGATATTTGAATGTTATTAAATATGTTTTCTTAACTTACTAAGCTTTTTTCTGTGTCTTATGGCAAGCAGCAAGAATTGGCTTGATTAAAGTGGGAATTAGAGAGCATGAAAATGCCAAAAAATAAAAACATTCTCTGATTTTTTTTTTTTTTTGAGGCAGCCTTGTGTTTTTGCCCAGTGGGTGCATTTTTCACAACTCTGAAGTACAAAAAAAATCTGTTGCTGTTTCGCTTCGTTCAGAACCGGCCAGAGTCTCACAGGACACGATCTCGTTAAAACCCCTGTGAAAGGTCATTTTCTACATCTGTGGTTTCCAGAAACAATCTGAAACTCGGGCTTTACGTGTTCTGAAGAAAATAAGAGTGCTTGACAGAGCGTTACTATGCTGGATGCTGCTTTGCGGTTGCTAAGGTGCTTCTATGTGATTACTAAGGCATTTCAAATGGTTGCTAGGCTATTTTGGGTTGTTTTACTCTCTTTTTACTCTCTCTGCTTTTTTATACCAGCAAATGAAAATAAATAATGTGCACAAACTGTTTCAAAAGTATGTGCAATAATATTTATATTAAAGTTCATATAGTATAATAGCACCAGTTTGCATTTTATTTTCTATTTATGCATCAGTTTGTCACGTTTTCAGAATAATCTGTGATATGGCACGTCATCTATCAAGTTCTCAAGGTGCTGTTAATGTTTGGCTTTCAATGAAGTCAGTGTTTTTTTTTTTATTCAATGTGTTTTTGGTTAAATGCCTGAAATAAGATTTGTGGTGAACACAAGCTCAAGATATTTTCACGGTTTATTCTACAAAATAAAATACATCAGTAATACCCCATTTGTAGTTTGCTAGGTTGGCCTACAAAAATACGTGTCTTTAATATAAGAATTTTCATGACCATTTTCCAGTCTCTCCCAGATTTAGGTTACTGTACCTTTAAGACTTCTATGTGAAAAGTACCTCTGAACAAGCTGTCTTTGCAGCTTCAATAAATAATAATAATAATAATAATACGTTTTATTTATATACCGCCTTTTCCAGAGCTCAAGGACACTTTACAATAAACATCAGAAATGTGAGGATAACTTCTAAAAAACAATCAAACAATAATACAGAAAGTAAAGTAAAGAGAACATCAGACATCCAGAGAGTAATATATGGATAAGACAACATAAAACAGAATAAACAGAAGTCAATTTAAGAAAGGTAACATTGTGAAAACAAATTAGTTTTGAGCAGCGATTTAAATTCAGACAGGTTATTGGCAAGACAGAGTGATCTGGGAAGAGAGTTCCATAATTTAGGGGCAGCAACACTAAATGATCTGCCGCCCATGGAAGAGAGGTGATACCGAGGGACGGCAAGAAGGTGAGAATCAGAGGACCGCAATGAATGAGGTGTAGAATAGGGAAGGAGCAGACTGTGAAGATAGTTAGGAGCCAGACCATGCAAAGCTTTAAAAGTAAGCAGGATAATTTTAAACTTAATACGATAGGCCACTGATAGCCAATGCAGATCAGCCAGGATAGGGGTGATGTGGGCAGAATGCTTAGTGCGAGTGAGAATAGGAGCGGCTGAATTTTGAATATACTGTAATTTAGCAATGGAGGTAGCTGGTAAACCTTTCAAAAGGGCTTTACAGTAATCGAGACGAGATTAAACAAACGCATGGATGAGAGTTTCTGCATCGTTGGCACTAATGAAAGGACGGAGCTGGACAATCCGTTGTAAATGAAAGAAAGCTGATTTAGTGAAAGAGTTAATATGAGACTGAAATGAAAGAGAGGAGTCAAACGTAACACCGATACTAGATGGAACAATTAGAGTGCCAGTGATATTGCAAGTAAAGTCAGCGGGAACTTTGATGGTAAGTGATGGGGTACCAATAATGATGATCTCAGTTTTATCCATATTAAGTTTCAGAAAATTAGAGTTAAACCATGTTTTTATATCCTGCACGCAAACAGAAATTATATCAATTTTGGTGGATAGGGATGGCCTGCATGATGTGTAAATTTGAATGTCTTCAGCATAAAAATTATAGCTAAAGCCATGACGCTGTAGTATCTGACCCAATGATAAAATATAAATAATAAACAGCAAAGGCCCAAGAACGGAACCCTGGGGGACACCTTGTTTCAGGGGGGCAGTAGGGATCTAAAATCCCGAGCAGAGATGTAAAACTGTCTATCACATAGGTATGAGGAGAGCCAGGAAAGAGCAGTAACAGATATACCCACAGCCGAAAGACGAGAGATAAGCAAATCATGAGAGATTGTATCGAAGGCAGAGCTGAGATCAAGTAGCAGAAGTAAAGACAGAGAGCCAGTGTCGCGAGAGAGTAATAAATCGTTCACTACCTTTACAAGGGCAGTTTCAGTACTATGTTGCGGACGAAAGCCGGACTGGAATGGGTCAAAGAGATTATTTGCCACTAGGAAAGACTGAAGCTGGGACGCTACAGTACTCTCCAATAATTTAGCAATAAATGGTCAATTTGAAATGGGACGATAATTGGATAAAACTTTGGGATCGAGATTGGGTTTCTTGAGAACTGGGGTGACTGCAGCAACTTTAAGTGACCGAGGAAAAGAAGCAGTGACAAGAGAAGCATTTATGAAATGAGAGATAGGTGGAGAAATGACCGAATGACACCATTTCAGGAGAGAAGTAGGAGCTGGGTCAAGTCGACAGGAAGAAGAATTTGATTTTGAAATTAGCTCAGAAACAGAAGACGGATTAGCAAGAGAAAAGCAGGACAGGGAATTACCAGAGAGATTAGGCTCAAAGCTAAAACTGATAGCGTTGTTCGAAAAGCCTGGTGTATTAAAGTTATTAAAGTAATAAAGTTGTGAATGTTAGAGTATGGCTATATAATCACTAATTAACCGTAAAAATTTAGACTACTTTTTCAATATTATTTGTCTTAGAATAGATGGAATGTAGAATTTTAATATCTATTCTGTGGGAAAATTAGATAATTTTAGTTGTGTGTATAAGACAGCAACTGTTCATTTTTGTTGTCCCATTTGATTTTGTGTTTGACGTGTCGAATGAATCACTGCAGAAGAAATATATAAATAAAAGCATTTGTTTTGTTGAGGATCCCTCATGGAGAGAAATCCATTTGCGGGCCCTTTATCGGAGAAATATGAATTAATGAATCTATATATCATTATCCACTGGAACTGGCTCATAATTTTATGCCAAACGATTGCACACTTCATTATAATGCATGAGCGGTGGTTTAAAAGTTGCCTGTCTGATAAATGAATCCACTTCACTGATAAAGCTCCATTTTCTCTGTCTGTTTTCAGGGTTCATCAGTCTTCAAACCAAACCAGCATGGCTGCTTTACGACCAGATCTCTCCTGATTGAAGTCGTTCGCCTAAAAATTGTGTGACGCACTGAGAACTGCTCTTCAGCCAAAAATATCTCCTCAGCATATGCCAAAGTGCTTTTAGCTTTGTCCTTGTTATCCGCTTTGCAACCTCAGCCAACGTCAGCCAACGCCATGCAGACTTTCAATGCGAATCCGATTCTGAAGTGACCGTCAGCACCATGTGGACTGTTTCCAACCGCTGCAGATGCGCGCAAAAAGACGGGAAGCTCTTGTTTTACAAAGTCCACGAACACATTAACAGTGCTTAATGAATGTGCAAAGAGAGATGGAGAACGTTTTGACACCTTCGCACGTCGATGCATTGATGCATATCTAAAACGGATCGCTCATGCATCAAACCTAATGCCTGGAAACTACAGACAAACCTCTTCTGTAACTTAATAGATCACACCAATTGCAACAACGGCATTTGTGTCATTCTCATTGTTCTGTATGATGTTGCAGCTGCACATGGTTATGAACATGTCAAAACAACCCTTGAATTTATGACTTTATGACAAAAGAATCTGACGTTCTCCACAGCATAATATGTTTAGTTCCTCTTGTTTATTCCTTCACCCACAGCTATTTTCCACGAACATACATCACTAAAAGCTCATCTAGGAGAAATGAGAAATGAGACACAACAGGTTAAATTTCATCACATTCATCATCCCTCATTGCAATGCTGCAAATGCCCCAATGTTCTTGTACCACGGCCAATGCAATAGTGCCGTTTTCATTGTTTTCTTGGAGAGATTCCAATATTATGGTGCAAATCTAACTGACGCCCCAAAATCAGACCTTTATTAAATGCCTGGACATCTTGAACAGATGATTCCCCTCAAAGACAACATGACCCCAGAGTCATTCCACGAAAACTGTAGCAACTGCAGCCAGGTTCTCGTCCCGGAGCTGAACGTCACGAAGGCTGTTGTTCTGGGAATGGTGTTGGCAATCTTCATCATTTTTGGCGTTCTGGGCAACATCCTGGTCATCCTCTCAGTGGCTTGTCATCGTAATCTACGCACAGTTACACATTACTTCATTGTGAACTTGGCGGTTGCGGATCTTTTGCTGAGCTCTACGGTTCTTCCATTTTCTACGGTCTTTGAAATGTTGGGTCGTTGGATTTTCGGACGCCCGTTTTGTGACGTTTGGGCGGCAATGGACGTCTTGTGCTGTACTGCGTCAATCATGAGCTTATGTGTGATTTCGGTGGACCGATATATCGGCGTTAGTTATCCTCTGCAATACCCGTCCATCGTAACGGAGCGACGGGCATTGCTTGCACTCATTGTTTTGTGGGCTCTGTCCATTACCATCTCAATCGGACCTCTTTTTGGATGGAAGGAACCAGCACCGAAGGACGAATCCATATGCAAGATAACCGAAGAACCCGGCTATGCCATTTTCTCTGCGTTAGGGTCCTTCTATCTCCCTCTAGTGGTGATTCTGTCGATGTATTGCCGCGTGTACGTGGTCGCGAGGAGGGAGACCCGAGGTCTGATTAGCGGACAGAAAACGGAAAAGTCCGATCACACCACCGAGGCTGTAACTTTGCGGATACACCGTGGGAACACGACGGTGTCCGAAGACGAGGCCTTGCGCAACCGGACACACTTCGCATTGCGTCTGCTCAAGTTCTCCCGAGAGAAGAAGGCCGCTAAGACCCTGGGCATCGTGGTTGGATGCTTTGTCCTTTGTTGGCTTCCGTTTTTCCTGGTTCTTCCGATCGGCAAGTGTCTCACTTTTTACATTTGATTATAAGCAAATACCAGATTGTGAAATTGAAGATACCTTTGTCTGCCAAATCTATGCCAAAAAATGCATTTCTAATGTGTTTGACACAACAGACACATAAGTAGAAAAAATATATTAAGAGAAAACTGGTGGCTGTAAGAAAAGATTAGCGCCTTTCAGTTTAGGATCATTCTCAGATTTATTTATTTATTTGAGAAAGACTTTTATTCGTATCTTTTTTTTTTGTTATGAAAATTCAGTGTCACACTAAAGACATTTAAATAGATAAACGAATTTGCGCCGATAGCCTTGTAGGCAGCGTGCCGACATAAAGTGCCATTGCGCTACAGGTGTCTCAAGTTCGAATCCCTACTCGAGGACCTTTCTTGATCCCACCCCCCTCTCTCTCTCCCACTTCACTTCCTGTCAGCTCTGATCTGTCCTATTATAATAATAGGCGAAATAAATCGTAAATAAATGAAAAATAAATTGCATGCAAATTAATCACTTTTTTCCTCGAATAATCACCATGTGCACCATTTGAGCCCCTTCAAAGCCTCTTCTTTCTCTAAAGTTTGACTTTAGTTTTCCACAGCTTTTTGTATTTTTTAAAGGGGTCATGTGACGCGATTTCATGTTTTCCTTTATCTTTGGAGTGTTTCAAGCTGTTCGTGCATATACAGTATAAGATCCGTAAAGTCACAAAGATTAAAGTCTCAAACCCAAAGAGATATTCTTTCTAAAAGTTAAGACTCATCCACGCCTTCCTAAAACGCCTAATTTAAACACACCCCCATCTACGTCACTGTGTTGGAAGATTTGCATAACACCACCCAAATGTATACGCAAAGAAAGAAGGTGTAACTTTTATTCTCGTTGTAGTATTGTTGCTGCCGCCATGGAAGCCTGTATTCCAAATATGGTAAGAGGCGCAGCATTTCCGTCATACGCTTGAGGTATTCGGCCAATCACAACTCACTGGATAGCTGGCCAATCAGAGCACACTGTGCTTTTCAGAACGATGAGCTTTGTAAGAATCGAGGAATCATTTCAGAAAGGTGGGGCAGAGAGGAGCAACAATAATGTACAGTATGTGGAAAATAATGTGTTTTTTAACCTTAAACTGCGTAAACAAATTGCATTACACCAAATACACAAAATAATGTTTTTATTTAATGTTTGTCCTTATTTGTAAGTCACTTTGGATGAACGCGTCTGCTAAATGTCTAAATTTAATTTAAAGGGGTCATATGATGTGATTTCAAGTTTCCTTTCTCTTTGAAGTGTTACAAAGACTAAAGTCTCAAATCCAAAGAGATATTCTTTATATAAGTTAAGAGTCAACCACGCCTACCTAAAATGGCTCGTTCTAACACGCCCCCACATATCTACGTCACGATGTGGGAAGATTAGCATTACGCCACCCAAATGTTCACGCAAAGAAAGAAGGCATAACTTTTATTCTCGCTGTAGTATTGTTGCTGCCGCCGCCGCCATGTCGTGAAGGCGCTGTGTGCTTCGTTGTGAAAGCGAAACTACCGTATTGGCCCGAATATAAGACGACCCTGATTAAAAGACGACCCCCCTTTTACCAGATGTACCTTTTGAAAAAGGTAAAACACATTTTGTCTTCAATTATTTTCATATTGCATATTTTTCCTATTTTCATTTTTGTTTTGAAAGTATGGTAAAAACTGGTAAAATGTACCAACAATCACATTTTAAAAATATACACTTTTTGATATACCATTAAAAAAAAAAAAAACAGGTAGCCCATCTGAATTAGGACATTTAGGCTATCCATCTAATAGTAGCCTACCAAAATCTTATTAACAGTAGAAGTAGAGTTGGTCCCATCAGGCTAACGTGACAGTCACAACTCATGCAGCTGTAAGGTTTTAGGTACTTTGTTTGGCCTTCCAAAAGAGGACGATATCCGCTTCGTCATGCCTGGAGCTGATCCGTGCTGGTCGCTGAGGAAATACATCAACTTCGCGCTGTGGATCGCCGGATCGGCTTTCACCGTGGACGAAGTGGAGTCCAGCCAAGGGTCATCACATGTGGTTGCCGCAATCCCGCCGGCTATGGCGGCCGCTCCTTCGTCGAATCCAATGCGTAAAAAGACAGTATAAGTCATTATAATCCGTAATTATGTCCCCACTGGATGCAACAAATGCCTCGTTTATAATAGGTTTTAATGTTTTTGTCTCGTCGCTCCAGCTGGACACGGCATCACAGTATGGTAAGGGGTGTAACATTTCCGTCACACACTTGAGGTATTCGGCCAATCACAACACACTGGATAGCTGGCCAATCACAGCACACCTCGCTTTTCAGACCGATGAGCTTTGGAAAAATCAACGCGTTTCAGAAAGGCGGGACATAGAGGAGAAACAATATATAGTACGTGGAAAATAATGTTTTAACACATTTCATTACACCAAATAATGTTCTTTTTAGCAGCATCATATGAACCCTTTAATTGAATTTTTAGCACTGACCCCTTTAAACATGTTTTTAACATGGAAAACGCTTAATTATTTATATTTTAATAGATATAATATTTTAATGTGTGTTTCTAAATAATTTGTAACATTTTTTGTTTAGCTTTTTTGTGCATAATAATATAGAATAAAAACATTTTACGTATGTTGCAAATGACCCCTAGATGAGCCATTCATCTGTTTGGCAAAAGCATTGACTGTTTTTTCTTCTTTCTATAACGTGTTTGAATTGTTTTGGACTAACAGGAAAAAAGTGATTTAGTGTGATTTACTGCAAGCTACAAAAGCAAAAAGTATGTCATGTCTGACTGTTCTAATGATTTTGCAAGTGTAAACTTAAAGTTCAGGAGATGTTGACCTTTCCCCATTCAGATCAATAGGAATTGTACTGAGTACTACATTTCCACCAAGTGAACCAGCTTACCTCAAAAAGGACTTTGTCACTGGTCAATGTGGTTTAAATGACTAGAAGACAATAATTTAAAGAGTTCTAGTTAACTTTGAGATGAGATGCTCTTTGCATTGTGTGAAATAACTGGTCTGTATGTGTGATTTTCATGCTGTCCCCTGACAGAAATAGGTTAACGATACATGCACAGAGACAATTTTTTTGGTTTCCTATCTGAAAGTCAAATGCACAGAGATTTTTCCAAATGCTAGAAGATGAGAAAATAATAACTTCAAGTGGGTAAAACGCTGCCATGTGGAAAATTGAGAAAATTGGTAAAATATTTGAGTCCACGCAAGCCTCGGCTGTTAGTGTTTTAGCGATTTTAGCATGTAAACAGGTCGAAAGGATCAACTCGCTTGTGGCTCGGCAAATCTTGTAGTGCAGCAGAAGTGTTTGTTGTGCCAATGGTTTAAAGGATGTTTGTTTAAACCTTCGTTTAGAGCGTTCTCTCAGACAACAGGGTCACGGGTGTTTACGCAATATGTTTGGCTTCAGAAATGAGTTTCACAGAGAGTCAGAATGATCTGTAATTCCCTTAATGCACAGCAGAGCTTCTCGGGTTCCCCAGATATGAATTTTAGCTGTTATTATATTTCCCACCCCTGCAGTAGGGCTCTTGCGAGACCTTTCGGTTCAAGGTCAGTCAGAGTTAAACCACATAATAGAGTCTATTCGGTCTCAAAAAAGAGAAAGAATCCAGTAAACTGTATTATTGGAAAGCCAATGCAAACAAATAGCACAGTCTTATGAATCTGTGGTAAACGTGGGGAGCCTGTTTACTCAAAAAAATAATAATTATTCTGAATCTGCATGGGGATTTATAAGAAACACGATTTGCACGATATTGAATCGCTTGCTAATTAACTGGCATTAAATTGCATATAATAGAGTGTTTAATAAAGCTCAGGGGATTCAATGACCTTATCAGTATGACTCAGTTTGAGACAAAACACACCACACACTCGCTCTGCAAACCGTGTTTAGTAACCGTGAAATCTAAAACACCACCTTCAATAGGAGAGTTGTTCGTTTAATGTTACGCCGGTCGATGCAAATCTATTTTTGCATGTATGACATCTCGCTGTAAAGCTGAGAGACCCTTTCGCTCATTATGAAGTCTCCGTTTAGTTTGTGATCATTTAAAACAACAGGATAATTGTTTTCCCAGTAAAGTGATGCTATTTTCATCACTGCATGGACGACTGGAGCTGAAACACTTCATATGGATGCTGTGGGGTATAATATCAAGGGGATTTTGCTGACAAATGTGGGTATTAGGATGAAGAATTTACCCTTCGGACAGACATTCTTCCTTTGAAATCTTCCCTCGATGCTTTCAGTACAGCAGTAGTGAAGGGAGAATCACTTTAATGCTTGGTTGACTCTTAGAAACATCCACTGCATTAAAGTATAATAATATAAATTCATAATAAGTATCATAATACTGCATAAACACTATGACCTAATGAAAGACACACAGAACAAACCCACATGCAGCCAATAAAGCCAAAGAAAACAGTTCCTTAGAGGCGATCCTTACAAAAAAAAAATCACCATAATTATTGTTAGGGATTGTTTCAAAGGTTTAAGGGTCTTTATAAGCAACCAACAGCAAAGACATGACAATTTAACACATCTTTAAGCAACCAACAGCAAGAAAACCCTAAAAACCACATAGCAACATGCCATTCTTTTTTGTAAGGGCGAATACTCACATTTTATGAGGGAACGAGGGAACGAATAGAGCCCTGCACGGCCCTTGTCCAACAGCTTTATGAGAATTCTCGGCCCGAGTCCGACTGGATACCGTGACTTTTCTCTCTCTCTCTTCCCCATTACACAGCTATTAAAATAGTTCAGTTTTGGTTTTTAATGGCAAAGTGGTCATATTTCTTTTTGTTTCTTTGTTAAGTTAATTTAGAAATATGTTTGGAACATTTTATGTTTGTTAAATTCAAGTTTTTGTTTTTTAAAGGAACGAGCAAGAGGCAGCGGCAGACAGTGAGTTGAGCATTATGTTTGATCAATTTAGACTTCTCAAACCAACACAACTTGCCTAAAATAAACAGAAATAAAACACTTCAGGCATTTCACAGTATTAATTTAAACATTTAACCAAGATAAATGAGCATTGTTAGGTGCATATCCAATCGTTTGCACGGAGAGTGGAAGCTAAAGCGCACTGCAGGACATGGAGGCGCCAGCGCGATCACTTACATTTTTTTTAAGAACAGCGGAAACTTAAAAATACGCTGTCATTTTTGCTCATAAAGGTAAGAGTATACATCATTCGGAACTGCAAAGGGTCTACTTGTATTTGTGTGCACTCACAATATCAACAAAACCTTGTGCTTTTGTAAAATAA
>NW_015505621.1:897042-912624 GCF_001515645.1 Sinocyclocheilus grahami
GATAGTCAACATTGACTCAGAAAACATTAGTTTATTAACAAATAATTCAAATATCCCCTCACTATTTTTGACTTTTTTTGTTTGTTTTTTATTTTATTATAACTTTTTTGTTTGTTTGTTTGTTTGTTTTTTGGGCTGATGTGCCAAAATTGTGTTTGCATTCAGAAGCCTATACGGCAGCATTTTTGTGCCATGTTTAAAACACATTTGACATTGTACACATTTTTTGCATATGGGCCCGGGGCTGACTTGTTACGCCACTGAATAAGACTGATTTTCCCCGCGTTGTAACACAAATAAATGTAAGGTTTTTGGATTTTCCCCTTACTTGAAATGCATGCTTATGGCTCATTATTATTAATCGAAAAAAACAACAACAACAAAAAACATTAAACTTTGAACTTTTATTAACAAAATAAATAAGGATATGTTTTACTCGTGTTTAACACAAATAAATAGCCTATGGATTTCCCCTCAGGCTACCTTAAAACATTCGTAATTTGTGGTTTATTTTCTTATTAATTAAAACACATCAGCCATAAAATAGTACAATGGCAAATTCACATATATTAAACATCTACCTTGCATTGACAAAATGAATAAGATGGATATAGCCGTTGTAACCCAAATAAATAAGGTAGACCTATTTTCCCTTATTTAAAACGAATGCTTAGTTTGTGGTTCATTGTTATTTTTTTAATGAAAACCCAGCAACAAAGACACTCAGTTATAGGCTATTAAACGAATAAATGAAAGTTTTATTAACAAAAGTTGCACTTTGGATCCGCCATCATATAGTGTCAGTCTTCTCGCATCCCTCTTGTTACTTGACCCCCCCCCCCGTTTTAAGGAGATGGAAATTTGTGATTAACATCAGGAACATTAACTGCTGCTATGGTAGTATGAAGTTAGTGTCTGTATGTGTTAGTTTCTGCTCAGTAGCTGTTCAGGACGTTTGCTGTCACCTGTAGCCGATTCTCTTATATTTCATGAGACGTCTTATCTATTTCCAGGCAAGGCATGAATTGCATGACTGAACCACTGCATGTATTTGAGGGAGAACACAGTCGTACAGTGACGTATGCACGAGCTCTCGGCGAATCTTTAACATTGAATTCATGTCTGAAATTCTCACGTGGCATAAACTCTCTCTTTTCTCTGATCATTTACTTAGACAAGGAACCATGGGAAATGAGGCTGGAGGTACCAAACTGCTCAGGCTGAAAGAAATGAAATTGAAAACAAGCTCAGTCATCCTGTATTTTTGGAAGTGTTTGCAGACTGGATGCGTGAATAGAGTAAAATGCAGTAGGGATCCATGAGGCTTTAATAAATAATGGGCATCAGTATCTGCTGCGGTTAATATTACATTAGAGCTAATATTAAAGAGCAGCGGCTTGACATTAAGAAAAGCTCAGACAAATGTTTTTAGTTTTTGAGAGCAGTCGAGTCATTCTCAAACAATGACATCTGTGTCCCCATGAAATACACTGATATAATGAACAGGCTGCTAAAATAAGTCACATTATTTGATAGATTTAACTTCAGTGATGCCAAAGTTGTGTTGTAAAAAAAGTACTTGTTATAGGAATATTAGCCCTTTTTTTCTTTTATTAAAATGCTTTTTTTTATTTTAAACTTTATTTTATGCTTTGACAATCAGGGTTATCATCAATAAATAAAACCATAAAAAAGCATTTCCATGACTTGAAACTCAAATAAAATATATATTTTTGAAATGTTGAAAATGTCAAATTTTTGCCAAGTTTAAGTACTAAAATAAAGTTAATAAAGTAAATAAACAAACTATAATTTAAATGTACAGACATGAAAACAAAAATGAATAAAAATGACAAAAACTGAAAAAATTATAATGAAAACAAAATATAATTTAAAATATTAACAAGACTAGTATATGATAACATGATAAAAACACTTTCTCTGACATTTTTACTGATACTTTTATTATATATTTCATATTTATCATATTTGAGAGTGTGAGATCATAAACTCAGATCTTTGTAGCTAGATTGTGCAACTAGACAAGCTATCTTACACTCAATCAGTATTTCATTAGGATCAGGCCTGTCAAGACTTTTTTCTTGGCTCAAAATATACAAATATTGTGGTGTGGTGCAATGATATTTATTCATTAAGGTGGTTATTAGTCGTTTTTGCACTAACCTTCAACCCTAAAACATTTTGAATATGAATAATACCATCAAAACGGACTTGTTATCTATTTATATTTTAAAAGTATGTGTATTCCAAACCAATGTTATTTAGTATCACTGAGATACTATAATAGCTTTTGTTTATATTTTGAATTAGAATTTATATTTATATGTTAATATTGCTTTCATGTTAAACAGCTTTATTTATTTATATTTATTGGTTTAGTTTGAGTTATTTTAGTACGTTAATTTATTTATGTATTTTTATATTTTCTTTTATTTAGCATTTATTTGATTTCAAGAAAGAAAAAATTGTTTTTTTTTATGGTTTTAGTTTGAATGAACTATAATAACCCTGTTCCAGACTTACAGGAGTGGTAATCATAGTTTATAGTGAGCTAATAATAATAGTGAGTAATAATAGCTATTAGTACATTGCAAGCTTTAATCGCATATTAAGGATTGGAGGCAATAGTTTAAATTGAAAACCCAGCTGAAAACCACTAATCTGAATATTAGGTCCTTCTTTTGTGGTTCCCAATGTCTATGGTGGTCCTTTGGGCCTGATGACTTGCATCCAGCTTTTCAAATGAAAATTATTGGGGGGAAAAAAACAGAAATTTCTAGATACAAATGTCACAGTTGTACTGCTGTGTCAGAGGTCTTCGTGTGTTTGCAGAAATGTATGACGACACCAGATATGCCCTTATTAATGATGACTAACAGAAGATCCGGTAGTCAAGGACACTGTTAGACATATGCAAAGTGATGCTTCAGCAGGACCTGCTGGCTTGATTTAGCGTCAGATGTATGGCTGTTTATTTCCGTCTTCTAAGCCTCGTAAACGGGCTTTAAACCACACCTCAGTGCACTGAGGACATAACCTTTAATGGAATCTGACCTGATAAACACTCACTATCATTGCTTAGTCTTTTTACGAGAGCCGTTTGCCACAGCTGCATAGAAAGTCTCAGGGTTTGAATGCAGCAAACACACTTTCCTAGCAAACAGACGTTTCTGAGGTTCAGTCATTATCATTATGGGCTTGGACGAAATTACTTTTGTTTTCTCATTTTCACTTCTTTCAATTTAATGCATCATTACGTTGGATCCGCTATTTATATTTCTGCACACATCATTCGGGATAGAGTGGAACATCAGTCATTTAATGTTTCCATTTTTATGATGTTCTCTCTCTTTATACATTAGAACATGGTGTGACTCCTGATAAAACCATTTTGAGGATGAGTCGTTACCATCAGAAGCTGGATGAATGAAGACTAATCAAGAACGTGACCAGATTATAAATCACTCCAAAACATTGGGTTTTTAATATAAACTTCATTTAGGACCATTCTTTTTTTTTTTCATCATGTAAACTGGTGTTTAATTGTCATGAAAATAATGTAAAAAATAAAACATTTCCAGGGTATATTTCACTCCAAAATCAAAGTAAAGAAATTGATACTAATAAATATGTAAATAAATAAACTAAACATTCAGATAAGTATTAAATATAATAATAATTATTATTATTTTGGCATTAGTCACGATGGATTACAATTTGTGGTGAGAAATGTGTTTAATTATCGTGTCATTGTCATGTAAATAATGTCAAAATAAAGTATTTCCAGGTTATATTTCACTCCAAAATCAAAATAAGTAGATTTTAAAAATAAATGTTTATATTTGTTTTAAAATAAATTACAAATAAATTTTACAGACAAATACATTTTTAAATAAATATTTTGTGTTATAGTTAATTACTATGTCTAATTACTATGAAAACAATTTGTGGTTAAAATTGGTTTAATTGTCATGAAAATATTGTCGAAAAAAAAAGCATTGTTATATTTCACACCAAAGTGATTTAAAATAATAATAATAACAATAAATAATAAATAAATAAATAAATAAATATTTAATTAATTACAAATAAATTGTACATATAAATAAATAAAAATAATAATATTTTGTATTATAGTCACAATGTGTTATGATGACAATTTCACACAAAACTGATTTAAAATAATAATAATAAATAATAAATAAATATTTAATTAATTACAAATAAATTGTACATACAAATAAATAAAAATAATAATATTTTGTATTATAGTCACAATGTGTTATGATTACAATTTGTAGTTAAAATGTGTTTAATTGGGTTTTTTTTAATGAATGAATGAATGAAATAAAACGTACATACAGATACATGTCAAATATATCCGTTTTGTATTACAGTCATGATGCAATACTATGATGACAATTTGTGGTAAAAAATGTGAAATGAAAATAATGTCACAAAGCCAAAAATGTTAATGGTCCTAAAATAGATCTTTTAATTTCAGGGTGAAATATGACCTGGTGGACAGTAAGTGTAGATAAACCTCAGTCTAGCCTGAAGATACTAATGATTAAAGTGTGGCGTTTAGAGACTGTTCCCACAGCCCTGTCTGTCAGTCTCTGGCTCTCCTTCATCTTTGTGTGTAAAAGGCCCCCTAGACTCGCTCTTAAAGTGTGTTACACTGCGAACCCAGCTTTCTGTTCTGAGGACAGGTGCTGCGTCTCAAGGCCAGGGGGTTTTGCTAGACACTTGAATTCTTTTCATGGTACGACCAGCGTAAAAAAAAAATCCAGGGGGTGTGTGAACGGTTAAATATATAAATGCGGCTTTCTTTTCTGTGCCTCTGTCCTTTATAACGCCAAACAATTCCCTTCCTCTGAAAGGTCCTTCTCTGATCATATTGAGCCGGATTTATGACGCCAATTTGAATAAAACTATTAACCTTGATTAACGGAGGAGTGTTCCAGCGTGAGATCAGATCAGATGCTATAAAAAGACTTGGCTGGCATTGTGATGCATGACGTAGTTATCCGTCCTGTCACATGGAGGCAGCGGCGAGAACAATGCTTTCAGAAGCATTCACACGTTTTTCTCTTTCCCAGACGTAACCTTTCTCATTTTCTGCTCCTTATCTGTTCATTTCAGGTCCCATTAATTATCCCCACTGCATGACATAGATGAGTCTTCAATCTTTTTCACAGAGAGAATGAAACCGCTGAAACATGTCTATTTAACTGTCTTTTAAATCCCAAAAGCCTGGACTTGACTTGTCAATTGATATCCAGATCCAGATGATTTTTACTGCACATGCATGGTTACATGTTGTTAATTTTATATGTATCTTAATAGAAACACCTCAAGCTGTTCTTTTCATGTTGCACGAAACGCATCTGCTTTTATGTGAGTTTATTCTTTGTGTGCGTGCCATTTTACATCTGATGTCAAGACTGCAGGATAAAACTTTTATTTTTTGCTATTGTCGGTTTATTGATTTGATATTGATACCGATCCTATTTGTTTTAAAATGTAACCTTTTGATTTTATTGTGAATGAGTCTTCAGTGCACATTATTCACACAATTTTCACCATCTGACATGAATATCGATTAATATTTAGTATCACTAACTGATTATAGAAGTAAAATACGTTACAAATGTGCTATAGAAAGTATAAAAAAATAGGCTACTGTGTACATGCAAGCAGATGAGGCCAAAATATGAGCTGAATTGCACGATAAGTGTTTTCTCCCCCATAGAAAAGTGCGCTTAACTTGGCTTAATATAAAAAGCCCATTATTTATATATTAAAAATATACATTATATACAGGAAAGGAAAGCTACGTGCTAATCCATTAAGCCATGTTTTGTCTACGGGGGAGAAAACACGTGAAACTGCACTTTCCGTTCATATTCTGGGCTCATCTGCTTTTCTGTGCATATATTTTTTAATAAACAGATTTGGTCTTTTTAAATCACCATCTTCATCCATTAGCCTACCTTAAGCATTTCTATGGGGGAGAAGCTTAATGTGCAGTGCGTTGCATTCATTCTGCTTTAGTAATATTATTAATAAGGTTATTAATATTAATAATGTTTATAGTATAAACAGTAATTATAATCAAATTTGGTCCTCCAATGTCACTGTTTTAAAACATGAACCCACATTAAGTGTTTTAGAATGTCCCGAAACCGTGCCTTGAACCAAGCACTGACTGTATTTCTTAATACTTGAGTCCAAGTTAAAAATAAAACTCTATGAACCGCTTCATTGTGAACGTATGGAACTGTATGAACCACTGCTGTACACTGCAAGCTGGAAAGTAAACAGGTAGTGTTTGTCCGAACGCAACTGGTTTTGTGAAAGAACGCAAAAGTTTTGTGAGAGAATGCAAAATATTAGAAAAAATATTTTTCCCTCCCACCCCAATTTTTTCCACTACCATGTCCCTTAAGGGGCTCAATAGAAAATACTTGATGAAGTGGTCGACCAATATATTTAGAAAAAAAAAACAATGTTTTATGTATTGTTTTATACAGTATATATATATTTATAATATATTTTCACAATTTAACAAAAAAATAAATTCTATTTTTTATACATATATTTTTTAATTTAGATTGTTATGCAATATTTACACAATTTTATTAAATAATCTGTTCTAAATCGTTTTATATATAAATATTTAAATATAAAGTTAATTTAAATGAGTACTGTCAAACGATTAATCGCATCCAAAATAAGTTTTTGTTTACATAATATATGTGCGTACTGTGTATATTTATTATGTAAATATAAAGACACACACATGCATGTATATATTTTGAAAATATTTACATGTATGTATTTATATTCATATATATTATATCATATATAAATATATTTAATAAATAAACTGTAACATCATTCATAGGTCGGGAAGAAGGAGGCGGGAACCGGCGGACATTTAAACAATTTAATCAAATAAACAAACACAAAACGAAAGTAAAGCGGTAGCCCCTCGCGGACGACTGCCGCACACAAAACACAAAATAAAGTCCAGGCCTGGTCCTCTCTCGTCCAACACTGTCGTCACTCCTCCTTTTATCCTTCCGGAGCTCCTCCGTGGGACTCGAGACCGGTGAGTGGCGCAGGTGTCGCGCATTAGCATTTACTCCCGCCCCTCTCGTCACATAAACTTAACATATTTTTAATAAATATATACACATGCATGTGTGTGTATTTATATATACATAATAAATATGCACAGTACACACACATATATTATGTAAACAAAAACTTTTATTTTGAATGTGATTAATCGTTTGACAGCACTAATTTAAATAGTTATAAAAGAATGTTAAAAAAAGTGTAACTTTTTTTGTTACATTTGGTAAATATTGTATACATATAGAATTTAGAAAAAATTAGAGCACATTAAGTTAAATTGTATATATAAAACACAATTTAACTTAAAATGTGCTCAGATTTTTTTATAATTTAAATGTGCCCAATTATGTGTGTGTGTGTGTGTGTGTGTGTGTGTGTGTATACAGTCCTCTCTCGTCCAACACTGTCGTCACTCCTCCTTTTATCCTTCCGGAGCTCCTCCGTGGGACTCGAGACCGGTGAGTGGCGCAGGTGTCGCGCATTAGCATTTACTCCCGCCCCTCTCGTCACATAAACTTAACATATTTTTAATAAATATATACACATGCATGTGTGTGTATTTATATATACATAATAAATATGCACAGTACACACACATATATTATGTAAACAAAAACTTTTATTTTGAATGTGATTAATCGTTTGACAGCACTAATTTAAATAGTTATAAAAGAATGTTAAAAAAAGTGTAACTTTTTTTGTTACATTTGGTAAATATTGTATACATATAGAATTTAGAAAAAATTAGAGCACATTAAGTTAAATTGTATATATAAAACACAATTTAACTTAAAATGTGCTCAGATTTTTTTATAATTTAAATGTGCCCAATTATGTGTGTGTGTGTGTGTGTGTATATACAGTATATAGGCTATATGCATAATGATGAATATTTGAATAATCATGAATTATAATTTTTTTGATGTTTGAATGTTTGATCCATAAAAATATGGAACAATTTTATGATGCTTGTCTAGTAAAATTCCGAACACTGATTCCCTTGACGAATTTTAAAATCCTCAAATAATGTGTCTTTTTCTATATCTAGGTTCCATCTTCCCGACATACAGACCCTCGGACACCGTCTTCAAGATCACGTTTTGGCTGGGCTACTTCAACATGTGTGTGTGTGTGTGTGTGTGTGTGTGTGTGTATACAGTATATAGGCTATATGCATAATGATGAATATTTGAATAATCATGAATTATTATTTTTTTGATGTTTGAATGTTTGATCCATAAAAATATGGAACAATTTTATGATGCTTGTCTAGTAAAATTCCGAACACTGATTCCCTTGACGAATTTTAAAATCCTCAAATAATGTGTCTTTTTCTATATCTAGGTTCCATCTTCCCGACATACAGACCCTCGGACACCGTCTTCAAGATCACGTTTTGGCTGGGCTACTTCAACAGCTGTATCAACCCCATCATCTACCCCTGCTCCAGTCATGAGTTTAAGAAAGCCTTCCTGAGCGTGTTGGGCGCCCGCTGCCTCCGCAAGAGATCCACGCCGTCCCACGCGCTCTACCAGAGCCACAGTCCCCGGCACGGCCAGTCTCAGATCCTCGGCCTGACGAGCCGCGACAACCCATCCCGCCTGAGCCCGTCCTCCTCCATCGCTCTCTCCCGCAGCCCGTCCTCCCAGCACGGCCGGGAATGGCAGGCCCCTTCCCGGACGTCGTCGGCAGGGACGACTGGTGTCAGCGCCGGTGTGAGCGTGGGAGCCAAAGTGGCGGGAATGTGTGGTAAGAACCTGCTGAGGACGTGCTGCTGCGTGAGAAAAGATTCGCCACAGCCCGAGCTGCCCACGCACAACTCGCTTCCCGTCATCAAAATCCATCAGCTCTCGCTGTGTGAGGACGGGGACGCGGTGTGAATGAGCACGCTGGGGAAATCACTCCACTCACGCTGGCTGTGATGCCACTTTGCCACTTGACAGAGCCTCAGACTGGAGAACACAAACTGATGAAGAAAAGAGAGCTTTTGATTGAAACGATCAGCGATGGGAACATGGAAAGCTGCTGCGACACTGTTGATGCTTAATAAAAGCACGGTTCAACTTTGCATGAAAACTCTGTCTTTATTTACTCACTCTCGTGTCTTTCCAAACCTGTGGAATGACAGTCAGTGAACTGAAATGCAAATAAGATTTTGCAGCTTCGACAGAGGGAAGTGCATTAACTTTAACCCTGTAAAGCCTGAGATAGGAAATAATAGTAGGAAAAATCTTTTTTTTTTTTTAATGGAGCAGTCTGAACCTTAGCTCAGAATATAAAGTAGGTTTGCATTTGTGTTTTTTTGCTGGGTATCATATTTGATACATCAGGCATTTATGGCTGATAATATAAAGTATGATATAGGAGAATATGGAGCTCATACTTGAGGAGGAAGAACACCCCAATTTTATTCAGAGGCCCAAATAGAGCAACAATGTGACATTTGATGCAGACGCTGATATTTATATGCCAACAAGATGAAAAGTGTGTAATGTAAATCAGTGAGATTTTCATAACAGTATAACAGACTACTCACAAAAAAATTATATCAGTTATCACTCTATATCTCCCAATAATATGTCTTAGTAAGATGATATTTAATGCTTAGGTTTATGATCAAATCTCTGTAGTTTCAAAACCTATGCAACGCAATACAATGATGATTGAGAGATGAATAAAGAAACCTTCCTCAAAAGCCTGATGGCCATATTTGATACTCACATTTCAACATGATTTTTCTAAAAAAATAATAGACAATCAAGTAAACCTACTTCTGTCCATTAAGCGTTCCTCTTGAAATATTATTAACAATATAAAAGCTATTCTTTCATTTACTTTATAAAAATCAGTAAAGATTTCAAAACAAGAAGACGTGTGAAGCACAAGCTGAAGGTGGACGTTGGTACAATTACACTAAAAGGCATTCTACTTGCTAAAAAAAGTCTAAACTATCAATCAGATGACAGAAAGCATGGAGTGGATTGTGTTCAACAGGTTTTCAGCAGTTTTGATCATGTTTAGAGGCCTAAGAATTTAATGTATCAAATAAATGCCTGTAGGCTTTATAGGGTTAAACTCAGTTTGTTCCTCACACAGATATGTCATGTTCTTCAGAAGATGTTGAATATATAACGCACAATTGGTATGGACTATTGTATGCTGCTTTTATTGTATTAGCTTGAGCTTGACAAACACAGTTGCTATGACCTCTCGTTGTTTTATGTTTTTAGGTTTGGAATGACATGAGTGTGAACAAATAATGACGGAAATATAATTTTTGAGTGAACTATTTCTTTAAAAGGAGGATGTCCAGGACGTTTGCTTGGAAATTATGGTGGACATCATTCTGCATGGGTCTGTGATAATAAATACCAGCAATTTTTTTTTTTATCGACAGCAGTTTTAACATGTCTAATGAGTGTTTCTATATATAAAAAAGAAAAGAATATTATATTTTTGACTGTTGTTCTCCAGTTCATATCTTGTTTGTTCAATGCTCCGAAATTGCACTACAGTTAATGTTTGAGTATGATTCAAAAGCCCATTTCACCTGATGATTAATCGTGATGCAAAGAAACCGTATTGAACTGGGAATCAATCGTAATTGTATCTTTCTGATATTCCTGCATGGTCTTCTTATTTTCTGTGTAAAAAATGATTCCACATGAACGTCAGAAAGAGCTTTCCATGTGTTTCACCGTGGGAACAACCATCACCCTTCCCATAATTTGTGTTCTTTGGGAAATGCACAAATTTCCATGTGGTATTGATGCTTGACCATAACCATGAATATGTGAAGATGACCCCAAAATGACCAACTTATGTTGCTTAAATGCCTTATAACAAGTGGCATTTCTGTTATTGTGTTTGTTTCTCAAATGAAAGAAAATCATGTGATTCCAATATGGAAATATCCAATAAAACATACTGCATTATAAGCGTTTTGGGAATCGTTCTGATTGAGCTTCTGAAACGACCCACCATGAGAATGTTATCGTGGTTTCTATGGCATTCCAGCACTGGACACATTTCCCTAGTGACTGATGGGCTATTCACAGTTTAATGGAAATGTGTCATGCTGTATCGATCAAGTACAGTATGAGAAATGTAATAAGAAGTGTGTTAATTTTTAATATTTTGGCTTCTGCATGTGTGCCAGTTAAAGTAGATAAGGAATGAGATGATGGGGATGTTCCGGAAACATTCATCCCGTGAGACACTACAGTACGGCCTTTTTATGTCAAAACTACACGAGTTACAGTTATGACTATACTTTTGTCTTTTTTTTTTCTTTACAAAGATGACATTTTTTTTCTCTGAAGTCCACTTATAATTTTAATGGGAGTTTTCCAAGTTTATATGGATTTTTTTGAGACACCACAAACACCAACCATCTTCCCAAATGTGTAATGAGAATAGTTCATAAAATTGTTTTTAGCAAAAGTCTCGGTTTTATGCCAAAATAAAAGCTCTATGGTTCAATGTTTAAAAGCAAAGAAATTAAACTGCCCATAAATATTAATATTGTAATTTTCTATTGTTTTGTAAAATATTATTGTTAATAATAATAATATACTTTTTCATTTTTATTTATTTGTTTAATATTAATTGTATAATCTAAATGACAAAAACTGTATTTGAATAGAAATAATAATAATAATATTATTATTAAAAAATTTTTTACAGTATAACTGTAAATAGTAATAATAATTTCCCTTTTTTGTCTTTAGCTGATCACAAATACTGTTGCACCAAAACAGCTGTAATTTAATGTTTTATCACCCTATTTAAACCACATTTTTCACAAAGACAATCCCAGAATGCATTGCCCCAAAGGGGCAATATGAGTTTACTAAGAAATCCTGTGGTTGCTAGGGTCCTCTATTGCTAGGTGATTATTTAGTTAAAAGAGTCTGTCTGTAAGTCTCTTTGATGTTGCGGTCGATGGATATGTCCCTGCTGTTTTATTTTATTGTTAGCCTACTTTATTGCCTGAAAATCACAAGTAAGCCTAGAAATGTAATATACTTCTCAGCAATCCACACGATTTGAGGTGTCATTCATGTGTGCTGCACAAGCGATGGTCAAGGGATCGTTCAAACCCACAGCCCTGATTTTGAGCAACAGTAATCATGATGCTTGTCTTAGCAAACAGCACTAATATTCTACACTCTTAAAAATAAAGGTGCTTCATGATGCCATAGAATAACCTTTTTGTCTAAATGGTTCCATAAAGAACCTTTAACATCTGAAGAACCTTTCTGTTTCACAAAAGGTTCTTTGTGGGGAAAGAAGGTTCTTCAGATTATAAAAAGGTAAGAAAGAGATGGTTCTTTAAAGAACCTTTGACTGAATGGTTCTTTGTGGAACCAAAAATGGTTCTTCTATGGCATTGCTGTGAAGAACCTTTTAAGCAGCTTTGTTTTTAAGAGTGTAAACACATTGTGGTCAGTTGTGGCATCTCAGAATGGCTGTTTTTGATTTATGGCAGTGCTCAGAAAAAGCCTGTTTTACAGAAGCGTAAACTGAATCATCTGGGGAGGGTTATTTTTGCAGGAGTACTAGTTGCGACTAATCCAAAACCCTTCCCCTATATCTTCAACATCTTATTAGCACCGTTCACAGTGTTTCCGAGAGCATCTCGGATCACTTCACATTATGGAAGGAAGACAGGGCCAAAAGTCTTTAACTAGAATCTTGTGCATCTTGAAGTCTTTAACTTTAACTAGTGTCGAAACACACTGTTTGTCTGTGGCCGATAAAATTACTGTATTTAAGACGCATACTGTATGTGTACGATGGTACATTGGTATATAAGTATACAAGCAGCAAACGTCATGTTTAATTATGAATGATGTCATAATAATAGTACAATGGTATTCACATTTGCGAACGTCAAATGTTATTTTTGTTAATGAGGGATAACGCATCAGTACATTATGTATATTTTCCAGTCCTTTTAAGTTGTTTAGTTCAACGTTCTTTCTCAGGTAGGAAAGTCTTCATTTACATTGTAAAATAATTAGCACAGTAGATATCAGTAAAGTAATGCCATAATAAAATATAGAAAGGATTAATATGTGGGTAAATCTAGAGGTAAATGTGTATTACACGTTTGAACACGGTCAGAATGTGCGCGTGTTGACACGCTCAAATTCGTTGTCTTAATGAGATAAAATTGTGCGTCTTTACAGGTATACGAAACATGGTGAAAACTGACACCTAAACATGGCCAGAATGTGCATGTCTACACATACAAAAGAAACACATTCAAAATTGCCTCGTTAATGAGGACAAACAGTGCATGTTGACACGGTCAAATTTCACGTGCTCTGTTTAAAGACTTTTGGCCTCGTCCACCTTCCATATCGAGTGGCATCTCATACCATTGACGGCGCCTCGATGTCACTTATTCTCAAGCAGACATTTATTGTACAAGTGTCATATTCACTGTCTCCCTCTTTATCCCTGTGTTGCTATGTGGCACCAGGCCAACATTTTACTTCCAAATGTAAATTTAGTTTAGTGCAATCTAATATATTACAAAGGCACAGAAGGTCAAACGCAGCGGGACGCTACTAATAATACAATCACAATAAATCACTGTGGAACTTAGTATTAAATCTGAGAGCAGGTTTATCAGACTAAATGTTCAGCTAATGTTGACGTAATACCTCTCAACGTCTTAAAGGAATAGTTTGGACAAAAATGTATTATTGAGGACTTCATGGTATTCAAGGCCAAATTACTTTCTTGTCTTTGTGAAGATGTTTTTTGTAGAATTTCCAATCATTTCTTTGCAATTGATGAAAGTCGACAGCGACCAAAGGCTGTTAAAGTCAACAATAAATGCCATTTGAGACGTATTTCTGACATTTAGTATTAAGAAAAAGCAAGTTTTTCTATGGGAAATAATGTGCATGGATGAACTACGCACAATAAGACCAGGAACAAGTAGGAAAGTAAAATATTGACATTATGTTGAGCAAAATCTGAAAAAAAAAAAAAAAATAATAATAATAAAAGTAGTCTGTACGAACCAAGCACTGTATTTCAAGTCTTCTGAAGGCTTTCTGTGAGAAAAAGTTAAATATTAATTGTTTTAATTGTATAATTTAAATAAAATATAAATAATATTTTGAATATAATAATATTAATAATTAACATTATTAATGAAATTAATATTATTACTGTTATTATTATAGTATGGTCATACTAAATGAGGAAAAAACTGTTAAATAACACGTTTCAAGAAATTTCCAATCATTTCTTTGCAACAGTGACCAAAGGCTGTTAAAGTCAGCATTAGGCCTATATGCCTATATACAGTATATATTTCATAGTTTAGTTTGGTGAAAAGAAAAAGCTATTTTTGTATTTAATATAATGCACATGGATGAATCGTGCACAATAATACCAGAAATGTTTACTGAAGCATGTTTGCTCAGTTGACTTCATATTGAAAAAAACCCCCCATAATAAATGTAGTCTATACAACCCACACACTATATTTCAAGTCTTCTAAATGCTGTGAGAAAAAAAAAAAAGATTAAAAATCTTCTTTCCAAGACACCTCGTGCATTATTTCATGAAACAGCAACTTTGTATACTATATGTTGTGCAAATGAACTTTAATTATAATCTTTGTGTTTTGCATTGAATAAATAAAAGATCAGGGGTTTATTTTTGTCTGAACTATTCCTCGAGATTTTCGCCCAATTAGGGGCCCAAGAAAACATAGTCCGATATAAATCTGTCTGCATATCTGAAGGGAAAACACATTGTTTTTTCATAGAAGTCCGTCCTGAATTTGTCATTGGCCTGACAGAGCA
Organism: Sinocyclocheilus grahami; assembly: GCF_001515645.1. Taxonomy (NCBI): domain Eukaryota; kingdom Metazoa; phylum Chordata; class Actinopteri; order Cypriniformes; family Cyprinidae; genus Sinocyclocheilus; species Sinocyclocheilus grahami. Next base: position 912,042 of record NW_015505621.1, read on the forward strand.
AGGTTGCACATTTCCTGGGTCTGAGTAACACAGTGTTCTCACGGGACTGAGATACGCTTCATTCAGGCCTGCGTGAGAGCCGCTCCAAACACAGTGCACATGAGAAAGCCATCGCCCACAGAAACATGGCAACATGACAATGTCTGCTAAAAATTCCAGCCCTCGCTGGAGGGATCATGTGTTTAGACCCCAGAGCAACATTTACATCCATGCTGATGATCATGAGCTCAGAAAATGGTGTGTTTTATGTATATGAAATGTGAGTTTCTTAACACATCTACACTCCATACCTCCATGCACATTAACATGGAAATGTTTCCTGAAATCAATAGCTGATCCTTGCAAATTACTGTTTGGCCACACATGAAGTGGTTACTGTACAGCAGGGTCAGAAATCGACCAAATATTTCTTGTGGAAACACGTGGAAATGAAATCTAAATCTGTATCACTCTCTCTGCAGATGTGTGGTATATAGAAATAAATAATACATGTGTAAATGGCAAACAATTATCATCATGATAATACATCAGCCTCAAAAAAGAAAAAAGAAAAAATTGGGGTGTGTGAATATATATATATATA
>NW_015505621.1:915214-925433 GCF_001515645.1 Sinocyclocheilus grahami
AACCCAGTTACTTACAAAAAAAAAAAAAAGACACAAAAATGAATCCCCGCGGCTCCACAGTATATTAAAGTCTTATGAAGTGAAACTATCGGTCTCTGTAAGAAATTGAACATTATTTACAACATTATTAACTTACCTGTAATTCATAGCCAAGTCAAATGAATAGTACGAGTTTACGCCAGGACGTAAACTGATGCCGTTGTTGTTTACAACAGAGACGGAGGACGCGTTTGCGTAAGGTGGCTTGGCTTTAGCAATATTAATATTTAAATTGTATTGTTCATCAAAATGGTGCTTACTTTTGCTTATCCTGGATGACTGATGAGGAGGTCGTTGTAAACATACTTGTAAACGTGGATGGCCCGAGGCTGATTGTTTGATGAACTTTAACAAATATAACAAAAAATTCTGACAACTATAGATAGATAGACTTTATGCTTCAAGAGCTTGTAACACTCCAAAGAGAAAGGAAAAATTGAAATCGCATCATAATGCCCCTTTAACATAGGCCTAGATCAAGCTTAGTCACTGTGGCAACTTATGCTGGGAAACTAACCTGGTCTAAAGCAGGCTAACTGTCAGGCTAAGCTAAGCTCATCTACTGACCAAGAAGAACATAATGATATTACCACTGTCTCACATACTATTATTTGACTTTCTTTTTTTTTTACAGTTTCTAGCCATGCAGCCTTTCTCTCTGGTTTTATTACAGCTGTACCTTTTATAGTTTGCAGAACAGATAGCAGAACATTAGAACATTACAATCTAAAATGGCTCTTTAAAGCATTCAAATAACTAAATTAAAAGTTAAAATCACTGAATTAAAAATGAAAATAAATAATACAGAAAATGACTACATTTTAACTGCTATAAGAAACACATGAACTCATTTGAGCTTGGTAATTAGTACTGTAGCCTACTAGCTTACATTTGATTTACCTATTACAATAGTCCACTTACAGTTACTGCTATCATAAAAATACAATTTATGTGTAGGTTTAAAATTCTACAAAAGACACATTTAATGTCCAAAAACAAATTTTTTAGCAAAATGTATATTTTACTCAGAATTATTGCGCTCCAATTCAATTGCGCTCTGTCTGTTTAGCGCTCTTTGCTCTCGCGTGCCTCGCTCACTGCTGACAGCAAAATTTTTTTTTTTTTTACCTCTGATGCACTGTAATGTCTGAACTGTCCTGAGCATGTCCTCGACAGCCGGCATGTGATGCATCTTCTTCTTCTTCTTGCTTTATGGCGGATCGCAGGCTTATAAGTGCATTAGCACCACCTATCTCTCAAATGGACCATTGAAGGACCCCGCTCAGGCCGCGCTCAGGACAGTTCAGACATTGCGGTGCATCAGAGGTAAAAAAAAAATCATATAAATACTGTTCAGTTTCTTGCATAGACTGATCGTTTCATGTCTTTACACATCAACGTATCGTCATGAGCCGCAGGGTTTAATTTGGTTTTGTTTGTGTATGCTTTTTTTTTTAACTCTGAAAGCCGTGATTCCCATTCACTTCCATTATATGACAGACAGACTGCAACGGTTTGTGTTAAAAATCTTCGTTTGTGTTCTACTGAAGAAACAAAGTCACCTACATCTTGGATGCCCTGGGGGTAAGCAGATAAACATCACATTTTCATTTTTAGGTGAACTATCCCATTAAGGTCTGCTTAAGAATAAGCGTGCACAAATTAGTGAGATTGTGTGAATTTAATTTGCCGTTAATGGAATCGCTTTAGCCCCGACTGATTTGTTAGGTTATTTCAAGTCAGGTTTTGGACTTTAATCCCAGTTTTTCCTCGGGTCTCCATTGTGTTGTGATGCGTCATATTCACGCAGCAGCAGCGGTGATGAGAGAGCGCGCTTGAGAAACAGTTTAGAGAGGAGAAATCAATCTACTTATAAAATATTGGTCACAGATTATTGGTCACTTTCTAAATAATACAAGTATAGCACATCCACTAGTAATTCTATATAAATAAATCGTTTTTTACCGATGCAAATATGTTAGAAACGATGCATCGCGATATAAATGCCAACTTGTAGCTGATGCACACTTTTTAAACCGATGCATCGCATCGTTAACTTTTTATGCCGATGCACCGAGCGAATCGCGGAATCTTCCCATCACTAGTGGGGACCATAAATGACAGAATTTTCATTTTTGGGTGAACTATCCCTTTAAGTGTGGGATCACTATGCATCACAATATCATCATATTGCCACCTCATATCTTTAATGAAGACGGTGAAGGGCAAAATACTTAACAGGGATGGAAATAATGTGCTCGTGATCAATGTGTTTTGACACTGGAAAAGCTGTACAGGCTTTTGTTCACAACTGCATTTTATTGTAACAATCAAAGACATGAAGAATGATGAATTGTATACACATCTTCCATGAGAAATGTTCAGCTTGTCATAACAACACTCACAGACATTAATCAAGAACTGTATCACTTGGTGAATAGGCAGGCAAGTCGATTTATAAAAACAAAGCAGAACTGCAATGTAAGAAAACCATTGTGACATAACGTTTAATTTAGAATAACACTGATCAACCTTACACATGCCGGACGATCCGTTTGACAGACAGAGTCACTGCAACCTTCAAAATGTCCTCACGGTAAAGGTCGGTTCTGTTGTGGGACGGAACAGGAGGGGGTGAGTAGCTGCCCCGTGGAGCAGCTGTGACATCACAGGGAACGGTCGAACCCGTGCCGAGATCCACCGCACGAATAAAACCCCTGGTGTGAAGAGGTTACTGGGGTGACGCTCCAGCACGGCACGGCTGTCGTAACTAATCAGCATCCACTCCGAGTGAGCGGGACCGTTTCTGTAGTAACCGCCTTCCTCCTAAACCGAAATGAAAGGGAGAAAAGAGCTGCTCCCTCTAGATCTGCTATTCACCCAGAGAGTTTTTCTTTATTTTCTCAACTGTACTGTATTGTTTCTGGTGAGACCCCCTTCGTGCAACTGTGGGACAAAGTAGGAATGGACAGTTTGACATTTACAGCGAAAAATGAGTAAATTCAAATCACACTAAAATCCCACAGGACTGCGCACCACATCCAAAAACACCACTGTTAGTCTCTTTTTTTGTTGTTGCTCTAAACATCTCCAAAACTGCAGTTAAATAATGCTGAGAGAAAATAACGAAGTGCAAAAACGTTAGGAAGACAAACGTTAGGGATTTCAGGGAACGTTGAAACACCAACCTGAAACCGAAATCATAACATAAAATAAAAAAAAGAATCAAACTATTCAGTTCATTATAAAACAACATTCTAAAACCTTATAATAAATCAGGCGTTTGTGGAAGAGTTGACACTTTTTCAAAATATAAAATACAAACGTGGTTTGAATCCATAACAATAAATATCTCATCGACTCTTCCTACAAGGAAAAACCACAAATCAACATGGCGACAGCACGTTTAATACTTAACGATACAGGGCGCTGAGTTGTACGACGAGGGATGTTATCGTCAATTTGAGCCCCTGTGAAACGATGAAAGAACAAAATGAGTTAGATGGCAAGAACAGAGCAAACAATTGGGCTATATAGTTTTATAGTATAAAAGTATTTTCTGTTTTAAATGTACATGAATACAAAGTATGCAACTGTAAAAAATGTATATAAACAATTGCGCAGGTGAGATTTGCTATATACTATGTTTCGCCACATGTTAGTAGTAATGTGGAAAAAGATGGACAAACTTATATATGATTAGAAATATATAAATTTATAATGAATTAATATTAATAAAATATAATTAATAATGATATATTATTACATATATATATATGACTTATTAATGTTCCCTCCTGGTTGGAATGAATCGGCTAAAAGAATCGGCTAAAAACACATCTCTTCCATCTTTACTTGACCCTCTAACTCTAGCATTCTCTATTCTAATTCTATTCTTTAAAAAAAACTTGCACTCTATTCATTTACTAACTGCTTGTTTTCTTAAAAAAACACTTTTCTTTTTGCATTCTATCTCTTTGTTTTCTTTTATTTATTATACAATTAACAAAAAGCAAAAAAAAGGCCTTTAATACTAGCTTGCTTTATTCTTTTTCTATTCTATCTGTTTTCTTTTTATTTATTATATAATTAAAAAAAAACTTGTATACGGCTAACTGAGACTTGTCATAGCACTTGCATATTGCTCTTTTGTTGATTTTGATTGCTTCCATTGTCCTCATTTGCAAGTACCTTTGGATAAAAGCATCTGCTAAATGACTAAATGTAAACGTAATGTAAATATATCCAACTTCACATTAAGAGCTGGTCGATAATATAGTTACATTTTGTGGCGATATAAACAATCATGTAGCCAAGATTTGCTATATAGGTATATACCGCTTTACGTGAGTATACTAATTAAGTTAATACAAATAAAATATTTTTTTCTATTTTTAATCACAGTTTTAATGTAATTTTGTGTAAAAATCTTTGGCAATATGATCAAACAATGAGCCAAAACGATAACAATCACAGTAAGCTTTGTGTTTTGTTAGAAATTTTTAATTATAATTGAATTTATTTTAAGACAGAGCCACAATTTTTTCAGTAAACTTTTTTTTTAGTAAAAATATATATTACTGTTTATATATTGCATACAGCCAAAATAATATTATGGTAGTATGCCATTCTAAAAAGTATTATGGTAGGAAATTGGTTTGCAAATTTAGTTGTATACTCACCAGACAGGCTGAATCCAGACTGATGCAGGTTACGAACCGGTTGAGGAGTGTGTTTGACCGGAGAAGTCTTACCGGAGGTGACAGGGGTCATAACCTTAGGTGTCACAGTGACCTCACACACCGGGCCATCATATAGACCTCGTGGGACTCCACACAGCTCAGCAAGCTGTGATGAGAGATACCTCCGTTTGACACATTTTTTTATAATTTATGGCTAATTAAATTAAGAGTCAATATGCATCTGTATATAACGCATACATACCCTGCTGCGGGCCTTTATCCTCTTGTAGACGTAGTCTGGGAAGGGTTTACGGGTGATGTAGCGTCCAGAACCCTCAGTGGTGTGGAGGTTCCCGTCCTCCAGGACGATCTTGCCCTGGCTGATCACCACCAGAGGAGCTCCACGCACCTCAATCCCCTCAAAGATGTTGTACTCCACCGCCTGAGAATGACAGAATGAGCGAAAAGCTCTCATCTTTAGCTCAGCTTTTGAAGCTCTAGTCTATACTATCAAAACATTTTATTCCTAAAATAGTAAATAAACCTAAAATATTATAGAAAAAACAGATTCACTAATGATCGAAATCTGATCTTGTAATGTTCTGAAAGAAGTCTCTCATGTTCACCGGGGCTGCATTTATTTGATTAAAAATAAACAGTAATATTGTGAAATATTATTATAATTAAAAAAATGTATTAATATATTTGAAAATGTTATTTATTTCTGTGATGCAAAGCAGAATTTTCAGCATCATTACTCCAGTCTTCAGTGTCATATGATCCTTCAGAAATCATTCTAATATGCTGATTTGCTGCTCAAGAAACATTTCTGAAACAGTTGTGCTGCTTCATATTTTTATGGAAACTGATACTTTTTATTGTGGAAAAATATTTTGTAAGGTTATGTCTTTTTATGTATCCTTGCTGAATAAAAGTATTAATTTCTCTCAAAATAAATAAATGAATAAATCTCGAACCTTTGAATGATAATGTACATTAACATATCCCAGAGTTCACCAGAGCTCAAATAATTAACTCTTTCTATATCTGACCGCATCAGCGTCTCATTCCGGTCGAATTAGATCAGCACAGATCGCAGCATCAGCCTCATTGATAAACAGGAGCAGACAGAGCGAGCGAGTCAGCAGAATACCAAAACAGCTCAGAGCAGAGGATCAGGAGTCAGAGCTGGTCCAGACCTAATGGTGTCACCCACATTACGGTTCATTTAAAGTGCACTCAGATACACAAACAGCCCTTGATGCACTAATCTAACATTCAGACCCCAGAGCTTCCTTGTCAGCTGACAAACATTACTTGAAAAGTAATTTAGTTGTAAACAAACTCTTCTCACCAGGTGGTGGCTCTTAGCAGAGATGATTTTGGTGGTGTCGGGGTCCCAAAGCACCAGGTCAGCATCAGAGCCCACAGCGATGCGACCCTTCCGAGGGTACAGGTTAAAGATCTTGGCAGCATTGGTGCTCGTCACAGCCACAAACTGGTTTTCATCCATCTTACCCGTCACCTGTGAAGCAGAACATTCATCTTAAAGACAGGGTCAGAAACTTTTGTGGGAATGATACAGTAATGAGATTTACATTGACTTTTACCACAGTATAGGTAGAGTGTGTTGTGCACACCATGAAACAATGTTGTTCTTGCCACTTTATTTTTTCATGTTTGTTTGTCTTTTATTTCACGAGTTCATGCTTACATATAATTAGCTGAAGTATGGTAATGCATATTTGGCGTGCTGTCCGGGGAAGGGCTCCGAGCTTGGGAATGGCCCGAACCTAGAGTACCCCCCAAAAAGCAATTGAGCAAAGGACAGCCGCCAGACTGAGAACCGGAGCAGCGGGATTGTATAACCCTACCAGGAGGGCCCGAGTTGCCTCGACTGGAATAGCTCGCGGTGTCGGCGTACGGCCCTACTGGCTGACAGGCCCCTGCTAATCAGTGGGCAGAGGGCAAAATGGCTGACCGAGAGGGCCCATGAAGCCTCCGACTGGAGATCAAGACTCAGGACGACGGACGTGTGGGTCCTTTCGGTTTGGCAGATAAAAAGGCTTTGGGCGGTCCGGCAAGGAGGACTCTTGTGACACCCGACGGGTGATCAAGACTCACGGCATCGGATGGATAATCTCGCTTGCGGGCGGCAAGTATAGAAGCCCAACCGGGAGTACTCTCACCGCCATCTGACGGGAGATCAAGACTCACTGCATCAGACGGGTAAGCCTCGCCGGGCGGGGAGAGAGAAAGGGAAAACCCGACTGGGAGGGCTCTCGCAGCATCTGATGGGGTATCAGACTCAGAACATCGAACGGGTAAGCCTCGCCAGGCGGGAGGAAAAGACGTGAGGTTAGCTGAGAGGGTTCTGACAGCGTTCGGCGGGAGGTCGAGACTCGGATGGTGTCGGACAGCTAAGCCTCGCCACCCGTCGAATGGAAAAGTAAAGTTATGTGGCCGGGAGACTCGCCGACGTCCGACTGGAGCACACAGCATCAAACGGGTAAGCCTCGCCGACCGTAGGATGGAAAATGTAAAGTTGTCTGGCCAGGAGGCTCTCGCCGACGTCCGACGAGAGCACACAGCATCGAACGGGTAAGCCTCGCTGACCGTAGAATGGAAAAGGTAAGGTTGTCTAGCCGGGAGGCTCTTGCCGACATCAGATGTAAGCTCAATAGTTTGGATCTGCTGCTTGGAGAGGCCTTTTTGGGCTGCTGATGTTGCTGCCCCAATGCGAAAGGAATGGCTGGAGAAATTCTTTGCTGGGATGCCCGATAATTGCAGGATGGATCTGAGGTGTTTTTGGAACCAGAAGCGAGTGACAGGTTTTTTGGAGTCGTATAAAAATAGTGGTTCGTGGGGGAATTTAGCCTGAGAATTTCTAAGGCGGAGGTACTCGAAGATGGACTGGTTGGATTGGAGAAGAGAGATTGAAAATGTAGATAAAATGACCTTTCTTGGCTTGGTCTGTCTTGCTTTGTTTGATTAAGAAGGAAATTGTTTCGCTATCGAGTATGGTTAGGTCTGAGAAGGTCAGGTTGATTTTTGGATCGAATTTGGAAGAGATGGTGAGTTCCGGGCATCTAAGAAAGCCGAAAAAAGCTAGAATGAACATGGCGTCGAGTGTGCGGGCTGTACTGAGAGGCTGGTAACCTGTGCGGAGGGTGTGGATACATTTTGTGAGGATGTCTAACATTATGGGTTGTCTGGAGTCGGGACAGGTGGGCTGGGATCGCTGGATTCCTCTGATCAGGAGGGAGGATTGTGAATTGCTTATTTCGGGCGAGGGAGCGCCGAACATCAGCTTGTGGAAAAATTGGATGCCACTCAGGTAACCTTTGATGGACCCAACTTGGAGACCCTTAATGCTGTTAAGAAAAGAGACGAATGAGGTGATTGAAAGTAGGGAAAAATCGGGGAACGGTGTGTTGTATGAGCGGTGGAATGCCTTGAAGCATCTCCACGCTGTCACATATGACTGAAGGGTTCTGGGAGAAACTGCTTGGAGGATAGTGTCAAGCGATGCATCGAGAAGGGGTTTTAATGGGTGGGTTACAGGAATATTAATTCTGAATAATGAGGTACTGGAGTTGGGAATTGGTACGCCTCTGGAGCCAGCATCCTGAATTTCTGAAACATAAAGCGAGACAGAGAGTCAGCAATTTGGTTTTCTGAACCTGGAACGTGTTTAGCGATTATTATAAATTGGTCGCACGCTGTGATCCATGTTAAGCGTCTAAGGAGAGGCGTTAGGGCGGGAGAATGAGAACGGCCTTTATTAATGCACTGAACAGCTGCTTCGTTGTCGCAGTGCACTAAAATACTTTTAGAAGCCCATTCATTCCCCCATAGGAAGGTAGCTACCATGAGGGGGTAGAGCTCGAAAAAAGCTGAGGACTAGGGTGAGCCCTGCAGCTGGGGGGGCCATGGAGACGCAAACCAACGTCCTTGGTAAAAACCTCTGAAACCAATTGAGGGAGCTGCGTCTGTAAATAGTTGGATGTCAACGGGAGATGAAACGAGGTTGTTGTAAAAAAGGGAAAGGCCATTCCATTGTTTAAGGAACATTATTCATAACTTAAGTTCATCGCAGCATGCGTGAGATAGGGGAATGAGGTCCTCGAGCGCGTGGAATGAAGATGCGAGAGAGAGAAGATGCGAGATGAAAGGGCTGCCTTGGGGAATGATGCGCATTGCAAAGTTTAAGTGTCCGAGCAGAGAAAGGAGTGCGCGTTTAGAACAGCTTGGGTTGGCGAGGAGGGTAGAGATGATGATTATTCTATCAATCTTCTCCTTGGGCAGGGAGAGATGAAATTTAGCTGAGTCTAAGTTGATGCCGAGGAACTCGATGAACGTAGCGGGACCCATGGTTTTTTCCTGAGCGATGGGGATCCCAAGCTCGGAAAAAACTTTTTGGACTGTGAGGATGTGGGCGGCTGGGATTGCGTCGGGAGGTGAAATGACCAAAAAACGTCTAGGAGATGAATAAGGTGGGGCATTGCGTAATTATTGGACAAGATCCAGCAAACGGCTTCTGATAACATGTCAAACATTTTGGGGCTGCTTTTGCATCCAAAGGTTAAACGGACGGCGAAATAGAATTTCCCGAGCCAACGTATCCCGAACAAATGCCATGAGTCCGGATGAATAGGCATCACTTTGATGGCAGAAGTGATGTCTATTTTTGCGAGCCAGGCTCCTCGACCCGCAATTTTAATCAATTCGACTGCCTGATCTATGTCGTGGTACTTGAGAGAAAATTCGTCAAGAGGGATCAAGCTATTAATGCTTGGAACCATGGAATTATGTGGTGATGATAGATCAATTATTAGGCTTTCTTACCTGAGAATTTCCTAGTAGCCACTCCGATGGGGCTGACGCGAAATGTTTCGAAGGTAGGTTTATCGAAAGGGCCGATCATAAAGCCTGACTTGACTTCTTTTTTGATTAAGTTGCCTACGACATCAGACTCTGCGTGGGCGGATTGGAGATTATTGCAGATGAAACTTTGGGTAAGTGAGCATTCGACGCCGGGGTTAAAACCGTGTCTGAGGCCAGACAGAAGATAATTAGTGAATTATTTGTCTGGGTGGTGAGCGAGTTCGATGGTCAGGCGAGAAATATTCATGGGAGTCGATAGGTAATTTTTGGATTTTTTATTTCACAGCTTTAAACACTGGGCAGACAATGCGGGCGTGAGCTCCGCCACAGAAACTGCAGATGTGAAGGAACCGGCAGCGCTGTCTGAAGCATCTCCCGTTGTTAAATGAGGTGCATGACTGCCTGTTATCTGCTTCTGATGGGGCTGGTTGTTCGGGACCCGAGTTTGCAGTAGTTGCGGATCTTGGGACGTAGCTGATGGATTTCACCACGGAAGTATTAGGGCATGAGGGTATAGAGGGGTTGATTTGTGGGCAAGTCATGGTGGAGTGAGCGACTGACCTACAAACCGCACAAGAAATGTTCCTGCAGCCTAAAAATACCCGGCTGTG
>NW_015505621.1:927250-930466 GCF_001515645.1 Sinocyclocheilus grahami
GAAATTGTTTCGCTATCGAGTATGGTTAGGTCTGAGAAGGTCAGGTTGATTTTTGGATCGAATTTGGAAGAGATGGTGAGTTCCGGGCATCTAAGAAAGCCGAAAAAAGCTAGAATGAACATGGCGTCGAGTGTGCGGGCTGTACTGAGAGGCTGGTAACCTGTGCGGAGGGTGTGGATACATTTTGTGAGGATGTCTAACATTATGGGTTGTCTGGAGTCGGGACAGGTGGGCTGGGATCGCTGGATTCCTCTGATCAGGAGGGAGGATTGTGAATTGCTTATTTCGGGCGAGGGAGCGCCGAACATCAGCTTGTGGAAAAATTGGATGCCACTCAGGTAACCTTTGATGGACCCAACTTGGAGACCCTTAATGCTGTTAAGAAAAGAGACGAATGAGGTGATTGAAAGTAGGGAAAAATCGGGGAACGGTGTGTTGTATGAGCGGTGGAATGCCTTGAAGCATCTCCACGCTGTCACATATGACTGAAGGGTTCTGGGAGAAACTGCTTGGAGGATAGTGTCAAGCGATGCATCGAGAAGGGGTTTTAATGGGTGGGTTACAGGAATATTAATTCTGAATAATGAGGTACTGGAGTTGGGAATTGGTACGCCTCTGGAGCCAGCATCCTGAATTTCTGAAACATAAAGCGAGACAGAGAGTCAGCAATTTGGTTTTCTGAACCTGGAACGTGTTTAGAAATTATTATAAATTGGTCGCATGCTGCGATCAATGTTAAGCGTCTAAGGAGAGGTGTGAGGGCGGGTGAATAAGAACGGCCTTTATTAATGCACTGAACAGCTGCTTCGTTGTCGCAGTGCACTAAAATACTTTTAGAAGCCCATTCATTCCCCCATAAGAAGGCTGCTACCACGAGGGGGTAGAGCTCGAAAAAAAGCTGGGGACTGGGGTGAGCCCTGCAGCTGGGGGGGCCATGGAGACGCAAACCAACGTCCTTGGTAAAAACCTCCGAAACCAACTGAGGGAGCTGTGTCTGTAAATTGTTGGATGTCAACAGGAGATGAAACGAGGTTGTTGTAAAAAAGGGAAAGGCCATTCCATTGTTTAAGGAACATTATTCATAACTTAAGTTCATCGCAGCATGCGTGAGATAGGGGAATGAGGTCCTCGAGCGCGTGGACAGACGATGTGAGTGAGAGAAGATGCGAGATGAAGGGGCGGCCTTGGGGAATGATGCACATTGCGAAGTTTAAGTGTCCGAGCAGAGAAAGGAGTTTGCGTTTAGAACAGCTTGGGCTGGCGAGCAGGGTAGAGGAGATGAGGATTATTCTATCGATCTTCTCCTTGGGCAGGGAGAGCTGAAATTTAGCTGAGTCTAAGTTGATGCCGAGGAACTCGATGAACGTAGCGGGACCCATGGTTTTTTCCTGAGCGATGGGGATCCCAAGCTCGGAAAAAACTTTTTGGACTGTGAGGATGTGGGAGGTTGGGATTGCATCGGGAGGTGAAATGACCAGAAAGTCGCCTAGGAGGTGAATAAGGTGGGACATTGCGTAATTATTGATCCAGCAAACGGCTTCAGATAACATGTTAAAAATTTTGGGGCTGCTTCTGCATCCAAAGGTTAAACGGACGGCGAAATAGAATTTCCCGAGCCAACGTATCCGGAACAAATGCCTGGAGTCCGGATGAATAGGCATCATTTTGAAAGTGATGTCTATTTTTGCGAGCCATTGGTGTAGCAGTGAAGAGCGAGTATTGTGATTTCGCTTGGAGGAGAGAGTTGAAGGGGACTGGGGGCGGGGCTGTGTTTTGCCAGCGAGTACGGCCAAGCGCTTGCTTGGGCAGCGGGCCCCGAGCTGGAAGGGGCGGGCGGCGGGGCTGTGTGTGACGGCCAGTACAGCCAAGCGCTTGCTTTGGCCGCGGGCCCCGCGCTGGAAGGGGCGGGCGGTGGGGCTGTGTGTGGTGGCCAGTACGGCCAAGCGCTTGCTTGGGCCGCGGGCTCCGAGCTGGAAGGGACAGGCGGCGGGGCTGTGTGTGACGGCCAGTGCGGTCAAACGCCTGCTTGGGCTGCAGTCTCCAAATTTAAGGTGGCGGTGGCGGGGCTGTGTTCGATAGCCAGTGCGGCCAAGCGCTTGCTTGGGCTGTGAGGTCTGAGCTGAAAGTGGCGTGCGGCGGAGCTGTGATTGGCGGCGGAGGCAACCAAGTGCTTGCTTGAGCTACGGGCCCTGGCGTTGTCGGAGTAGAAGCCGCGGTGCGAGGCTGAGCTGCGGCCGGTGTCGCATGTACCCTTGCGGCGGCGGGATCCGGGGCGCGGCCCAGGCTTGCTGATGGCCTGACGCCGTGGCTTGATAATCGCGGAGAGCTGGGCCTTGCGCGAGAGGAAGACTGTGGAGTCCGGTGAGGCATATCTGGAGGTTTGTCTTGCCTTTTGCCCTTCTTTGGGCTTGGGGTGGACTCGGGAGAGAGGTTAGGTAGATGCAGATTTGTATACAAGTCATATAATTCTGCTTTGTTTAACCTGCGTGAAGGTTGGATGTCGGATTTGGTCACCGCTTGCCTCAGACCAGACACAGTCCACTTTCCTATTGGTGGAATCGTTGGCCTGGCCGAGCGATAGGAGGACGCCGGGGAGTCGACTGGGGTTCTCGCCGGAGGTGGCGAGGGTAGGCCTAGGCATCTTGGGAGGCGAGTGGCTGCTCGAGCCGTACCGCGTCCGCGAGATGGGGCCTGGGGCTCGATTTTTGGTGCTACGCTGAGGAGGAGTGGTCTTAGGGCCGGCTGGTTGAGGCAATGGGACCGGAGGAGAGTTGGATTCGTCTTCAGACGAGGAGGTTTGTTTTTGCGACATGGTTGTAGACGAGCGAACCAAGATGCTGATAAACCGTCAATGGATAGAGTTAAGTCAGCTGTATTTATATCATGGTGTTGATTAACTTGAGTGCGCTCCACCTGTGTTAATTAGGCTAAGTATCTGACGCGCTCCTCCCGAACCTTGTTAATAAAAATGTTTCAATAAAATGTTATTGAAAGATTAATTGCATAAATATGTTTATTTACTGGAAGGTTAACTAAGATTATTGGTAAGGATTAATGGACTAATCAGAAAATATAATACAAAACATAATAGAAAAAAAATTATCAATAGATTAATTGATTTATGTAAAAAATAATATAAGCAATATCAATAATATAAGTAATATATATATATATATATATATATATAACTAACATTAATATATATTATTAACATAT
>NW_015505621.1:930690-957236 GCF_001515645.1 Sinocyclocheilus grahami
GGAATCACGGCTTTGAGAGTCAAAAAACATACACAAACAAAACCAAATTAAACCCTGCGGTTCGTGACGATACATTGATGTGTAAAGACACGAAACAATCGGTCTGTGCAAGAAACTGAACAGTATTTATATCATTTTTTACCTCTGATTTTCACTGCAATGTCTGAACTGTCCTGAGCGCGTCCTCGACAGCCGGCGTCCTTACACGTCTTCTTCTTCTTCTTGCTTGTGCAAGTGCCCAAAGACAGTTGGACATAGTGGTATATTAGAGGTAAAAAACGATATAAATAATGTTCAGTTTCTTGCACAGGCCGATCGTTTCGTGTCTTTACACATCAATGTATCATCACGAGCTGCAGGGTTTAATTTGGTTTTGTTTGTGTATGTTTTTTTTACTCTCAAAGCTGTGATTCCCATCCACTTCCATTATAAGACTGACAGACTGCAACGGTTTGAGTTAAAAATCTCCATTTGTGTTCTACTGAAGAAACAAAGTCAACAAAGTTTGCGAACCATCCCTTTAAATGTTTCATGATCACAAGCAAACGATGATCTGTTTCAAACCCTAAAGAGCTGTTTGGCTGTATAACGTCTTCTAAAACCAGCTAAAGATGCGGTCAAGACCCTTTAAAACCCAGCCCACTGAATCAGATATGACCAGACTGGAAGACTAGCTTAGCTTGGGCTGGTTTTAGCTGTTTTTGTTTTTTTTTGTTTTTCTTCAGCAGTGTCACTGCCAAACCCCAAAAACATATTTCTAATTTTTCACTTGCTTTAGAAATACGCTAAAAACAAGTGAAAAAAATCTGCCAGCTAGTGCAAAAACACTTACATATATTTAAGTTACAATTCATGAAAACAACTAAATACACAATATTAGCATAACATGCTAACACCATTTCCATACAGTAATTTCACTGCAAAAATCATTTTCTTTTTTAGTATTTTCTTTTTTTATTTATTTCCCATTACAGTTACGCATTTAAAGATGTATTAAATCAAGATACACTTGATTTTTTTCTCATTTACTTGTTGAAAAAAGACGTCTTGTTTTCAGAAAAATGCATCAAAATGAATTAAAACAAGAAAAAAAAAAGTATATTGAAGATTTTTTTTAACTTACCAACAGACATTTTTGTCTTGTTTTAAGCATAAACTCACTTAATTTTGATAAGACCGTTTGCTTCTTGTTTGGCTGTATAACGTCTTCTAAAACCAGCTAAAGATGCGGTCAAGACCCTTTAAAACCCAGCCCACTGAATCAGATATGACCAGACTGGAAGACTAGCTTAGCTTGGGCTGGTTTTAGCTGTTTTTGTTTTTTTTTGTTTTTCTTCAGCAGTGTCACTGCCAAACCCCAAAAACATATTTCAAATTTTTCACTTGCTTTAGAAATACGCTAAAAACAAGTGAAAAAAATCTGCCAGCTAGTGCAAAAACACACTTACATATATTTAAGTTACAATTCATGAAAACAACTAAATACACAATATTAGCATAACATGCTAACACCATTTCCATACAGTAATTTCACTGCAAAAATCATTTTCTGTTTTAGTATTTTCTTTTTTTTTTTATTTCCCATTACAGTTACGCATTTAAAGATGCATTAAATCAAGATACACTTGATTTTTTTCTCATTTACTTGTTGAAAAAAGACGTCTTGTTTTCAGAAAAATGCATCGAAATGAATTAAAACAAGAAAAAAAAAAGTATATTGAAGATTTTTTTTAACTTACCAACAGACATTTTTGTCTTGTTTTAAGCATAAACTCACTTAATTTTGATAAGACCGTTTGCTTCTCAAGTAAATATAGTGACGTGTGAATGTATTTTCTTGAATTGAAATATAAAATATTTATTTTTAAATGCTTTTAAAAAAGTATATTTATATTTTGAAAATGTATTTTCAAAAATACACAACAAATCGCCAAAAATATATTGGTAGAAATATACATTTACAGAAAAAAAAAATATTTTAGCAAATCTATTTTTGGTCAGTTTTTGTATATTTTGAATATATAAAACAAAATAAGGCTTCACTAATCAGTTCACTAGTTTTTGTAACATAAACTGCAAAGAATTTTCAGTAAAACTTTACTTAAAGCCTTTATAAAGGGTTATTAAAGAGTATAATGCATTATAATTATTCATAATGTGCATTTTAATACATTATATCTCGTCATAAATAATTATAACCAAATTTAAAATGCATAATGTAACAATGAATTGATAAGTGTTATAATGTATTAACTGTGATTACAATTATTCATGAGATTGTACAATGCATTATAAGGTGCATTACAAGGCATAATTAATGCATTAAAACGACTTTTATAATGCATTATACATAAAGGCTTTTTCTTTAGACAGATATGTTTTGTTTTAAACAAACTCACTTAATTATAATTTTTTTCTTCAGAAAACAAGACTTAAAATCTTAGGCCATTTTGCTTCTCAAGTAAATAGATTTTGATTTAATAATGTTTATTTGGCACTGGAAATCAAGACAAAAATACTGTGTAAGAAAATCATTTTTTGCAGTGTAGTCAGTCTAGTTAGGATTCTGTTGATAATTTGAGAATGAAACCCATGTGCCCTTTTGGGTGATTTATTGGGAAGTTGATCAACACAACATATTGGACTTTTATATCAAACATTTGTTGTACCTTTTTTCCTGGCCTGTGCAATGACATCAGCAGCGCTCTTGCTCATCACTTTGGTGATGTAGAGCGGGCAGTTGGTCTGATTGGCGACGGTCACAGCCCGGTTAACGGCCTCGGCCTCCACCTATAAAACAACAGCCAACACTCACTGACCTTCAGCTGAAATGACAGAGGCAGCAGCTGTAAAGTGCTGCTCAGAACCTCCTGCACTTTATGTGCGGCTAAAGGTTTCTGGAAGGCTGATGTGTCTGCGATACCAATAATCAATGAGTCTGGCAGCAAAAACAGTGGGAAAGTGGAAAGTCTGAAATCCCCTGATCCCTAAAGAGAAATAAACCATAAATGTGTTTTAGTGCAGCATGTCTGACGGGTATTTTGGAAGCGTTCTTGGGTCTCGATGTATGATGATGACGTGCTAAAACCCCTTCCATGTGGTGCACAGCTGTAATTTCGCAGTGTGAATGTGGTGTGATGGTGTATTTGGTGTAGTTTGATGTGCACGTGAAGTGTTTTACCTCCTCTGGGCGGCTCAGAACATGTCCTTCTGGACCAGTGATACCCAATCCCAGAATCCTCTTCTGCTCCTGTAAACAGAAGAAAGTAAAAGAGGTTTTTATGGATTTCACTGCAAAAAAATTTTTCATTATTTCACAGTTAAAGGGGTGGTTGACTGCGATTTCACTTTTTTAATGTTAGTTAGTGTGTAATGTTGCTGTTTGAGCATAAACAATACCTGCAAAGTTACGAAGCTGAAAGTTCAATACAAAAGGAGATATCTTTTAGATATGTCTTTTAAAATTCTGCCAGTTTAATGCCTACAAAAACGGCTGGTAGAGACTACAACGAGTTACTTCCCGGGTTCGTGACATCATAAACCCAGATAAACCCCGCCCTCGGGAAAAGGCAGCAAAGGGGGCGGGGCCATGCTGCGCTGCTTTAGAGAAGAGGAAGAGAAAACTAGAGGTGCACGTAAAAATCTATTCATATATGAATCCCGATTCTGTCTACTAACGATTCTAATGGATTCACAAGTTTCAAAATCAATGTTCTAAAGCAGCGGTTCTTAATACTGTTCCTCGCGTTCCCCTGCTCTGCACATGCTCTGCATCTCTCTCTCTCTCTCTCTCTCTCTCTCGCTCATTCAGCTCAGCTCCAACAATGAACTGTTCCAATTATACACTTATTTTCACATAGCTATTAGAAGCATTAAACATGGACGTGCGTGCAGTTGCCGTAATGTATTAAAGCTTTAATCAGGATAAAACCGTATATTAAAAGTTAACATAAACAGTAGCATTTACAAATAACAGCATATCTAAAAGTATGAGACAACAACAAACAAAAAACACAGGCCTACCATTAAAAGCCGTGCTTGCACAGGTTCTGCACGATCCTCTTCAATAATATCCTCTGCTTCTCAATCGGGCTCAAACTGATAAGCGATATTAATGACGCCGTTGTTTACAATACAACCGGAGCACATGGTGGGGGGGAGGGGCGGGACGTTTAGACGCGCACTAGAGGCGGTTTAGCCAATCACAACACACTGGGCTAGCTAACCAATCATAGCCCATCACCTATTTCTGATGGCAGGGCATCATAAAAACAGGAAAAGATCAGACCGTTTCTCAGAGAAGGGAAATATACAATAAACAGGAAAATAAACAGTGAACCACCCCTTTAAGCACATTTCTTTCCAAATGATCATCACTGTAATTCAGACACTTTATATATATATATCTCTTTTTATAATGATTACATTTTTTTTTTAAATCAGCATTAAGCAGTACAACAAATACTACATTTAACATTACATAATTTTTCACCTGCATTAATGAGAATTACATTTCTTTTTACATTACAAAACATTTTCTGTAATAAGAACTGGGGAAGGGAGGATAATTTAATTGTCATGAAAAAAGTCACAGTGCAAAAAAATCGTATCCTCTTTTTGAGGTGACATACGGTCAAATCAAAATTTATTCGGACACCTTCAACATTTCTCACATTATCACAGTTTATTTGCTATAGTTTAGAAAATGATTATACAATATGACAAGAACAAATTCATCTTGATAATGTCAGATAACTTTGATAGAAAGGTATGTAATAAATTAGGTTTAATAGCTGTCAGCTGTTACATTTACGTACACAAGTAAATAATACCAATTTAGGTCAACCGATTACCAAGCAATGCTTCATTTTGTTCAGTCTGTCGTGTAAAAAGATCGCATTATCAATTAAAGAAAAAACACTTCAGCAAAACATGGTCAGGTCAAAGTGTCTGGATAATTTTTGGTCCCAAATTTTTATCAATTCAAAAGTGGTATCACTGTATGAAGAATTTTTGGGTACAATATGTCACAGTTTTGCTATCCTCACTTACATAAATGAACTATAGTGTCCTGCACCCACTATCAAAAATTATATCTGGTGTATTTATATATATATATATAATGTTTATTATAATTATTGTTTATATTATGTAAAATATTACATGTAATATGTATGTGTGTGTGTGTGTGTATATATATATAATTTTTTTATTTTTTTTATTTTTTATTTTTAGTGTAGGAAAGGGGAGCTCACCTCAGCAATGATGTCTCCATTCTCTGCGTGCACCTGGGCGATGGCTCCCAAGTCCCTGATCACACTGAACACCTCATACATCTACAACAGACAGGAGAAACACAGCACTGGGAGTGGTTTCTGTGTTTATGCAGTGCAGTTTGTTTTATCATCGGCTCTGGTTCTACAGCTACAGGAAATGTGCTGAACATCAGAGCAAACATGTCTGTTCCCCTGTGACCATCAGCCCTGCACGCTCAAATCATGGAGAACTCATCATCACTGCACTCTCAACGCACCAAAAACACCAATACTGCTCATTTAGTGTCTAATCCATCTTTATCAGGATAATAAAATGAATATGCATGAGAAATCATGCATACCTGGGAGTCGTTTAGCTGGAAAATATCCTTGTATGCCAAGTAGACCAGGAAAGAGTTGACACCTGGGAGAAAAAAAAGACCAGGATGTAAGACATCAGACATGGACATGCATACAGAGATCTGGAGCTGCTGAAACAGGCAAGGTTGAAGTAATGAGTTCATGGACTTTGAGCGCTTAAAAGCAGAAATGTGCAGGTTGTATTCTTATTTTGTTACCATTGCCATGCATTATACGACTGATAGACTGCAACGGTTAAAGTTAAAAATCATCATATGTGTTCTACTGAAGAAACAAAGTCACCTACATCTTGGATGCCCTGGGGGTAAGCAGATAAACATCACATTTTCATTTTTGGGTGAACTATCTCTTTAAAGCACCTGTAATGATTCTTCCCTCGTGTGTAATTTTAGCCATAAAGTACCTAAATCATCACTTTCACGTGGGAATACTGTTCTTGGTATATAAACTCCACTGATAAAACTGCTGCATTGTGACATTATTTATGAGAATATTAAGCTTTTTTGGCACCCAATTCTTATTATTGAACTGCATTTGGCATTTGACATTTTACTTGTTTTACTTTTTTGCTTATCCTGAATTATTCATTCATTTTTTTTTTATTTATTGTATATATTTTATATAACTTATTTTGCTTTTTGTTCTAAATTCTAAATTATTCATTATATTTGTTCGTTTTATTTATTCTCAAAGATGATTTTCATGTGATGTTTTTACGAAAATAATTATACATTATTTTCATGAAGCGTTTTTATGAAAAGATTCTATATTGTTAAATTCAAATCTTAATTTAAGATGTAAACTGCCTAAATCATAACTTTTCACATGAGAACACAGGTTAATAATCACTATCAGATGTAACTGCAGTATTTAGATTTTTCTCTATATAAACAGACAATTGCACATAGTATGTGAAAGTAACCAGATTTACCCACTTGACATGAGCATATATTATCACCCTAATCTCATGTTAACACATAATGTTTAAGTCCTGCAGCTGAACTTTTTGATACTTTGATCATTTGGGGGAAAAGTTAAAATGATCTTCTCTGTTAATCAACATGGCCACAAATGCTGTCAACTGATCTAACCTACATGCAAGCTTTCGTTTTTGTTGCACACAGGCAAAAGTGTGTAAACTGCAGAGGAGCATACCGTGATCTTTGACCAGCGCCTCCAGCTCCTCCTGCATGCCCTTGTGCCACTCTGTGATGTCCACATGAAGAGAGTAATCACAGCAGGACTTGTGGTCGGCCCACTCCCTCCACTGGTTAAAAGCAGCGATCAGACTGACGCCCGGCTCTGGGACCACATGATCGACTGAAAACACACAAACAAATCAAAATATAGTGATACTGTATACTTATGTTGACGGAAATGTAAATGTATAGAAGGAAATGGAAAGATGTTAAACATGTAATTTGTCCCAGTTTTTAAGCTAAACTATCATAGAGAATGACTTGGGGTCAGTGTTATTTTAGTATCATTTATATACTGTTACAGCATTTATTAATATTTAGAATTTGTATTTTTACTTTTTTCAGTTTTCATTTTAATTTTAGTTTAAGTAATTTTGTTATGGGATTTTGCCATTTTTAATTTGTCATTGAAAGCATATGAACACAAACATTGCATTATTTTGTGCGTTATTATTTGTTTTCTTTCCTTAACCAAGGAACTGGACACATGAAATGTCATGTACAACATTTAGAAATTTTTATTATTATTATTTAATTTTGAGTAATTTTGTTATGTGATTTTGGCATTTTTCAATTTGTCAAATTTGACTATCTAAAAAAAATGTATATGTAATATTTAGCTTTCTCCCCCAAACCAAGGAACTGTATGCAGTAAGCATCATGTTCAACATCGTGAAATGAAAAATATAGATTTAGAAGCAAATTACTGCAACACAAATATATATACTGTATATATATATATATATATATATATATTTAAATATATGCTGTATGTGTGTGTATTTATATATACATAATAAATATACACAGTACACACACAGTGTGTGTGTGTGTGTGTGTGTGTATCTGCAATTTAAAGTTTTCAGAATATTAAAATAATGGATCAAAATCTCATGATTTATTTTTTTTATCAGTTTAATTAAGGTGTAATCTGCCTTGTGTATTTATATATACATAATAAATATACACAGTACACACACAGTGTGTGTGTGTGTGTGTGTGTATCTGCAATTTAAAGTTTTCAGAATATTAAAATAATGGATCAAAATCTCATGATTTATTTTTTTTATCAGTTTAATTAAGGTGTAATCTGCCTTGTAAATATTGTAAATATATATATATATATATATATATGTATATATATATATATTTAATGTTTTAGACGTACTGATCATAGTGGTGCCACCAGCGAGAGCAGCTCGTGTGCCTTGGTAGAAATCATCAGCAGCTGTCATTCCCCGGTCGGGCATCTGGAAGCGGGTGTGAACGTCAATGCCACCGGGTATCAGCATCCTGCCGTGGGCATCGATGGTCTTCACACCACCAGGAACTATGAGGTTTTCACCGATTTGCCTGGAGACAGAAAAAGAGACAGTCACAAAGGACAACAGAGGTCATCTCTACTGTCAGTCATTACTTATGAATATGAGATATAATGACAAGAAAATGAATGATATCAAATAACAACAACAGCAAAAACACTTGCTTGATGACTCCATCCTCCATATAGATGTCGGCATGGAAAGACTGATCATCATTCACTATCTTCGCTCCTTTGATTAGAAGTCGGTCACTCTGTGAGAGAGAGAGCCAAGAGAATCATACAAAAATGCATTTATTCCCAGCGCCTGTATGCATCTATTTATAAAGTAATCTGACTGTAACTCAATAGATATCATATGCTATCAGTTTAAGTACAGACACACTTTGTCTTGCACAGTATGAACAATAAAACAAAAATGCATGTACATATTTCACAGTAATATTTCTTTCAATGGCAGTTTTTAAAGGCCACAAACCCACTGCCATTAAATACAGCTTTCACTCATTTTCTGAGCTAAATTGTCTATACTTTTCAAATTGAAATTACACACACACACACACACACACACACACACACACATATATATATATATACTGTATATGAAATTACAAAATTAGAAATATTTATATATAAATATATATTTTTTTATTTATTAAAATTCATATATTATTTTATATTTATTTATTATTATTATTATTGTGTGCGTGTGTGTGTATATACACACACATAAAAATATACATAAAAAATTACAAAAATATACATAAATGTAATTTTTTTTGTACTACACTGACTCCTGCATTTTGCACACACACAATTTCCATATACATATAATATATGCTGTATAAAATACATACATTGTGTCATTCATTAATATTCATGTTGTTTTATATATGATTTCATATAGATTTATTGTGCTTGTGTGTATATACAGTATATATACATATATATATACACACACATTTTACTATAATTTTACTATGGTGACATTTTGCATAGTTTATAATGACATAATTACATAGCATTTTGCACACACACACACAAAGAGAGAGATAATTTCAACAATTAAATGCAATTATGATACAAAAAACCCTGCAACATGTGTGCTGACATAAAAAGTCACCACTGTTGTTGACTGTCACGAATCCTGTCCATGGACTTCCGTTCATTCACCATCAGAGGTCACCCTTTCCATTACATTGACTCTCGCACTACACCTACTGTTGCTTATCATCCCGGACTACATATCCCATCATTCATTGCACTGATTGCACTCAGCATGGATTGCACACAGCTGTGTCCACTGATTGCACACAGCTGTTTCACATCATTCACTCACTATATAACACTCACTCAAACTACCATTCACTGCCGAGTTTTGCTTCGCCTGTTAGTTTTCCTAGCTCCTGTTATCCTGCCCGTGGTTCCTGGTTTTGCCTTGCCTTGTCGGTTTTCTCGGTTCTGATCTTTGCCTGTCTCCCTGGATTTATCCCTCTAGTCTCGCCCCTGTGATTCTGTCTGCCGATCGTCGACCTACGCTAGCCCTAGGACTATTCTTGTGTTTTGCCCGCCATATACCTGTTTGTCATTGTTCGACCCTGCCTGTTATGACCACGTCTCTGTCTTCGGTTCAGAATAAAGCTTGCACATGGATCCACACGTCTCACGTCTCTGTCGCCCCATTACATTGACATTAAAGTGAGCTAATTTGATAAATGTCATTGCTTGACAAGGTCACTCTAGGAAACAACCAAATGGGATGCAACTGTAGATTGGGGACATACTGCGCAGTTACAATCCTGTTCTAAACCATACAGTACACTAAAACATGACCGGCAAGCACTGGACATCAAGTTCAATCAGAGCTGAAGCATAAAGATCGCTGAGGCACATCAGAAAAGCACAGTGATTCTTATCATGCTAAATCAATTCTGACACGCCATCATGAGTCCAAACGCCATTTCAGGACACCGCCATCGACTGCGATCCCTCCTGTTCAGACACACAGAGCACAGAAGCATGGTGCATATTCAATTTCACATCACTGCAATAAAAAATAATCTGATTTAATGCCATAGCATTGACACTTTAACCCTGTCGTGATGGTGTGGAGGTCATGCACCCTTATCCAAGAGCATCATGGGAATGATGGGGGGGTTTAATAAGATCTCAGTTGCCTTGTGCTCTGTAATTAAGGACTTGATGGGATAATTGTCATGGCAGTCCTATTCGGTAGCTGTTTGTCTGCTAATGAGTAGCTATGAAGAGAAAGTAGAAAAGTCTGTGCTGTGGAGAACAAGACATTGTTGGAAAGAATTGTTAACAGCTGGTCCTTGAGGTAATTACAGTATATTGGGCAAGAAAATCCAAATGTATGCCTATCATTCATCGACCTCAAATGAAAAAACATAAGTAGTAGCATCTATAATGGCTGTTTGCTCTAATGTTACCTTAGATAAATGTGTGTAAATGTGTATTAGGCACTGTGCAGAGCATGGAAGTTATTAGTGCGCTACTGCATGATATGAAGGTGCCAATGTGATCATTGGCCTTTTTTCCCGGTAACAGTGGAAACAAAATATGCCATAATTTTTGCTCATACAGATAAGAGTATTACATTATTCAAAACTGTCAAGGGTCTACTTTTATTTGAATACATTCATAATATCAACATGGCGTTGCGCTTCTGTAAAATAAAGAACACAATCAGGACGCACTTTCTGCCGTCTCTGTCTCTGTGCAATAAAGCATGGCAAAAACTCAGGAGCGGCAAAAACCATATACTTGCCTCACAGACATGAGAAACCATTTACAGAAAGCTAGAAACGTCTACTCTAAAATAAACCAATTCAAATCGAAAAAACAAATACTCTGTGATTATGTAATCCCTCTAAATTCCCTCTAAAGGCATGTCCACTCACTGTACTGCAGAGATGACAAGTCAGCATCCACTTTTTCTTTGCAGCTGACACTGACTCAGAAAACAATAGTTTATTAATAAATATTTAAAATAGCTCCTTGCTATTTTTCACAACACATAGTCATTAGTTTAGCTCCTCACTCCCCATATATTTAAATAAAATAGTATAAATATGCAATTAGTCAACTAATTCCTACTGAAATAAAATTACATATTAAAAAACTTATTTTATTTCAACTAGTTGCCAAGGCAAAATTTCTCGTATTCTTTTAGTTTAACTTGATATACTAAAATAACTAAAATTAACAAATTTCTGTGGGTATATTGTCCAACTCTCTGTAGCGTTAGCCTATTACTAAAAATATATTTTGTACAAAAAAAAAAAAAAACGAGAGAGAGAGAGAGCAAAATGTTTAGTTTTATTCAGAATAAAACCCTGAATACACATTAAAAATATCCCCAAGACAACTGAATCAAGTTTTAACCAATCATATTGGCTAGCAAACATTTTATACATAGATATTAACCCTTAAAGTAGTAAATACAGCTTGGGAAAGAATGATCACGAAATGACTTAAATGGGTCATATGATGCGATTTCAAGTTTTCCTTTCTCTTTGGAGTGTTACAAGCTGATTGTGCATAGATAAGATCCCTGAAGTTGCAAAGACTGAAGTTTCAAAACCAAAGAGATATTCTTTATCAAAGTTAAGACTCTGCCACGCCCCCCTAAAACGGCTCGTTCTAACACGCCCCCACATATCTACCTCACTATGTGGAAATATTAGCATAATGCCGCCCAAATGTGCACGCAAAGAAAGAAGGCATGGTTTCAGTAACCGCAGTTAGTGTTGAAGCAGCCATGTCAGGGAGACGCTGTGTGTTTCAGTGCGAAAGCAAAAGCACTTTATTTGGCCTTCTGAAAGTAGATGTATTTAGGAATCTTTAAGATCACTCACAACAGAACAGCAATGTATTTTATGGACGTCTGTTTCATGAACCTAGGAGAGGAGGTCATTCTGACTTTGCTATGACAATCTGGCGCTTCTGAATCAGCTACTGTTTTATTATTAGTTTAAGTATTTGCTATTGACTGTTCAAATGCAGAGTTTTGCGCATCGCGTGTGTGTGTGTGTGTGTGTGTGTATGTGCGCGCGCACGTGTGTGTGTGTGTGTGAGATAGAGAGAGAGAGACAGGATCACATCACAGTGGAGTCAGCTGTCTTAACCGTGGCTTGTGTACTGCAAACACATACCAGCTTCATCACTGTGTCTGTCACGCGACTCTGTTCCCCTTTCGGGCTTGAACTGATGGTAAAACGAATGACATTATTTACTGTCTTTACATTTATTTTGAAAGATGAAGCTCGCGATTATGGTAAGGGGCGTTACATTTCCGACGAGTGCTTGTGGTGTTCGGCCAATCACAATGCACTGGGTCAGCTGGCCAATCAGAGCAGACTGCGCTTGTCGGAAGGAGGGACTTTGTAGAAAACTAAGCGTTTGAGAGAGGCGGGGCATAGAGGACCTACAATAATGTACAGTATTTGAAAAATAATGTGTTTTTTAACATTAAAGCATGTCAACATATTCTGTTACACCAAATACACAAAATAATGATATTTAAAAAAGCATCATATGACCCCTTTAAATATCTGAATGGAAATCAGGCCTAATTCATCTCTGAGACAAAGCCTTTCTGTTCACTATGTTACTATGAAACACACAGTAGTTCCAGACTGCATTCATCATCACAGCCGGCGCTCGCTCATGCTGTTAGCTGAAAAACATCTCGCAAACATCCAAACCATCTTAACTGTATTAGTCACAGTGGAAGAACTGTGGCTCTCGAGCTTATTTGTGACCCTGGACCAGAAAAGCAGTCTTAAGTCTCTGGGGTATATTATTAGCAATAGCCAAAAAAAACATTGTATGGGTCAAAATTATCGATTTTTCTTTTATGCCAAAAATCATTAGGATATTAAGTAAAGATCATGTTCCATGAAGAATTTTTGTAAATTTCCTACTGTAAATATATCAAAACTTAATTTTTGATTAGTAATATGCACTGCTAATTACTTCATTTGTTTTAAAAAGTAGTCTCAAAACAGATTTGTGCAGGGCCTTTCCTTGATTTTTTATTGTTGTATTTTTGTTTTAACATAAACTGGTTATTGTAGCTACTTTGTTTTACTATATCTCTTTTATGTTTGTATTTTGATCTTTTCTGCGAATGCACATATGCATGTCTTTGTAAAGTGGGCTACTTTGTATACACTGTTTTAAAAGGTGCTATATAAATAAAGCTTAAACCAATCAGACCTCCACAACTGACCGATGAAAATACTACGTGAAATCTAATTGGCTGAGTGAACTGAACTTGGAATTCTTTTGACAATCAAAGTTGGATCTTTAATTTCTTTCCAGTTTAATAATATTTAGCAATGTTATTGAAACGTAGCCTACAGAAATGGCTATGAATTGGGTGCTTGGATGATTTGTACATATAACCTCTGTCCAACTGGTTGGTCTCTGAGCAATTTATCTAAAAACAACATATAGCCTATGGCTCTAAAGACTTCATATAAAACATCAATGTTATGTCATAATATGTCAGATACCTCAACTGAATTTAAAATCATTGCAATAAATTCTCAGTTGGTATGATGACAATAATAAGTAACAACTCCTCAAATCAACATCAAATGCAAAAATAGATGTAAATGATGCAAGATATAATACAATAAATGCTCTAATAGCATCGCTGTTTGGACATTTATTGGGAGGTTTTTTTTCAGTTCTGAATCTTTTTGTAGATTTTTTTTCATGAAAATCCACTTAATAGTAGCTACACATTCAATGGCACTCTCCTCTAAAACAGTGAATATACAGTTATATGACAGTTACATGTAATTACATTGTCTGCAAATGCATTAAACCCATAGAATAGAATGTAGTAATGTTATGGCAAATATGAAAAATTCATTATAGTGTTATATTTGGTCTCCAAATCATAAGTATCTGTTTAGGGAATAGTGCATCTGACCCATATCTAAATAGTTCTGTCTTAAATCAGAAGATTTCAGATTAAAGATTCAGGTGCGAAAATTATTCATATCTATAGTGCATGAGCACAGAGATTTGAGAGTGCACAGGACACAGTTTGAGTGAGAGGAGAGACACACGTTTTAAGTGTGCGCACTCTCTCCGGGCGAGAGCAGCGTGTATCTGAGCGCGAGCATCCGGTTTTGTGCGAGAGCGGAGAGATTGTAGCGCGCAAGCACATTCATATAATGCCCGAGCATTATATTAATGTGCTTTCGTGCTACAATAATGCGCTCTCGACATTTGTCATTAAAATAACGCCATAGAAACAGTCCTCCATAAAACGCGCTGGACACATCTGACTATTTGGGTTGAACTGTTCTGGAACAGTGTTGTAAATACAACTTAACCACTGATTTCTAGTCGTGTCCTCTTTTGGAAGGCCAAACAAAGTAGTTTTGCTTTCGCAACGAAACACACAGCGTCACACACGGCGGACTTGCGTGAGCGGAGGCCGGAGGCCTAGAGTGAGCGGAGGCTTGAGAACGGCGCGGCCGCTGGATTCGACGAAGGAGCGGCTGGGGGACTTGCGGCAACCACATGTGACGACCCTGGGCTGGACTCCGCTTCGTCCACGGTGAAAGCCGATCCAGCCATCCACAGCGCGAAGTTGATGTATTTCCTCGGCGACCAGCATGGATCAGCTCCAGGTATGACGAAGCGGATATCGTCCTCTTTTGGAAGGCCAAACAAAGTGGTTTCGCTTTCACAACGAAACACACAGCGTCTCCACGACATGGCAGCGGCGGCAACAACAATACTACAGCGAGAATAAAAGTTACGCCTTCTTTCTTTGCGTGAACAACGTTATGCAAATCTTCCCACATCGTGACGTAGACATGTGGAGGCGTGTTAGAACGAGCCGTTTTAGGTAGGCGTGGTTGACTCTTAACTTTTATAAAGAATATCTCTTTGGATTTGAGACTTTAGTCTTTGCAACTTTACAGATCTTCTTTATGCACCAAGAGCTTGTAACACTTCAAAGAGAAAGGAAAAATTTAAATAGCATCATATGACCCCCTTTAAAGGCGATTTTCTCAGTATTTTGATTTTTTTGCACCGTCAGATTCCAGATTTTCAAATAGTTGTATCTCAGCCAAATATTGTCCGATCCTAATAAACCATACATCAACGGAAAGCGTATTTATTCAGCTTTCAGATGATATATAAATCTCAATTAAAAAAATGTACCCTTATGACTGGTTTTGTGGTCCAGGGTCACATTTGTGATGTTTAGAGCGAGCTCGAGATCAATGTCAGAGATCAAGATGAACTCTTTTTATTCAACCGTGACTGACATGTACTCTGTACTGTTGATGGTTGTTCACTCCTCTACACAAATCCAATACTAACGCTGAGTCCAGACAAACGCTGGCAGCATTACAGCCCAAAGGCTCATTAAAACAGACCTTTACATCTGCTTTACTGCTGAGCTTTTGGCTTATTCAGCAGTTCTTTAACGTCTTAATGCATATTCAGGAATACCGACCAACTAGAGGATTAGAGAAGGCTGACAACATCTCAAATCTTATAAAACGGATAGTTACAGTCCTGGATGCTAATTGACCTTCATTATGACCCCGAATCTGATCTGCATAAGCCCTGTGTCCAAAATATAACACATCACCCATGGCTGACAGTGAACTCTGACTGCAGCTTGCCTAGAAAGAATCAAAGCTTTGGCTAGGTGAAATATAAAGTTATTTGCTTTTACTTAATACAGTAGATCATTTAAGTACAAACAGACATTTAGTTTAGTATATAAATTGGTTGATCTTTGGTAAGTTTTGACCACACAAATGGTAGCTATTTAAGCTCTCCTGACTGTATTTGTGACACAATTTTGAAAGCAATTGTGCAAGTTAATGACATGAATAATTAAGAAGGGTAACACTTTGCAATAAGGTTCATTAGTTAACATTAATTAATGCAATACAATTGTTACAGTATTTATTAATTTTGTTAAAGTTAATTGAAAAATACAACTGTTTATTGTCAGTTCATGTTAATATTAACGGATAAAACTTTATTTTATATTTTCAAGGTATACTTTCATCCAATGGTAGGACTGATATAAATACTGTATAAATAAATAGATTGTTTATATAAATAATTGGTAATATTTATGGATGAAATACTATGAAATAAGAATTAAGACCACAAATTAAGCTTAAGATGCTTTAAAAATCATATCAGAATGATTGTATTTTAAGAGACAAGCACTGATAGTAAAATAATAGTGGCAAAAACAAATTTTTATTCTAGTTTTAATTTCACATGTCAACTTCATAATTATATAGTATGCAGTATGCACATATTTTGAGTACTATTGATGACTAGCAATAGAGTTTGATAGAAAATACTACTCATTTACTTGGTTTATCAGGCAATGGCAACACAGTTTAAATGATAAACATTGATAAAATGCACAGATGAAGCATCACACCTTGTGTGCATCATTTGCTATTGCGCTCCATTTTTTGTTAGAACAAAATAATATTTTATTAAGACCAACATTTCCTGAACACAGTGAAAATACCCCTAATTTTTTTTCCTCCACAAATATCAGCTAGCTAATGTAAACTGTATAGATATTAACCTCACGCGGCTTGGAAAAGAATCAGATCATGCAATTATCATGACATGAGGACATACGTATATGCAATGTCTTCAACTATGACACAAAATATTTCTACTCATCTCTAACTAAAAAAGAAATCAGTTACAGTAATGCACATGCAATATAATAAAACAATGGGTTCAAAAATGGCCACTAGTTAGCATGAGACTAGTGTGATAGAATCGTTTACTAACCTTGCCTGTCCAAAAATATATATCCAATATTACAACTTCAAGATGACGTAAACCCTAATCCTGCTAAATTTTTCATGAGGACTGCACAAGATATCAAAAAGGAAAGTGACGTAACTTTGGGCTGGTAGTTTGCCAGACTGTTGTCTGATGTCTGCATGTTCATGGTGTTTGATGACAAAAAAATAACCGGCTAACAAAAGCTACATATTCTGACACCCATCTGGAAGAGCAGTACCTGCAAAAATAGTGATTCAGGCCACTTTACAACTCAAATTACACACATTTTGTTTGGAAGAATAACAAAATATTCTTAAATAACTACATAAATCCTCTGGATGCTGGCACCACACACTCTCATTGTATTTCTCAACCTGCAAAAAAGTTTAAATATTTTTCTATGGTAATCAACATTCTACAACAAATGCTGTTGTTAGAGCTGAACTCGTATTGAACCCAGAATATTCCTTTAATCCATTGTAAAGCCTGTGAATGGGCTTAATGGGTCATTACGTAACGGCAAATGTCCCTCCTCTAGATCAAGCATTACAGCGTTTGTACGTGAAATGTTGAACTAAACGTTTGTTATGGTTAAATGTATTTCCGACAGCTAAGAGCACCTAGTGCGGCTCTGTTTGGATTAAGGAGACAAATGCAGCACTTAATAATTGACTTCAGTGAGCGTGAGGGGCTGCTAATGATGGCCTCCAGAGAGTCCATCCATACCAGAACAAATCCCTGTGACCCACTTACAGTGAATCTGGTGCATACTTTTATCCTAAAGACATACACACTAACTCAAGCTACTCCGATTGACAGTCATAATGGCCCTTGGACGGAGTGCACTCCCATCCTGCGTGCACGAGAAAAAACACCTTTCCAAAAGTAATGTGCACTGAGAACTTAGAGATCTGTGCTCCAGTAAGTGGGTCAAACGCTCAGATTCTTCACGTTTCTGTGGCTGACCAGGTCTGTGTTTCACGGCTTCACGTGAATAACATAAATGCATGTAAACGCGTGTAAGAATGCAATCCAAACACAAAAAATATATAAATACATGTGCATTCACATGACTGCACTGAGTATTTCGCAGGTTGTAGTCTGTCCTGCTATGTTTACTTTGATGTGGCTTTCAAACAAAAAGAGACTAGACATTGTACAGATCTCTTAGTCATGCTACATAAATGTCCACAGACAAATGATTTAATCAGGTCAAAGCTGGTTCACCAGTCTCAATTTCTCTTCCCACATTTGTGTTTTTTTGGGTTTTGTACTGCAAATCCAGGTCTATAATTTATAGTATTTTGTTGAATTTATTTCATACGTCTGTGGCTGAAGTGATATACAGTATTTTGAGTGGGAAGAATCATACTTTATGCAGTTACATGAATGGAGATACTTCTAGCTACATAGTCATTGCTTTTGAAATATGCAAGTTTGCAATTCATTAGACACTACAACAAGCATTAGCATGGATTTCTTCTACATATTTACAGCTAACATTTCTGGTTTAAAGGAATAGTTCAACCAAAACGGAACATTTGCTGGAAATTAGTTACCCTCAAGCCATCCAAAATTGAGATGAGTTTATGGTCATCAGAACAGATTTGGAGAAATGTAGCATTACATCACTTGCTCACCAATGGATCCTCTGCAGTAAATGGGTGCCGTCAGAATGAGAGTCCAAACAGCTGATAAAAACATCACGATAATCCACAAGTAATCCACACCACTCCAGTCCATCAATTAATGTCTTATAAAGTGAAAAGCTGTGTGTTTGAAATAAATAAATCCACAATTAAGACATTTTAAACTTTAAACCATTGATTGCCACTAAAATACAAGTCCATAATGCATAATATTGGTTTTGTCCTGTAAATCAGGAGAGAAATCTGCACAAATCAAGCAATGTTTACAAAGTTAAAACAGTCCAAAACAGCTCTAAACAAATGTGTGGGTGGATTTTGATGTGAGAGACAACAGGGGATGGACTTTCTCACTGAAGGAAGCGTTATTGTGGATTATGGACTTGTCATTTGGCCAGAAGCGACAGTTTAAAGTTAAAAACATCTTAATGATGTATTTGTTTCTTATAAACAGGCAGCTTTTCACTTTGCAAGACATTAACTGATGGACTGGAATGTTGTGGATTATTGTGATGTTTTTATCAGCTGTTTGGACTCTCATTCTGACGGCACCCATTCACTGCAGAGGATCCAAATAAATTATATAACAATTATTAGAGTTTGTTTTACAAGAAAATACTTTTCAGTTTTTATACTTTTGTGAAATTTACTAGCAATGTCTGAGTGAAAATAGTTTCTATATCAATTGTTTTTGAGTGTAACAGTAGGATAGATGACGGCGGCAGCGTGGTGTCGTATCCTGGCAGGTGCTGCGACTCCACTTTTTTTACACCTAGCTGGCCATTTTCTTTGTCTTTATACACATTTGTCAGAGACCACTTTAAACTTTACTTGCAGAGTTAAACGTTGCAATCACGAAAAAATTGAATCTACGTTTCGTGGTGTGTTTTTTCTACTATTACTTTTTTATACGGCTGCACTACCGGTACGTGTTGTGTCCAGAACTCTCCACATGGATCAGTTGTGCTCCAAAAACTCGAGTAGTTATGCTGCTCATGGGAAAAACTGTTTATATTCTGGTTTTCTCCAGTCATCTACTCGTGTGGGAAGTTTGCATCATAACCTCGGATACTATGCAGTTTATTCATCTGTTCTGGACTATGGACACGCTGTGATGCGTAAATATGCCTCTAGACAACGGGGTTTTGCTGCGCCGTCACGAAACACTCATGGGCTCTTGCTTATTTTACTGCTGCTCTCTGGGGATGTTCAATTAAATCCGGGACCGGTTAACCCGATAATACAGCTGGACTCTGGAGTTGAGCCTCATTTGGGGACAACCTTGGCAGCGTCTCACGACGAGGTGAGTGCCTGAGGATTTCCTGTGGATTTGCCAGGCCCGTCAGACAGCAATGTGTTTAATTAACAATGTACACAATAATGCTCCAGTGCACAATATTTCTACACTGTTCGGCGGAGATTCTACTAGATCTACCAAGGCTCCAATGACTACACTAAACATCTCCAAGTGTCGAAATCCTGCGGTAAGAAAGCAGACTGTATGCAGAATTTTTCAGACTGTAAATCACGCGAAGGTTTTGTGGGACCCGAATGTGAAACCGAGAGGACTTTTTGGTGGACATTTGAATATCAGGAGTATTGTTTCAAAGAACGAACAGTTGTCTCATTTACTATCTAATTCAAATTTGGACTTCCTTTGCATATCTGAAACGTGGTTGCATCAAGTATCTTCTCCAAGTGTATTTATGATGCCTGGATATCAATGTTTTAGACGTGATAGGTCCTTAGGAAGGGGAGGGGGAGTGTTAATATATGTGAGAAATGGTATTAAGTGTGAACGTCTTGTGTTTAGCTCTGTTAACGACTTGTTGTAGGGCTAAAAATAATTTTGTCTCCTCAAATGTCATTTATTATCATATGCGTGTATAGACCCCCCCTCAGTAAATGATATATTTTATAAACAACTTACAGAAATCTTAAAGGAATGTAATCATAACAAAGAAATAATTCTTATGGGTGATCTTAACTTGAACTGGGAGGACAAAGTAAAGAGGAAAAAACTCAAAACTATTGCTGATAAATATCTTTTAAGTCAGATAATTAAAGGACCCACAAGAATTGCTAAATCCTCTAAGACACAGTTAGACCTAATATTCACAAACAAACCTGAAAGATTAATCAAGAGTTATAATTTGATCACTGGGTTATCTGATCACAATTTAACCTTGGTTGCTCAGAAACTGACCAAAAATAGGTTTAAAAACAATGCGACAAATTCTAATAATGTTTTCTGTTGTATACCTAAAGGAAAGCTAGTAGAGTTTAATGAGGAAACAGCTAGTTTAAAGTGGGATGATATATTATCTTCTCAGGATGTAGAGTATGGCTGTAACACACTCATCAATAGAACAAACACTGTAAGGGACAAAAGTTCACTACAAACGTTCAGAAAAAAAATAGGTATAAAAATAATCTACCTTGGTTCAATGGCAACTTATGGAAGCTGATGAAGAACAGGGACTCAGCATTAAAGATGGCTATTAAGACAGGAAGGGATATCGACAGGCTTTGTTATAAAGGACTGCAGAATAAAGTTACTCGAGAGCTGAGAGTAGCTAAATCAAATTATTATCTTCAACAATTGAACAAGGTAAAAGGAAACAGCAAATTGATTTGGAAAAATATTAATAGTCTTCTACAGAAGGAGATCAATTCTCCAGGAGATCTCAAGATCAAAGTTCAAGGAAATTTTATTCTAGATGATTATTCCATTGCTACTGTTTTTAATAATTGTTTTATTAATTCTGTTAACGAACTGGGGGAAAAATTTGTAAAAATGGAAAGAATTATTATACCGTCTGATGTTGATAGCCAAGGTTTTAACCTAGCCATAACTAATGAAACACAGGTTAACAAAGTTATCAGCTCATTAAGAAATTCTAAATGTAGGGATGTTCATCAATTTGAAACTAAGTTTCTTAAAACTCATAAAGATACTTTAGCTCTTGTTATCTCTCATTTAATTCATTTATCATTTGAATTTAGTGTTTTTCCTACTGCATGGAAGCAAGCCATTGTTTCTCCTATTTTTAAATCTGGGGATCATTTTGAGGTAAAGCAACTATAGACCAATCAGGATATTGCCAGTAGTCTCAAAGGTTGCAGAAAAGGTAGTTCTTGAACAATTGACATCTTATCTTAATAAAGATCAGGTTGGTTTACACTGTATGCAATTTGGGTTCAGAGTAAATCATTCTACTGAAACAGCTACTTTACATTTAACAGAGCAAATAAAATCTAAACTTGACAAAGGTGGAACAGTTGGTGCCATATTTTAGATTTACGCAAAGCTTTCGACACGGTTAATCACAACGTTCTTCTCTCTAAATTATCTAAGTTCCAATTTTCATCAGGGGCTTTAGCATGGATCTAATCATATTTATCAAATAGACAGCAATGCGTAAAAATTAAAGGGGTTCACTCCAATAACTTAAACTGTACAATGGGCGTACCCCAAGGATCAATATTAGGCCCTTTATTATTTAGTTTGTACATTAATGATCTCCCACAGCAGTGCGAAGGGATACAAGTGCAAATGTATGCTGACGATACTGTTATATTTACACATGCGAGAACAGCAGAGTTAGCAGCTGAAAAGCTAAATGTTGCTATGGAAAGTATTACACAGTGGTCAGAGCAATCGTGTCTTACCTTGAACACTGGTAAAACAAAAGGGATGGTTTTTTTCTAAAATGAATGTGTGTTCTTCCAATGCAGATGTTTTTATAAATGGTGAAAAGATAGAAATTGTTACTGAGTTTAATTCTCTTGGTTTAACGCTGGATCCAAATCTTAGTTTTAAAAAACATGTAAAGAAATTGGTGAGGACTATAAAATATAACTTGATCAATTTTAGACAAATTAGACAATGCCTACCCACTGATGTAACTAAGATTTTTATGCATGCTACAATCTTTTCTCATCTGACATACTGTCTGACATGTTGGGGTCAAGCAGGGGAAACTGTTATTAAACCTTTAAAATCTATTTATAAACAGACCTTAAAAACTCTAGACAAAAAGCCTAACCAATATCACCACTGTAGGGTTTTGGATAAATAAAAAAATTTGAGCTTTGATAATTTCAGACTTTTCTCAAATTTGTGTATGGTATATAAAATTTTAAATGGTTTAGCCCCTTCTGTACTTCGTGATTTTGTGCATTTTCGCTCTACAGTCTCTGTAAGATCTACTAGATCATCATTTACTAGTGATTGTGTTGTTCCTTTTCGTCATTCTGCCTTTGGGTTATCGTCTTTCTCAGTGAAAGCTATTATTCCCTGGAACACTCTACCAGAAGACATAAGGATGTGCACGTCTATTGACATGTTTAAATTAAAACTAAAATTGTATTTAAAAGCAACTCAAATCTGTAAACACTGATATAGTTGTGGCTTAACTGAACGTTGTTTTTATTGTTTTTTTTGGCTCTGATGGGATGTGTATAAGTATTACTGTATTGTATGTGTTTGTTATTTTGTTCTTATGTCTATCTGTGATTATGATTACCTGCCAAGGGACCGCGGATGAAAACTAGCCATTGGCTAAATTCGGTACAATGCATGAAATGGAAACATTTATGTTAATATTGTACGTTATAATATGTTCCCTTTTCAAATAAAGTCTAATAATAATAATAATAATAATAGCATGACAGGCTCACAGAGGTCTTTTTTAAAAAGTCTGAGTTTGCTGTATTCCCGAACATGAGCTCAACTGGTCTGTGCTAGCTGGAAATGTTGAGTCTTTCTGCGCCAGAGGGTTAATCATGAGTTCAGCTTCAATTCAGAAGGACGTTTTCGGGTTCTGAACTAGCAATCAGTGTAATCCACAGGTTCAATGTGCTGTCAAAGATGAAAGATTATCTTTATTGCGACAACTGAGGTTGTATAAATGTCGTAGTTTTAACAAAATGAATGTCAAACTACAGCGAGCAGTTTGTCTGCCAACAATCAAAAGCACATTAGGTGTCGAAACCAAGTTTATTGGCACTGACATTCTGTGGCATATCATTATATGCTATTACTCTGCAATTTCCTTCAGTGATGATTTTTCTAACCACACTTTTGAAGCACACGCCAGTGGCACTGCTACACTTGATGAAACGCCACATTAGTTTAGTCATTTACAATCAGAAATCAAAAATAATACATCACAAAGGAGATTTCAATTTCTCATGTTTTTCTAGATGGTTATGAGATTAAATGGAGAGCAAAATTTTTAAGTTTCCTGTTTCCAAAAAAAATCTCACTTTCGTTCTAGGGTTTTCAGAAGATATCTCCTTAACGTCTCAGACTTTGCTCATATTCAACAAGATGTCTGCAATCAAAACCTAAAGATCTCAATATAGACTCAAACATGACTCATCAAATTCCTGAAAGTCCAAATGAAAACTATATTTTTTGTAAGGAAAAAAAACACTACAAAAAAACATTTTCTCAGTATTTTTGTGTTATTTTCCACTACAAATATCTAAACATTCTAAAATCAAGATACATTTTCTTGAGAAGAAAAATGGCTTAAAGATTTTAAGTCTCGCTCTTGGGAAAAAAAATCAGAATTAACGAGAAACAGTATTAAGAACCGCTGCTTTAGAACATTAATTATGAAACTTGTGAATCCATTAGAATCGCTAGAAGACAGAATCACGATTCATATATGTTTTGATGGCATGGCAAGAACTCTTCCTCTTCTCTAAAGCAGAGCAACATGGCCTTGCCCCCTTTGTTGCATGTTCCCGGGGGTGGGGTTTATGTAAATTTTAGGGTTTGTGACGTCACTCGTTGTAGTCCCTAGCACATTAGGTGTCGAAACCAAGTTTATTGGCACTGACATTCTGTGTCATATGCTATTACTCTGCAATTTCCTTCAGTGATGATTTTTCTAACCACACTTTTGAAGCACACGCCAGTGGCACTGCTACACTTGATGAAACGCCACATTAGTTTAGTCATTTACAATCAGAAATCAAAAATAATACATCACAAAGGAGATTTCAATTTCTCATGTTTTTCTAGATGGTTATGAGATTAAATGGAGAGCAAAATGTTTAAGTTTCCTGTTTCCAAAAAAAATCTCACTTTCGTTCTAGGGTTTTCAGAAGATATCTCCTTTACGTCTCAGACTTTGCTCATATTCAACAAGATGTCTGCAATCAAAACCTAAAGATCTCAATATAGACTCAAACATGACTCATCAAATTCCTGAAAGTCCAAATGAAAACTATATTTTTTGTAAGGAATTATACACTGCAAAAAAAAAAATTCTCAGTATTTTTGTGTTGTTTTCCATTGCAAATATCTAAACATTCTAAAATCAAGATACATTTACTTGAGAAGAAAAAGGGCTTAAAGATTTAAAGTCTCGCGCTTTGGAAAAAACCCCCCAGAATTAACGAGGAACAGTATTAAGAACCGCTGCTTTAGAACATTGATTTTGAAACTTGTGAATCCATTAGAATCGTTAGAAGACAGAATCACGATTCATATATGAAGCTTTTTTCGTGCACCCCTAGTTTTGATGGCATGGCAAGAACTCTTCCTCTTCTCTAAAGCAGAGCAACATGGCCTTGCCCCCTTTGTTGCATGTTCCCGGGGGTGGGGTTTATGTAAATTTTAGGGTTTGTGACGTCACTCGTTGTAGTCCCTACGAGCCGTTTTTGAAGCCATTAAACTGCCATAATTTTAAAAGACAATATCTCCGTTTGCATTGAACTTTCTGCGTCATTACTTTGCAGATATTGTTTATGCTCAAACAGCAACATTACACACTAATGTTAAAAAAGTAAAATCGCAATCAACCACCCCTTTAAGTCAATTTTCTGCTTCTCAAATAAATGTACTTTGATCCAAGAATGTTTACACTGAAAAAAATATTTTCTTGCTTAATATTTTTGTCTTGATTCTTGTACAAATATCTAAACATTCTTGAATCAAGATACATTACAAAATGGCTTAAGATATGAAGTCTTGTTTTCTAAAAAAAATATCTAAATTTTGTTAGTTTTGGCTTAAAACAATAAAAAAAACATTTGCCAATGGGGTAAGAAAAATAATCATTATTCAAAGAAAAAGTAAGATTATTTTTCTTACCCCATTGGCAGATTTCCCCCCCCTCATTTTAAGAAAAAAACTCAAGAAATGTTCATACATTTTTTATTATTATTTTATTTTAGAAAAGAAGACTAAAGATGTTACGCTAATTTTGCTTCTCAAGTAAATGTATCTTGATTTAAGAATGGTTAAATAATTTTTATGGAAAACAAGACAAAAATCTTTTTTTGCAGTGCATAAGAGAATACGATTTTTCATAAATGAAAAATATCTGAGAACTTCTGAGCCGTGAATGAGCAATAAAAGTTTCACAGCATCTATCATGATAGGTTACTGACACACATCTCAGTATTTTAAGGTGAGTTTCATTACTGTTGCAAATTCACACAGGGGTCAAAGGGAACGAACGGCTGCACTTTTATCAAATCAATGAGAGCCTGAGTGAACGACATAAAACCGGCAGACCTCTCAGCTATTCGATACCCTGCGGACGATGAAGTCAAGCGAAGCAGAACATTGTCTGGGCTGCGGGAATGTGATTGCTGCAGAAAACATGGCTAGAAAGTGGGCCATGGGGTTGTATGGCAACCCGTTTTAACATTTAATCTATAAACCGCACTAGTATCTAATTTAAAGTTACTAGTACTTATTTTTTACATACTAGTATCTTTTCCATTAAGTACTAGTACTTATTCATTAACTACTAGTGCTTATTCTTTAGGTACTAGTGTGTTTTGTAAAGTTACTAGTACTTATTCATTAGATACTAGTACTTATTCATTAGATACAAGTACTTATTTATTAGGTACTAGTACTTATTCATTAGATACTAGTACT
>NW_015505621.1:957271-994099 GCF_001515645.1 Sinocyclocheilus grahami
TTATTCATTAGATACTAGTACTTAATCTTTAGATACTAGTACTTATTCATTAGATACTAGTGCTTATTTTTTAGGTACTAGTACTTATTCATTAGATACTAGTACTTATTTATTAGGTACTAGTACTTATTCATTAGATACTAGTACTCATTCATTAGATACTAGTACCTAATCATTAGACACTAGTACTTATTCATTAGATACTAGTACTTATTATTAGATACTTGTACTTATCCATTAGATACTAGTACTTATTTTTAGATACTAGTACTCATTCATTAGGTACTAGTCCTTATTTATTAGAAACTAGTACTCATTCATTAGATACTAGTACCTATTAAATAGATACCAGTACTTATTCAATAGATACTAGCACACATTTATTAGATACTAGCACTTATTCGAAATACCAACAAACAAACCCATTAGGCTACTTTGTTTACGAAATTACAGTGTTTACAAAACTGACAAAAATGCGTTTTCTCTGTGCTTGTGTACAAATAATTGTTTCTTTTCTATGTGGTTTCCTCAAAAAAGTACATCCATCTCCTTGTTTCCGTTTCCTGTCTAATCTCTCTCCTATATATTGCTGGCTCATTAATATTCAACATACAATTACCATACTGGGCATAAACGCAAATTTAAAAAGTACTAGTATCTTTTAAGTTCTGGATATCGCTGGTCTAAAATGTTACTAGTAACTAAAAAATAAGAACTAGTTCTATTTTTTTCTTAACAAGAAGAGTATAATTAAATACTAGTCACTATTGGAATAAGTAATAGTATGTAATGAATAAGTACTAGTAACTTTACAAAAGACACTAGTACCTAAAGAATAAGCACTAGTACCTAATGAATAAGTACTATTACTTAATGGAAAAGATGCTAGTATCTAAAAAAGAAGAACTAGGTCCATGAAAATAGATATTTATAGATTACATGTTAAAACGGCTTTCCACAGTATGTGTGTGTTTCGGATAGAAAGGATGGAGTGTTCAGGCCGTGTTTGTCACGAGTGGTGGCGATGTGACATTGTCAGATAATCCTAAAATTAAGTTAAATTTATTTTTAAAAAATAAATAAAAAGACAGACATACTGATGCGCAGGCATAAAAAACGAAGTCACATTTCTAGTTAAAACCAACATTGCATCAAACTTTATCTTAGGTACTTCCTTAACCCTATAAAGACTACTGTATCATATTTTATACATGAATTTCTAAGGTCGTGAAATGATCAACATGATGACAACTTTGCTGAAAAACCTGTTTTATACAATCTACTACAAGCCTGCTGTTGTCTGATTGATAGTTTATAAAAAAAGCCTTTTAGTATAATTGTACAAACATCCACCTCGTGGTTCTTTTCACTGTAAAATGTTTGGGCCTCTGAATAAAATTCTGAGCTCCATATTCTCACTATGTCATACAGTATGAGCCATAAAAGCCTGATTTATCAACAAAAAATATGCAAACTTATTTTTTAGATTTGTAAAAATATTTTGTCTAAAGTTTCAATAAGCTGTTCCATTTGAAATTTGATTTTCCAGCTTATATTTCATATATCAAGCTATACATCAGTGCACATTATTCTAAAGAAGAAACATTTTGACATCTTTCCATTGTCTGAAATCTGTCATCAACATGTAACAACTTGCTCCGGCCTCTGAAATGACATCAACTACAGCTGGCAACTAAATAAATAGGAATGCAGAAAAAAAAAATCAGTGCACATCACAAGACATCTTATTTTTCATATTTTTCCAACATGGTTTTCTTATTGAATGTCTTTTAAAATGCATGAACATTTTAAGAATCTTCATGCAGCTTTTTTCCATACAATCTCATTCACATTTCCACATATTTTAACTGGAGCTACATTCGTTTTTGATGCACAGCTGCTCATGACAACTTCCAAACTTGGAGGCAAATGAGATTTTAAAGATTTGCTCAAATAAAATTTGGGTCTGTTCCTCACATAAGCTGGCATGTGTTCAGAAGAACTGAAATATATAGTACATAAGTCTTATGGACCAGTTACATAATATTTAATGGTGCTTTTGTTGTTCATTTTGGAGCTTGACAGACAATGTCCTTGTATAAAAGACAGCTGCATGAATATTCAAAAGCTCTCCTGATTTAACTGCATGCAGGTTTAGAACAATGACATAACATGAACTATTCCTTTTAAGTCTTTGAGTGTGCAGTACTGTATCGGTGTTTGCCACCCACTGGCAGTCTTATCACCATCCTTTAAGATGGCTGAAGCTTAGCTGACATCCAAGAGCTAAAGGAAAGATCTAACGGCAAAGAGAGACCTGTCCCAGATCTGCCCGTTCCTACAGGCCTCCGCTAACTGATCAGCGCCGCCTCTAAAACAATCCCAGTGAATATCGATGCAGTGCATGCTATCTTTGGGCTATAAAGGTCACTGGTGGACTGAAGACGTTTTACAGGCATGTATCACCACATACCATGACACACACTTTACATTCAATGACCTACTTTTCAAAAGAGGATTTTCATTCATTTCTCTGCATTTAGCATGGCTATCAAACCAGCTCTGGCTCACAGTGGGGGTGGGGGTGGAGGCCATTGTACTGGCAGCTAAACTGAAGCTGCTTTTTACATTAATGAAATGCACTCTTAAAGGTGAATGTTGTTGATGCATGCACGGCTGGTGATATATCTTGTAAGACACATTCCTGCTACTAAATCTGAAACAGGTTCTGTTGGAAGAGTGAATAATGTTTGGTTTGATTTGATTCAATTTTATTTGAGGTTATGATACATCCCAAAGGATGCATGCATGCTTTCCATAAGCTAGTTTATTTTTTTAAATGACATTTTGAAGGTGAATGTTTTCAGTGCATGCAAAACGATAATTCACAAAGATTTCCAAAGAACTGCAATAATGCATTGCTTCAAATTCATTGGAGATAAGATACATATCTTGTAAGGATAGCTAAAAAATATGTTTACTTTATTTGAGGCTTTGCATTATGGTATATCCCTAGGATCTTAAAATAATGCATGCATGCTTAAAAGCTTGTTTGTAAATCAAATGAAGCATAGGCCTATTTATGATGGCGAATGTTTCAATGCATGCAAAACCACATTCACAAAGATTTCCAAAGAACTGCAGTGATGCATTGCTTCATATTCACTATAGAGGCAAGATATTGTGCAAAAATGTATAGGATTAAAAAAAAAACGTATTTAAGGCTATGCTTTAGGGCATATTCCTAGGATCTTAAAATAATGCATGCATGTTTAAAAGCTGTCTGTGAAGTTGTTTTGAAATAAACTGAAACATACTTATAATGAATGTTTCCAGTGCATGCAAAATCACAATTCACAAAGATTTCCAAGGAACTGCAAAGATGCATTGCTTCATATTCACTGGAGATAATGCCTAAGAATTATGTTTATTTTCTCTAAGGCTATGCATTACGCTATAACCCTAGGATCTAAATTAATGCATGCATGTTTAAAAGCTTCCCATACAATTGTGAAATGAAAAATAAAATGCACTGAAATCATTCACCATCCTAAATCACCAGTCACAAAGATGCTCCAATCATTTGGAACATAACATTGCAGCAGTATAAGACTGAATAAATTAATTCAATAAATTATAATATGCAATTAAAGTAGGCAGGTTATGGTTATGCCCAGGAATAATGCATCATATTCTGTTTAAATGAGGTTTTATAATGCATGCATTCTTGATAGCTTTCCACAAGATAACAAATGAATCCAGTGTGACCTATAGAGCTCCAAAGGGTGACCCACAAAGAAACACATTAAAGTGGGCCTGAGCACATCATACACAGAAACCAGGGGTGACAGTAATCCTACATCTGATGGAATGGTATTGACATAACTGGACCACATATAACTTGGTCGCTTCAGCGTTGAAATGCCATTATATCGCTGTCATTTCATGCCCTCATATTTTTGTCGCTTTAATCGCGCGCGTTTTCAGCCCATCTTTTTGTTGATTTGTACTCACTGTGATGCGAGGGATGTTCTTCTTGCCCTGGTATCCGGACATCGCTGCGCTGATGGCTGGATATCCGCACGCGTAATGATTCCCGATGCGCGTTTGGAGAAGTGACGCCCCGCAGCTCAATGACACTCGCCGCCGTCGGCACAAAACTAACCGGACGCGATGGAGGAAGGTTTCCAGACAATCCTGCAGAGATTCTG
Organism: Sinocyclocheilus grahami; assembly: GCF_001515645.1. NCBI lineage: Eukaryota > Metazoa > Chordata > Actinopteri > Cypriniformes > Cyprinidae > Sinocyclocheilus > Sinocyclocheilus grahami. Next base: position 961,483 of record NW_015505621.1, read on the forward strand.
AAGGTGGACGATGAAATGTTTCAGGTGACGGGCTCTTATCTCTTGTTCCGGCGCAGCGGCAGGACGCTCCAGACAGACACTGACGGAGATTTACACGGCCAAAGCCACTGTGCATGCGCAACACCCCACCCTGATCCGCACACACACACACAGGTTTGTTTTTATGGTTTATGGGGACTCTCCATAGGCGTAATGGTTTTTCTACTGTACAGACCGTATTTTCTATTGCCCTACACCAACCCTACCCCTAAACCTACCCCTTACAGGAAACTTTCTGCATTTTTAGATTTTCAAAAAAACTCATTCTGAATTATTTATAAGCCTTTTGAATTATGGGGACACTGAAAATGTCCTCATAAATCACCTTCTCGTTGTAATACCTATGTCATACCCATGTTATTATACAAATTTGTGTCCTCACAAACCACATAAACATACACACACACACACACACACACACACACACACATCTTCATACATGCAGGACCAGACTGATTAGATAAAATGTTAGGGAAACAATTACATTTCTATTGATTTATATTTTACATCTATTTTTATAGAATTACACAATTATTTTGATTAATATTTTGGCGAAGCACAAAAGCAATAACAAGAGTAAAATTTTCTGTATAATATGACAAATTGAAAAAAAGGTCTTTATATGACTGTTGATAGTATTCTGAGGTCTCTCTTTTGAATAATATACATTTTGTATAATAATATACAAATAATTTTGCTGTTCAAATAAACAATTCATATTAATTAAAGCTGCAGTGCGTAACTTTTTTTGGTTAAAAATGATCCAAAATCAATATTTGAGCAAGTACATAACCAGCCAGTGTTCAAAACTATCGCCTTACTTTAACCTGATTCACAATGGTTAGCTTATAATAATGTTTTTTCATTTGAGTGGTACTGGTAGGAATTCACGGGAAATTCGAGCATGCCGCTGCGTCATTACGTCACGCCTGTAAACATAAAGAAGTTGTCCTGGCCGGTATGCTATATAGCAGGTGGCGGATCGTTTATAACCTTTTCTCACAGCAGCTGGAATAATTAAATTTATCATTTTGATGGCGGATTGTAATCCAAAAAGGATTATGTGTTTATGAAACACGTGTAACTGAAATTAGATTATATTCCAGTTTTAAATGTGCATCTGATTACAGATAGCATACGTGGGATTACACAAGTTTTGTATTCCAAAGAAAACCAGTTCGAAGGAAGAATAATTTGCCTTTTGGGTTAAAAGAATTTCTTTATATGAAATTCGAATGGTATGACAATTAGAGATTAGACTGTACAGAAATTGAAATCTACACGCTAATACACACTATACACATAGTCACGCAATGCTGATGTTGTTAACATTAACAATTTGAGAAAAAAGCATAACAATAATAATAATTTGCATGGTTTGATGTGGTATGAGCTAACCGATCTTTAGATTTAATCACCATTGGTAGCACGATTTATTGTAATGCTTTTTTCCTCAGTTGGTCAGAACAAATGTGGCAGAATTGTTACTTGTTCAGATGACAATATTCGGTGAAAATGCTTATTTGGGTCATATATTCCTAGACATAGGCTAGAATCTGTGATTCCGAAGTACACTGTATCCACACCAGTGCGGTGACTGACAGCCACACCAGGGTTGCCAGGTTTTCACAACAAAACCTGCCCAATTGCTACTCAAAACTAGCCCAAAACTAGCCCAATCGCAATTCGAGGGGGGCTCCCTGTTAAAAATCGTGTTCCGGGGGGTAAAATACACGTTTTTGGCGGGGTTCCCCTGGTAAAATTCGCACTCCACGGGCTAAATATCACATAATCAGGGTTGCTTCAACCCGCAGACATGAAAGACAACCCGCGGCAAAAGTGATAATGAAGCCCAATTCCGCGGGAAATCCGCGGACTTGGCAACACTGAGCCACACATTCACCTCAAAACATTAGATTAATCCGTGCAGGAGCCGTGACGGCACACAACCCACGCAAGGAAGATAATTGCGCAAATAACTGCAATTGCAGGTTTTCAAACAGAGATGGCGACAAAGAGGCAAAACGTACTGACTGCAGCTTTAAATCAGAAATAAAATTTTTAATATAGCTGTTTTTTCCCTTTATTCATTATGGTTAGACCAGCAGATAGATTTATTTATTAATTCAGTTCAATTAAAATGCAAATCAAATCAAATCAAATTTCAACATCTCAACATTTCCACTAACTTAGGAATGACTCCTGGCCTGGTTTATCCTTAATAATAAAAAATAAAGTACAATACATGATTTATTCATTTATTTAGTAATCTATCCTTAATGATTTTATTCTCTTAAATAAATTCACAGGTGTTAAGAAATATGTTGTGTTGATTTATTGTTTTTCATTATTCATTATGGTTAGACCAACAGCTTTCTTTCTTTCTTCATTTCTTCCTTCCTTTCTTTCTTTCTTTCTTTCTTTCTTTCTTTCTTTCTTTCTTTCTTTAAGAGGCTGACGTTTCCAGAAAACCTTACTGAAACAACACAACAATACAATATATTAATTTAGAATCAATAATACAATTTATTTACATTACTGATGAAGATTATATAATTTATTGTGCCTTTATTATATGTTATGTATGACTTAAGCATCAATGTAAATAAATTGTGGAATCTCAACTCTTAATGTGTCCCTAATATGTGTCAGGCCTCATCAATGAAGATGCACTTTTAAAAATGCAAAAGGATTTTTCTTCCATTTTCATACTTAAATATTATGGGGAGAATTACAATATAATGGAAATATGTTTACAAATAATGAATTAAGCATTAGATCTCTCCTATAGTCTTGTGCACACATGTAAATTACACACAACCCCTCCACTTCAGCATATGCAACCTCAGAACACCTACCAGCAGCCAATCATGTGAATGGAAGCCCACAGGCTCCTCCCACTGAGTTTCTATGGTTGCCGTGGGTTACTGGGTAGGCTGGTCCTCTAAGCCTGTCTCCCATAAATGAGGACCACCGCCAACACAATGGATCCCCGCTCTTGTGTGAGATAATTTGGTATTTCATGGTCCGGTTCTCAGTGCATGGCTAATCGTTCTTTATTAATGTGACCAATTTGCTGCACAAAGGAAAAATGAGTGTACAAACTATTTGGAAGCATCTCAAATTGTTGAATAGTATAACAAAGACAATGCGATTATGAAAAGGAGCAACCAATGGGCTGCTTTAGAAGCTGAAACCAAATCCAGAATGCAGCTACGCAAACTACAGCATGCTTTACACCGCGATTCAAAGAATAAAATGTTTATAATGTTTATGTAACAATGTTCATCCGTGGCTCTTGATGGATGCATGTTTGCTTTACTGCCACTTCAGTCACTGAAGTTCAGTGTTTCATGTTTACCATGAGTTTGGCTTTTTAGCCATTAGGAGGCAGTAATGTGCTAATTATAATTGACTATTTTTAGAATAGCACACTAGCCCTGCACTATGTAGGCCTATACTATGTACACTTCTTGCATGGTTTAAGTATGCAACTCTAGTTTAAATGTCAGTTTATCCAGTAGAACGTATTATACAGTAAAAATATTTGATTCCTAGAATTATTGTAAATATTGAATTTTTTCCCCATTAACTGCATGCCAAATGACACACTATACACTATGCATGTATACACTATGTACTCAACCATGTAGTGTGTGAATTTTATAATGCTATTTTGTCATCTTTAATAATTGGAGTCTGTTAGCCCCTCCCCCTTCACGACGTAGTTGAGCGCATGGAGCTTTTTGCATAATGGTCCAAAGCATGTGAATATCGGCTAAATTGGCTGACGGTTGCTAACCATCTACCCGTGATATTCTTACACTGCATCTTTGACACCACAAAAGTGCTGCTAACCTTGTTCCAGAGCAATGTTTCGTAACCCGGGATAAAAGCGGCACTAACCCCGCTTCTAAATGACAAGTGTGAAACAGGATTAAGTGTGAAACAGGATTAAGTGTGAAACAGGATTAAAAACGGGGAACGATGATAACACGGGGATAAGTGCAGTGTGAAAAGTCCCTAACTTCCCTTAACTAATGCATACTCACCTATTACTTAAAAAAAAAAACAGTAGGCAGTAATAGTCTGTAATATGCAGTGTTCAGAATGACCAATCAGATGACAAAGGAGTGTCTTGTTAAAGAACATTCATATTAAACAGTGTGAGTAAATAAACTCAAAACGCTCTTGTAGTGGATGCAATTCAACTGCAATTTTTATGGCAATATATACACATTCAGAAACAACATAACAATCTGTTCATCATTTATCTACTTTTAATGCAAACAAAACACCAGACATGATTTACACAAGTGTCGTGAATCAGTCCGTTCAAATTCTACAATGGTCTGCTAAAAATGCTTTGGCAAAAGAAAGCTAACAGCTCAATGTCCACCTATGAACAAGATTTAAACATAATTTCAGGCCATATGAAGAAGAGATCACTGTAATCACTTACAAAAAAACACGTAGCTTTTTAAAGTAAACCAAATCAACAGATACAGGTTTACGGTGTGATCTAAATGTTACTAAATCTTTTTTTGTGAAAACAAGTATTCACAGTGGGTGACTTATGAGAACCAAAGCTGGCTGTGTTTCAACCAACCATCCAAACAAACCAAGTGAAAATTAAGGCAAGTGAAGGAAACATGGGGGAAGAGGTTTTTCTTTTGGCAGTGGCATTAAAGAATCATAAAAATAAGACAATAATGGATCATAAATCTAAAATAAAATTAAGACTGAAACCAAACAGCTTCACATTCTTTGAACAGACAGAAATCTGCTTGAAGTACCTATTGGTTCCATCATTAAATGAAATATGAACATCACAAATCTTCTTCAAACACTCAATCAGTTTGAGTGAGCTCTTAAAGGGACAGTGCATCCAGAAATTCTGAGAGAAAAAAGTCAATTTCATTTTGACATTATTTTTTTTATTTTCACTTTTTATGCATTGCATTTAAGGTGTACTGACAAGCTCAGAAAAGGACAAACGTAGTGCATACTTCTTCCACTATATTCCAAATCTTCTGAAGTCATACAGTCCTTTATGTGAGGAACAGACTTAAGCCATAATCCAATTTTTTTTATATATATATTTATTATAATAGTAACCAGCTTCATGAAGAGTTTAGTGCTTCACAGAAGAAAGAAAGTCAAACAGTTCTGAACATCACAAGGGTGAGCGTTTTCGGTCTCATTTTTGGGTGCACTTTCCCTTTAAACAAAACAACATTTTGCTTTTATCTGTTACTGAAGCATTTGTTAGCATTCCATATTTGAAGTTTGCACATAACAGAATAAAAGCGTATCCTGTACCATGCGGTTTTCTGTACCTGTAGCATGCATCAGGACAGGAGAGACCACCATCAGAGTGCAGGTCGCATGCTTGCCTGTCTGGAGACTTTTTTACCAAATAAAAAACACAAAACCCCACATTCACAGTGCTCAACAATCACATGCATTCATAGTTCAGACACCCACTGCCTGTACGCGAGTTATTCCATCAAACACACACTTGTGCACCTTTACATCGAGAACTTGCATGATGGTGGCACTATCTTACCTTCACATATGGATTAATATGAACTTAATAATAATGGAAATGCTAGAGTGGTTTTGCCATAGATTCATTAAGAATTACATACATAGGGAATGAGAGGGACAAACAACAACAGCACAGCTGTTAATATAATGTTGAATGCATTTTTTTTGGTCACAGCACCCCTAGTGTTGGATACAGGAAAAGCATTCAAAGGCCAAGAGTAGATTTTCAAATTGTAAACTTTATAGCATTTGACTCGCATTTAAATATTAGGGCATTGTGGAAATTATAATCACCTTATTTTGCAACGTGGAAGTTAAGCATTCTTTTTTTTTTTTTAATTCTTCATCTATTATAGGTAAATAAATGTAAACTGTAAAACCATTTATGCTGAAAAACTGTTTATAATTATGAAATATTGAAATATCATGATAACTGTCAATATAACTAAGCATAACGGACTGGGTTCGCACAGAAAAACAACACATAACAGCCTCCAACATACAAATTACAAACGGCCAAATCCGAAATCAGATTAGCCACATTAGAAATAAGGTGGATATGGTCAGTACAAAAGTTTTGTGTCAATATACAAAACAATTTTCCGATCTCATTTGCCATTTGCCAACTTATATTTTTGGAGAACTGTGCTGAGCACCTAACATTCATTTGATGATTGAATTTGATCTGAATATGATGCGAGCCAATTTTGGCATAGATTGGACACATTTAGAAGGGGGAACAGTAAACAAAAATGAAACCATGTTTTATTAACAAGGTTTGGGAGGAGCACGATCAGATAATCAATCAGTCTGGCCCAGGTGGAGCCCGTCAGCTAATCACCTTAACAAGCACAATACGTATATTTATACAGCCAACTTGCCTCAGTTCCACAACACTTTTCCAGCATCCCACCTCCACCCCAACACCTCACTACTAATCTAATTTCATCCCATTCTTGGGATGGGGGGAGTTCTCTGGGTTCGGGCCTTAACCCGAGCTCGGAGCCCTCCCTCTGGACAGCACGCCAAATATGCTACTATTTGCTCAATCACATAATATGTTAGTGTGAACTCGTGAATTGAGGAATTGTTCATCGTAGTCACCAAACTGATCAAGGTATTATGGCAATCATACAGAGCAAGTTTCATGCCAATACGTCAAAGTGTTGCAAAGATACAGCCTGTATTTTCCGTATGGAGCCAAATTTGTTGGTCTCTTACATGCAAATGGGTTGGCATTACGAAGACTTTGAGCAACATCGTCTCCAAAACAAAGCTGCCGAGACATGCAAAATTGAGTTTGGTGGAAATTAAACCACCAAGAGCACTGAACCGAGAAGGGGAAAATATTGTTTGTAACATTTTGTCTCTTGTTGGTCATTTATATTATTATTAGGTACTTTTAATACATTGCATTTAAGGAATCCATTTTATAAGTTCGTGCATTCCCTGGGAATCGAACCCATGACCTTGACTTTATTAGCACCATGCACTACAGTTTGAACTACAGAATTCCTGGGACAACATTCAGAAAAAGTCCAAATTTTAGGAAAAAGGGGAGCATTTCAAAGAGGCCATAATCATAATTTCCCTATAATTTGATTAGGATTTGGATTTACATGAAGCTTGTATAATTTTGAGACTGTTGTTGTTGGTTAACTAAAGCACTCTCTATTTCATGTCATATACAGCAGGGTTTATCAAACTGGGGTTTGTGCTAAAGCTGCATGGGCTTTGTGAATTGATGAAATACAAATCATTATTAAATCACAAAAATGTCAAATTAATGTTAAAATAAAATACTTACTAAAAAAGATGAGATATTTTGTTTACCTGCATTTCATGTGAACATTTACCAACATAAAGAATTATAAACATGCAAATGTGTTGAAATGATTGAAAAATTAGCTTAAAATAAAACATTTACATAAAAAAAAAAATTGTGAATCCTTGCCATACAGCACCAAGCTAACTGTACTGTAGTTTTAATCTACATTTGTTCGGTTCTACATGCATATTAATGTAAGAATATTTATGTGATGAATATAACAAGGAGGAAAAACAAAAAGGACCGGTTTCATATAACTTCCCAAGATGTCACATGGCAAAAGCTAAACACAATGGAATGACAACAAAAGAAAAGATGAATGTCAGGTTATATTTTAATATCACCTATACCAGCGAAACACACGAAACTACATGTTCATTGCTTCATCACTCCAGTCGCTATGGGAATGCAAACGAAACACATGGTGGAGCTGTCAATCACGAGGGCCCCGCCATCCAGTATCCACACTCATGATTAATAAAGCAAAAACTCAAAAAAACAAAAGAGAGATATAACAAATGTGCGTAAAACATCTCGTATGGTGATCCTACCCGAAACGGAGCGGGCAGGGCTAGTTTATCATATCTGACATGAGCTACAGCTATTCCATTCACAGTTCTCATTTCACCCAACGCAGGGGAAAACTTCACTTCTGTCACGTCCTGATGTGAAATCTCTGAACACACGCATGCAATGGGGCTCAGAAAAGGTGCAAACAAAAGTCGAGGCACGGTTGAAGTGACACTAAATTGGCCTCTTGTATTTCCACTCCCCCTCTGAGAAAGAAAAAACAGCATGAAAACAGAGTAAAGAAGTCAAGTGTGGCACAATGACACAGAAGGCCTTAATGCAAAGGGTGACCTGTTAACTGATTTAGGTAGCAAAACTCTTGCTGTACTGTTTTTTTTGAATGAAACACTTTGCTTAGTAAAAGTGTTACTAGATACTGTGAGGGTGAATTAAAAAAAACTTGTCAAGAAAATGTCCTGGTTATCTTTTACCCATAAATCAAAAGAAAAAAAAATGTTTTTAATGCTTAAATGCTTTTAAAACCAGGCTTAAATCTTTCTAAATGAAAATAAAATCAATCAAATGGGATGAAATATGACCCGGACATGTTCGTGACGAATGTAAATCAGCGAGTGTAAACCTGTTAAAGTCTTCTAAATTAGTAGTTTTATCTGTAAAACTACACCATATTGCATATAAATATGTACACTGAGCGTGGATCTGTTGCTTTGACAAAAGTACGTACAACTGCGTATAATACACAACTATAGCAACACTATGCCTAATATCCACAGGGTGTTCACAGTAAAACCAAAGGCCTTTGTAAGGTGTTGTCAAAACGGAGTGACTGACAGGATCAATAACCCCGACCGAGTCTACGAGAGGTGCAAACGACTCATGTTGGGTTGACGGTGGAAACCCTTTGGCACTAAGATACACAGTTAGAAACTGCTGCGAGCAGGATATGCATCAAGGCAAACCAGAGTGTGTGTGTTCTTGTGTGTAGCTTCCTTAGTAACTCAAAAAACATCTAACCCGACCAGTTTGGCTCTTAAACAGATATACGTCCATGCTGATCTCTTTAGCTTAAGGTCTTTCGATTAGAAAAACCATGTATTGTTCATGTAAATTTGTGATTTACTTATATATTTTTATACTATAATGCTGCTATAAAGTGATGCTTCGGTTCTAGCCTGTCATTTTGGATCTTTACAGAAGTGAAGAGCAGACAGAAAAGGGCCTAAAACAGAACTTAGTGGAACCTCTAAGATTTACATTCTATGCAAAATAAGTCTCAAAATAATTGTCGTAACAGTCCAAAGCAATGCAGCGAGTGCACTGACATAGAATGAATGACTTGGTCTGTCATTAAACAGTCATCGTTCTCCAATGAAAGTAAATGACTGACATGCATTTTTGATGCTGTGACACAAGAAGGGAAGTCAATAAATTAAATTGCGCAACATAATGAGCAAAATCATCTCGCTAGAACAAAATATCACAACCCTCCTAAATTTCCTATTGAGAGTCAATATACTCCCAAGATATCTCGGGCCACATCCAGACTCTATATTAGTTACATATGAAGTGCGTCATGCAGAAATAAAAGTCCATTATGGCTGTGGCTGTAGTGGGGCTCTAACTTGTATAGTAGCGTGTCATGAAAAATAAACGTCAGTGAATAATTCACTACATGTCCAAATAAAAACATCTAAAACATGTCAGTAAGCCACAGGGTTAGAGGGCAAGAAAATGCGACACAGCCAAAGGTCAACAAGCAGAATGTCTCCCAGCAGAGGATGTGATGGGAAATCAGGACCGTGGATTAAAGAAACGATAAAGAGAAAGTCAGAGAGGGGGAGAGAATGAGAGAAAGAGAGAGAGAGAGGAGTCATCACACGATTGGCCACTGCTGTGCCACTGCTGCTCATGATGGAGCATCCAGGCACTGGGGTCTGTTCAGGTTTAAAATGAGCTGGTGGAGGGTGTAGTTAATCTCTTTCCAATGTAGACCCTAAAAAAAGGACATAGATTTAGTATATTCCTGTATCTTTATTTATATATATTTGCAATGCTGGATGAATTAACTATATCATTTGGTGAAATAAATTTTTTTTTCTGAATATATTTCTGTCCAAAATAACTGGATTTGCTGTAGCTTTTCTGAAAAATTAAGTCCTTTCCACACTGAGCTCGATGCGAAAAAGTGAGGCGAATCGCCGACGAGCGATGCTTTCACACCGAACGCGAAACAATTTTTCGCCTTCTGCTAATTCTGCACGCTAGGTGGCATTAAATGAAGATAAATAAGGTTCTACACCAGAAACACAAACTATCTATAATGCTTACAAGAATAGGCTACATCCTAAAATATAATTACAAGTACAATTAGCATCAAGCTACACTTGAAAATGTATGTAATCATTAATGTATTTGCTTACCCACTTTAAACCATCATCGAGTGCTTGTAATAACTTGAATTTATTGTAACAATAAATTGTGATCTTTAGTTGATTTTGATTAATAAGCAGACACATGCACTCTTTGTATGTTTAATAACGCTACACTGCTAATATGTCATAAACATCCTTTATTGCTATAAAAATACCATGGGCTGCATACAAAACACATACAGAAAATATATCGTCATAATCATATGTCTATTTGCTTTCATATTTCATGTGTAGAAAAAGAGTGAACGCACCCTGACTCGCACACGTCGAACAAAACGGAAGGTGCTCTACAGATCACATAATTCAGTGGACAATTAATAGAAATGTTATTCTGTATAAAGAACATGTGAGAATAAATCCACTCTCTTCTCTTATCCGGGATACTCTTCTTCTGTGCTTGTTTACACTGGTTTTCGAAACAGCGCCACCACTCTTGCCTTTTTGTGCAATAGCAGCTGCTCCGGTCACGTGATCCTAGCTCAAATCTTATTGGACAGCCCGTGTTTTCGCTTTGCAAAACTGAAAAGATTCGTCGGACTGGTTCGAAAAAAAAAACATTTGCATTTTTGGTGCGCGAATGTTCGCGGTCTATGTGGAAGCATCCATAGAAATCTTTTGTTTTATTCCAGCGCGTCATCGTGTCTGATATTCGTTTCGCTTTTTCACGCTCAGTGTGGAAAGGCCTTTATATTCCCATTTTGTAGTGTTTTTGCAGTGAAAACACACCAAAAAAAATTTCAGTAAGAATACAATTATTTACAAACAATTTTGTCCATTTTAACTGAACATGCAGTAGGCAATAAAATATTAAGACAACAAAAAAGTAATAGCCTCTTGATTAGATCTCGAGAGGTAGAGCTGGTATAGGTCTTCGTGTGTGTGTGTGTGTGTGTGTGTTGACACTCACCCCAGTCCCAGAGCCAGGATGTGGGTGAGCAGCAGCGAGGGCATGAACACTTTGAGGAACTCGGCGGAGAACACGCCACCTTTCTTCATAGCACCCGTCTTTCTCATGCTCAGAGACACCGATCCAGAACGCTTTGGGTGGCGGAAGTGGAATTCCCTGCGAACGGTCAAAGAAGAGCATACTTATATCACATTGAACTTTGTGTCAAATACTGTTTAAATGGCAGAACAGTTCTGTTGTGAGTTTGGAACTTCACTGAGGGCTTAAAATGAAATGAAATAAATAAATAAAAAATTTCAATAAATAAAATAGACTTTTTGAAATGAATAAAAATAAAACATTTTGAATACAAATTATTTTAAAACATTAAATAACAAAATTAAATATAAAAATTAAATAAATAAATAATGGTAAACAAATATTTTAAAACAAAGTAAATTAAATTAAATACATTTTATATAAAATACACACGTTTTAAATAAATAAAAATTGTTTTTAATAAATAAACTATTTTTATAAAAATAATAAAATAAAAGAAATTGCAATTATATTTCAGTTTCACAGAGAACAGAATATTTTATGAATTAGGTACATTGGATTTGTTTTGGAATTAATACATTTTTCATGTGGAAAATTATGAACATACACACAAACTGGTTTTATTTGGATGTAGGTTCTTACTTCGGGGGAATGTTCTCCGGTCGACTGGACCAGTCTGCCACCCAACTCTCCCCTTTATCCATGAGGATATCATCTTCTTTGTCCTTCTCCAGACTATCATCTTCTGACTAAAAAGATGAGAAAAGACCAGCATGTTTGATAAATGCCACTCATTACAGTGTGCTTATTAAATAACAGCACTATCACTGATAGATAGTAGCTCAATGATGACTGTAGATTATTGTAGATTCATATACGGTGTGCTGCTCTTACCTGACAGTCTCTCTCGCTGGGCATCTCCACATCAAACGTGATCTGCCCCTCATCCTGGTCAGGACTGTGTGGTCGTGGTGGGCTGTAAACACATCAGAGAAATGTAAAGTACTGATTACGTTAAACAAGAGAACAACAGATGCCTGAATCATGTAAGGAGTGAACTGAACTTTACTGAGAGCTGCAGACGTAAGAATAGAACTGCTAAATCAAAGCAGTGCTGCCCACAGATGCCTCCTCCCTAAGATGAGCCTCTGTGGATGAATTGAATTTGAATCTATGAATTTACTATAATTTTCAGTCTTCAGTCTTATTATTATTATTTGTTGGTACTAGTGCTGTATTTGTCTTGAAAATGAGAGAAATAAATATGAAACTTTTTGGTGCATGAAACATTGGTTAATGTTATACAAGTAAGTGGACCTTAGTTACAATTAGTTACAAGTGAATATGGTCCCTAACAGTCCTCCAAGTGATTTTTTAATACTACACAAAATGCCATTATTACCCGACTAATGTCACTAAAATATCTTGAGGTGTTGTTATTGTTAATTAAAAATAAAACTATTACAAACTGTTTTTGGCCATTTGAAATAAAGCTAAAATAAAAGAAATTATAAACATTAGATGAAAAACTTTAAATTAAATTTAAACGAAAATTATGAATGTTGCATTGGCAGCTAACTGAAATAAATAAGTGCTGAAGTAAAAATAAAGCTAAATAGAAATTAGAAACAAAATATAATTATTAAAAAAATGATATAACTAGGAAAAAAAATAAAAGTTAAATAAAAACAACACAAGAACATAATAAAATTACATAAAATGAAAACATAAAATGAAAGGCAATTCAAAATATAAAAAAACTGAAAATATAAAAGTAAAAGCCAATTCAAAATATGAATACATATTTTAATAGTATATAGATAATACTAAAATAACTGCAATTTGGGGCAGTGAATCATTGTATCATTGAGATACAGTTTTTAATAACAGTTTAAATTCATTTTTATTTTAACATTTTCCATTTTTGATTTTAATTTATGTGAAAGTTTTAGCAATTTTGTTTTGTGTTTTTGCCATTTTATTATTTTTTTTCTTTATATGTCTATATAGCTCACTCATTTTATTTAAGTTTTAGTTATTTTAGTACATCAAGTTAAACTAAATAAAAATGTTGAAAAAAAAATGTTGCCTTGGAAAGTAGCTTAAATAATTTATATATATATATATATAATTTTTTTCCAAGTAACAAAAATGATTTTAGTTATCTATAATAACCCTTGTCCTGTGAGCAGTACATTCATTTTTAGCCAATCAGAAACACTCTTTCTGTCAATCATTCTGAGAGTTCTGGTTTGAAGGGCGGAGTTTCTGAGAATAAAGGGTTGTGAGCGGCCTGTTTCTCTGCTCGTACCTATTGCAGGACGAGCTGCTGGGGCTGGACTCGTGCTGGGCGTCCAGTAGGATTTTCTCCATGTCTCCGTTATGGATAGAGGAGGAGGAAGGCACATGCTCCAGTCCTCCTGTCAGGACCTCCTCTTCCTCCTGCACGGCCTCCAGGGCCTGTGAAGCCTGGGACTCGCCTTGGTTCCCGTTCCCTAGCAGCGAGGGCAAGCTGGGGTTCTGCTGCTGAGTGTTTCCGTTCATCTCCAGCTCCACCCAGGACCCTGAAAAAACCCAAACAGTCATTAGCATTAGCATGCATCAATCGTTTAAAGGGGCCGACTTTATTAGTTTATTTATTTTTAATCAACTGTAAATGAGAGTTTCTTAGCATACATGTCCACCGGTGTGGAGCTGATCAAACGTTTTAAATTCTTTCTTTAGGCAGACTCATTCAGGGGATTGTGGGATTGACATCAGCACAGAATAAGCGAAGAGAGAGACAAAAATGCACATTTTGCTCAAAAGGGAACATGAGACTGACTTGTGAGAACAAACATCCACTGTTGACCCGGTGCAAACATGAGACACACGTGTCCCGTCTTCCCCGCACTGTTGCTAGGCAAAACAGAAAGATCCACAGACAGGTCCCATGATGCTTCAATAACACAATGGAGTGGCAGGATGTTGCTAGGGTATTGCTATGCGGTTGCTAGGGTGTTCTGGTTGGTTGAGTCCACACTGAAGGCTCTGCAGTTGCTCCAAACAAAATAAGTCATTTAAAATGTGTACTCATCATTGCAATATCAAGGGAATTAATCAACAGCATTTGTCATAATCATGCAGCCCTAATGAGCCAGCGTCCAGTTTAAATCAGCACATCTAATTATGGCAAAATCCTTCACCAGCCTCTTGTATTTGCCCACAGTTACTGGCATGTTGCCATGGCAGAATGCATTCCAGCAGCTCTTCATCTGTGAGCATTTGTTGTCTCACTGCATCACAACAACACAAAAAGGAGAAGACTTGAGACTTATATTGAAGGAGGGAACCCAGACAAATCTGGCAACTAGATTAACCACCCAGTAAACACTCAGAACACCCTAGCAACACCTTGAATAAAAAATATAAAAGATAGTTGACAGTTCGCAGCGAGCTTGACTGACAGGCGATCTGACCAATCCAGTTTCCTCTTTGCTCTGCGATGTATTTTTCACTGTGTGATTTGTAGTGTGAGAGCGGCGTTGTTTGTCGGGGATAGCAACAGTAACTAAGGTCTTTGCAAACGGTCAATTGTGACTTTTTATCTCAGTTCTTTTTTTCTTAGAATTGTGTGGTATAAACTCAAAATTGCGACTTATAAAGTAAGAATCGCATGATATAAACTCATAATTGTATGTTAAAAAGTCAGAATTGCATGATACACTCGCAAATGCAACTTATAAAGTCAAAATTGTAAGATATTAAACTTCAAAAGAAGTGTGACTTTTTTCCCTCATAATTGGACTAACAAAATCGCAACTGCAAGTTTATATCTCACAATTCTGAGAAAAGAGGTCAGAATCGACCCTTTGCTGGGAGTTTGATTGACAGGCGATCTGACCAATCATAACAGTCAATCTGCCATTTTGTCCGACAAACAAACCAGAGCCGTGAAACAAGCCAGACAGGAGAATAGACTAACGTCGGTGGACTTAAACTTGAAAAATGGTGTGTATTGATGTCTTTCCGCAGTTGAAAGAAGATACCTTCTGATGTTCATTCATGTTTAATTTGTGCTAGACCTAGTATAGAGGAATAGATGATCGGTTCACATGCTGCTGAGGCACTACAGCAATCTGTCATGATACATTAAAGAGCCACAAAACGGTATTTATTGTTTGAATTCGAAAAAATGACAACATCTGAAAGCTGAGACTTTAGCTGCGTCCCAAATGCCACACTATACACTATGTACTCAACTGTGTAGTGTATGAATTTTATAAGGTTATTTTGTCATTAATAATCAGAGTTTGATAGCCCCTCCCCATTGGCGACGTAATAAAAGCTGCGACAGTTGAGTGTATGAAGTGTCCAATGGCTGCATCCGAAAACTCTAAAATGCTGCCTTCGGAGGCAGCATTCCAAGGCAGGAAGGCACGTTCTGCTTTACTTCCTGTCTCCGGAGGTACCTTCTTATGATCGAATTTTGAAGGCAGCATAGATGTATCCTTTGATGCCTTTGATATCCCACAATCCTGTGCGTTCCATTCCGTGACAGTTGAGCTAAAAAATAAAGATGGCGTCTGAAAGTTGCGTTTGGTGGTCAGTTTGTGAGTAAATGTATATTTTTTATGTAACAATTTTGATGTTATTTTTAGCGAGAAATCAGTATTATAGTAATTAAATATCCATTTAGTTATCAAAAAAACTAGTTCTATTTTGTTGTAGATCATTCAACCGTTACGCTGCCTCAGAAGCCTGTCTGAAATCAGTTTCATGAGGTGCCTTCGTGCAAAAACAGGCAGCAATTCAGCTGCCTAAGTTT
This sequence comes from Sinocyclocheilus grahami, assembly GCF_001515645.1. Lineage (NCBI taxonomy): Eukaryota > Metazoa > Chordata > Actinopteri > Cypriniformes > Cyprinidae > Sinocyclocheilus > Sinocyclocheilus grahami. The sequence goes on from NW_015505621.1 coordinate 977,616, forward strand.
TCGGATGCGGCCAATATTCCACACTTCATTTTTCAGTTAAGTGCATCATCCGGGTATTTAAAGTGCACTTTTTCTTTTGGGAATTTTCAGTGTGAACACACTACTTGCACTATTATACTACAAAACGGCATAGAATAATCAATAATGCATAAGTACTAGGGTTGTGCCGATAGACGATAGTATCGTGTATCGATGATAGTCAGAGATATCGACGATAGCAGATGTCTGTCGATAGTCAAGACGATATTAGGCTCATTCTCCTATTAATGTATTAAATAATAATAATTACTATTATTATTATTATTAGGCAGCCCATTATAATTTGGCTATTATTATCAAATTGCCCCGCTATTTCATTCAGCACTGTATTTCACACACACGCGCACGCAAATGAGGAGCCTGTAGCCGGTGAAGGAGTCTCCAACCACAAACACAGACACATATCGTCTGCTGATATAAGGTATTTCGTTGCACTTTAACAAGTAATCTGAACGGCCTATATATGTGCAATATTTTAACTGAGCCCTCACTAACTGAGTTTAATGCCACAGTTATGTTAGAAATAAAAGCTTTTAAATAGCTTGTAAAAGCAGCTTGCTCATTTTACTTTCACTTTCAAATAGCAATTTGGCATAAAGCAATTGTTCGTTATTAGTTCGTTTAAATTTGACCTCTTTTCCTCGCTTTCCTTCGCTTTTAAATAGCTTAAAAGCGCCGTGCGCATTTTACTTTCACTTTCGAATTAGCGGCAATTCGGCTTCAATTGCTTGAATGCAACAACAAAATACAAAGTCAAACTCACTTTAGCCTATATATAAAATATAGAACTTTTATTAACAAAATGAATAAAAATACACCATGCTATACAGGGCAGGCTATGCCTAATATAAAATAACAAATAACTTGCATAAAGTTTAAATAGGTATACAAAACTGGAAATGAGTAAACATGTATAATATATAACCAAATAAATAAGAAACGTAGAACGTTTATTAGCAAAACGAGTAAGAAAGCTTGGAGGCACGGCATACACCTTGATGTCAAATAAAATAAATAAATTACACAAAGTTTAAATAATGTAAAAATCGGCAAACACTGTGGAACCAATTAAATAAGAAATTAATGTTTAAAAAAACTTCCAAAATCACCTTAGATAAACGGCAAAAGTCAAGAGGCTTTTCAAAATCCAAAATACTGCCAAACAGGCGCTTTTGCATTTCGTTTCGAAGCTAAATCATCCGCGATCGTCTTCTCTGTCTCACCTCGCTCTTCTTGTCAGTCAGTTCGACTCGCTCTCCTCACTGGAGAAATTAAATCTGATCTGTGATGTGACTGTCATTCGGCACGCTGCATTGAGCAGCCACGTTCAGTTTTTAATTGTAGTGTCTGTTCTTTTACTGAACTAAATTTTTTTTATTACTATAAAAAATCAAAACGATGGTGGGGGTCCGTGATGGTGGGCAAGTGACGTAACCGGTGTTGCGGCTTAACAATGGTATCACCGTCAGCACCGTCTATCGCGGTAAGCCTATTATGAAATAGCCTATGACAAGTACAGGGAGTCTCTCTTGCCCCCACCCACCCATGCACGATAATATCGTCTATCGGCGATCTCACGGACTGGCGATATGACGATTTGAAAAATGACCATATCGCCCAACACTAATAAGTACGTGATTTTGGATGCACATTTTGTCTCATACCAGAAGTAACCTGCTCTGTCTGGTCTTTTTTTTTATCCCATGGTGGAAACAGAAGGCCAAAAAAGTGACACATCAATGTGGTAAAATATTCAAATGAATGCAGAGATAACACACCAGCTCTAGTTGCACAACTAAACACACTGATCCTGGAGCAGCTCTGACGGTCCTTCACTGCAGGACCGGAGCGGGACGGAGGGAGGGATTACGTAATCTCTGGCACATCAAACCCTCTCCCATCCCCCTGCTGTGTCTGTAACCCAGATCCGTCTGTGTGCCACAGACGCCCATAAACCTACTATTCACCCTCACTAAACACTAACCAGTAAACAGGATGACTCATTTTCGTGAGTTTGCACCCTTTGAAAGACAGACTGTATCATAAAACCTATTGAGTTGCCTATCTAGACAGCATTTTTGGGTATCACTGGATATTTAAATGCTTATAAATATTAAATGCAATAAAATGATTATTGGGTGAGACTTGATTTTACCCAGGAATTGATTGAATGGTGAAAAGTCTCTCTATATGACAAGAGATTTGAAAAGATGGGCTGAAAAACATGACTGTCATAAATAAGGTAATAAAAACAAACTATTTTGGCAATTTTTGCACAACAAGATCATGAACGTGCTGTATTAGGAAAGTATAAAACACTGATCTATATATCTCTGTTATAGATAAGTGATATAAAATCATTTTTATATCATGCTGCTGACTTTGTTTGGACATGTTTCTTGGAGCTTCTTGAAAGACTTGAGACAGCTTTAGAGATACTGTTACCTGTCATAAATCACATGATAATAGACCTTAAATTACTTTATTACATCACTTTACAACTAGTGCAACCAGATCCGCAGGGAAATGTTGTTAATCTGCTATACACACCCCATTGCATATCAAATATTTTTAGATAATTTGTATGCTTTCATCTAACCAAGAGCATCCTACTCTCAGCTTTTACCATGTTTAAACTCAGAATGCCACCGATATACCCAAAAAATCAGCACATATTCTGTCTGAGCAAGCTTATACATTTTCAAGATATTTGCAGAAATATGCATGAACGCATATGAAGATCCAACTACATTATATTCAAATCTACAATGCTTGTGCAAGAATTAAAAATAATAGTACAGTTAATTTTTGGTTCTAGATGAATGCAACGACATGCATTACAAACCTTATAGTGTTATTCTAAAAAAAGGAAATGAAGAAAATATGGTTTGCACTTCATTTTTTTTGTACTTTAGGTACATAAGGAATGCGAAAAATGAAGAAAATGTGCTCAACTGACCGTTTAATGATTTTTTTTTAATGTTCTAATATTAAATGATCAATATTATGCGCTCAGTGCTTCCAGAGAACGGTTACATAATGCACATAAACAGTTTCAAGTCTTGCCGTAATGATATCTAAATGCAAGCACTAATAGCTCATCGTTTCCGAATCACAATCAAAGTGATTCAGTGGATATCTGCTGAATAAATGAAGGTTGTGGCACACAAGTGCACAAATAGCGTGCATACGGATTCACAAAAGCTGTACAAACAAAAACAGTTTTTTAAAGTAAAGCTTAAAGTTAATAAACAATATTTCTATGAAAGCATGTTTGAATACACAGACACATTCATAATAAATGGCTGCTTTCAGGACAGGACTTTGACAAAATTCATTTAAGCAGTGGCATTATTTCAAATAAACCTCTGTGCCCATTTAACTGTGGTATAATTGTGACAAATAAAAAGTAATTAGTAAGATTTCATTATTTTTATTAAACATAATTTAATCAATATATTAACACACAAGGAAGGGGGCAGGGAAATAGTGCTTAACAGGAACGACCCTGCTACTAAACTACTAAAAAAAATAGGGCACACAATAAACAGTAAAATATTTAACAATACCCAGCCAAATTAAATTCAGCTTCTTTATTTATTTACCCGCCCCCCCCCCCCGCGTCCATTTTTCTCAGATCCCCTCATCGTCTTGTTTTGATATCCGCGTAGCCCCGCCTCCACGGCGCTCGAACTTAATCTAGAACTAACGATTGGCTAACGTTCCATCAATCATTCTGGGTTGCCATGCAACGCCACAGCGACTCCCGCTCTCATGTAAAGACGCCACCCTACGCTCCGCCCTTTCGCCCCTCCCCTACAAGCGAGGAGGAAATTCCAGCCATTGCGTGAAGCGAGACAATAGATGTTGCATAACAGCGTTTTAAAGCTCCACAGTAAAATGCAACCCACACAAACAAGAGTTTTAAAGCGACATTAGGATCCCTCCCGAGTTGTTCCTGCAGAAACACGGACGGAGGTTTACCGTTGAGTCCCGGTTCTTCATTGTTGTTCAGCTGCGCGGCGGCTGCGGTCAGAATGTCGCCTCTCCGGTCCGCTCGAGCTCGAGCTCCCGCCCCCTCGCATCTACGTCACAACATTCACTTCCACGATCCCTTTGATTTTGTTAGGTAAATTCCATATACATAAGAAGAAGTGGGCTCAATATAAACCAAATTTTGCACATTTTATAAATGACTTTAAATTATATGTGAATCTCTTAGAACAAACAAAAAACAAAAAAGCATTGAAAACATGCAATGCTCTGAAAGCATTGAACTTTATGTAATTTTCTTCCTTTTTTCTCTTCTCTGGCAGCTAATAATGCTAATTTGATAATGTGAATATGATGTTCTCGTGGCATTGAATAAATAAAGCATAAAAAAAAAGAGGCGCAGGTGTCAAACCGAAAAAAAAGATCCCTACTGAATAAAGGAAAGTTGCAGAAGCCTACAGAGGTGTGCAAAACAGAAGCATCATTTTAAAGTGTAAAACTGATAGAAACAGAGACACAGACAGATGAGTAAGCTCGAAAATAAGCTCTCTATGCACAATATATACATACAGACAGACAGACAGAGAGATAGATAGACAATCACATTCTGTCTGAGCAAGCTTATATGTTTTCAAGATATTTGCAGAAGTATGCATGAATGCATATGAAGATCCAACTACATTATATTCAAATCTACAATGCTTGTGCAATAATGAAAATTAAAGGGGTCATATGATGCTTTTTTTAAAGATCATTATTTTGTGTATTTGGTGTAACAGAATATGTTGACATGCTTTAATGTTCAAAAAACACATTATTTTTCAAATACTGTACATTATTGTAGGTCCTCTATGCCCCGCCTCTCTCAAACGCTTCGTTGCATCATATGACCCCTTTAATAGTAGAGTTAATTTTCGGTTCTAGATGATGCAACGACATGCACTAGTCTTAGTGTTATTCTAAAAAAAGGAAAAATAAGCAAAAAATGAAGGAAATATGGTTTGCACTTAACTTTTTTTGCAGTTTAGGTACATAAGGAATGTGAAAAACTAAGAAAATGTGCTGAGGTTTGCGGTCATCTGACCAGTTAAAGATTTTTTTTAATGTTCTAATATTAAATGATCAGTATCCATCTGATAATATTGATCCATCCATATTCTAATATTTATTAAATTATCCTCAATCTAGTAGACAAGAAGATAGAACAGAAAAAGAGCAGAGTGTTAGTGTTAGAAGGTCATTTTTTGAAGAAATAAAAAGAAAAGTAGATAAAATATAAATAAAATAGTGTGCAAGTGTTAGACGGGTCAAGGGTTTTTTTTATAAATAAAAATAAAAGTAGGTAGAGTAGAAAACGAACAGAGAACACCAGTGCTAGTGTCAAAACATTTGTATTAAAAAGAAAACTAGAACAGACATAGAAGAATGTTAGTGTTATGAGGGTCACATTTTTTGTTTTATATATAAAAAATAAAAGAAAACAATTAGATATAATAGAAATAGAATAGTGTGTGTTAGTAGGTCTCTTTTTTAATAAACAAAAATAAAAACAAGTAGTTAAAACAGAAATAGAATAGAAAGTGCTGGTGTTAAGAGGGTCAAGAGTAGATGGAAGAGATGTGATAAATATCAGTCTATCTACAAACATTATAGAAGCATTAGGGATCATATGAAGCTATGGATGTTGCTCCTAAATTTTTCGATAGACAGCATCCAGCGTTTACATGCACTGCCATCATGACAACCTAAAAACCCGTTACTTCGGTTCACAGATCACCAACTCCTAAAATAGCTGAGGCACAGATTCATTTCTGGGTGTCCCATTCGTTCCTGCTAACCTACATGTGGAGCAGATGTTTAAAGATGAGTGATTCTGCTGCGCTGGTATATAATACAAGCAGATTTAATTCGATTCTACTTTACTGACCTCCAAACAGAAAAATGACCCCAAGAGGTTTAGTTTTCGGTCTTAAAATGAATTTTTTATTTTACATTTGGGGTTTTACAACTATTAAGATAAAGGGAACATACTTCAGGATTTGTTCATATACAGCAAGCCTGATTTCCATGTAAACACACTCTATTATACAGAATCATCCTGCAACAATCAACAGCATTAATACACTGAATACTGTCAAGGACATAATTTCAATTTTTTCGAAAAATTCATATAAAAATATCTAGAGCATTCTTTACCCCATAGGAACCATTCTGTATTAAAAAGCTGCAAATAAAATGACACACATCAGCAAAGATGCCGAAAATCATAAAACATGCACATCTGCACAAACATTTACTTAAGACTCAAAACGTTTGTGTGTCTCTATAAAACAATTAAAAGAGACCGATTCAAAAGTCTCCCTTTCCACAAAGACTAAGATATTGCATAAAATTAATGCCACGATTAGGGACTTAATGTAGGGAATAATGGAGCTATCTGGGAACCCTGCTTAAGTCAATTGCACTTGTGGACGAATGTCAGGCGTTCGACGAGTGTTTGGTGAAGGAAACGTCCCGTTGCACCAGGCCTGAGTTGGGAAGGGAGCAATCAGTGCATGAGGAGCCCAATTGATTAATTATGATTCTGCAAACTTATTAAACAGGATTCTGTGGGTTGCTTAGTCAGTTTGGTTGCGTGTTTATAACCCAGCAATGAGTGATGCTTCCGATTAAAGCTAAAACGGATGATGTGCAAAAAAAACAAAAAGCCTTAGAGAGCCGCTTCTGGGACGGTTCAGAAACGTGCTGGTATAATCCCAACACAAGCACTGACTAGAGCGGCCGCGATCAGCTCCGGTTCCCGTGTCTGAACCGTGACGCCCCGCAGATTTGTGCAGAGCGGAGCGCGAGTGAACGCGATCATTCCTTCCTCTGTACTACTAGTTTTAACGCGAATAAACATGACTGAACATCTCATGCCTCATGTAATTGCTCAATCAGTGTTTCAACCGCGGAAAGACATCAACAATACAGCCTGGAAATAAAACACAGCTCATTAGTTCACTAGAGAAATTAAGTCTAGAGAGGAGCATTTTGCGAAATATTACACCATATACTCATTATATTTTACTAAACCTGTTAGTCTTAATTACTTAATGTACATTATATTTAAATTAATCTGTTATGAAACATGCTACGACAGCCACTGTGTAATTGAATATATTTTAACAAATAACTTAGAAATTTTATTATTTATATGTTAATTTACAAACTGCATTATGTGCAATTTACATGTTTGCATAAAATTTTTTTTTTTTTTTTTTTTTTTTTTTTTTTTAAAACTTCAGTTGTTGTTTTCAGTATTGAAATTGATTTTGAATTGAAGTGCTTTGCCAAAGGGATTTTATCAAAAAACACTGGCTGGGTGAGGACAGGTATATAAAAAATACAGCTTTGCTATAAACACTGCAGATGTTTTGTACGTGTTCTGTGCTGTTCTTTTCTGTCAAGTTTGTCTTTTTAAGTTGTTATGCCTAATTGTAACCTTATAATGTAAAAGGTCTCCCTATAGTTTTAAGCATAAGCTGATAAGATTTTTATCACTAAGAATATTTTAACTATAACTGAATGCATTTAAAGAAAGAGCAACTTGTTCAGAAAACCATAAAAAAAATTTTTTTTTAAAAGTTTAGTTTTCCCCCCTGCTGTACCGAAATCATACCGAACCGTGACATTAAAACCGAGGTACGTACCGAACTTATACGTATATATATATATATATAAAATTCAGTCGAAAAGCCATTGCTGCATTACTGTAAAACTCTAGTTTAAAAAAAGATATCTAACCAAAATTTTCTACAGTTTTCACTAAATAAACAAAAGTATATTTAAAAATGGTTTCTTTAGGGAATTCTGACTAGATGTTGTGCTAAATAAAAAGTTTAATTTTATTCATTTCATTTCAGCAATTATTACTGCCATTTCATTTTATTAGACCACCATTCAAACGTTGGTGGTCTGTAAGATTTTGTGTTTTTGATGTTTTTAAAAGAAGTCTCTTATGCTCAAAGCGGTTTATTTGATCAAAAATTCAGTAAATACAGTAATATTGTGAAGAATTATTACTTTTTGGATGCATTTCAAAATGTAATTTATTCCTGTGATGTTTTTGCTGAATTTTCAGAATCATTACTCCAGTCTTCAGTGTCACATGATCCTTCAGAAATCATTCTAATATGCTGACTAGCTTCTTAAAAAACATTTATTATCATCATCAACATTGAAAAAAGTTGTGCCGCTTCATATTTTTACAGAAACCATAGTTTTCAGGATTCTCCGATTAATAGAAACATCAAAAGAACAGCGTTTATTTTAAATAGAAATATTGACATTATAAATGTTATGACTGTCACTTTTGATCAATTAAATGCTTTGCAGAAGTATTAATTTCTCTTTTTTTTTTAAGTTGAGTGTTGATCATCTATTTAAAAATAAATAGCAATTAAATTTAAGTTTGGGTTAAGTTGTTATGCCTAATTGTAACCTTATAATGTAAAAGGTCTCCCTATAGTTTTAAGCATAAGCTGATAAGATTTTTATCACTAAGAATATTTTAACTATAACTGAATGCATTTAAAGAAAGAGCAACTTGTTCAGTAAACCATAAAAATTTTTTTTTTTTTTAAAGTTTAGTTTTCCCCCCTGCTGTACCGAAATCATACCGAACCGTGACATTAAAACCGAGGTACGTACCGAACTTATACGTATATATATATATATATAAAATTCAGTCGAAAAGCCATTGCTGCATTACTGTAAAACTCTAGTTTAAAAAAAGATATCTAACCAAAATTTTCTACAGTTTTCACTAAATAAACAAAAGTATATTTAAAAATGGTTTCTTTAGGGAATTCTGACTAGATGTTGTGCTAAATAAAAAGTTTAATTTTATTCATTTCATTTCAGCAATTATTACTGCCATTTCATTTTATTAGACCACCATTCAAACGTTGGTGGTCTGTAAGATTTTGTGTTTTTGATGTTTTTAAAAGAAGTCTCTTATGCTCAAAGCGGTTTATTTGATCAAAAATTCAGTAAATACAGTAATATTGTGAAGAATTATTACTTTTTGGATGCATTTCAAAATGTAATTTATTCCTGTGATGTTTTTGCTGAATTTTCAGAATCATTACTCCAGTCTTCAGTGTCACATGATCCTTCAGAAATCATTCTAATATGCTGACTAGCTTCTTAAAAAACATTTATTATCATCATCAACGTTGAAAAAAGTTGTGCCGCTTCATATTTTTACAGAAACCATAGTTTTCAGGATTCTCCGATTAATAGAAACATCAAAAGAACAGCGTTTATTTTAAATAGAAATATTGACATTATAAATGTTATGACTGTCACTTTTGATCAATTAAATGCTTTGCAGAAGTATTAATTTCTCTCAAAAAACAACAAAACACTGAATGCATCATAAATATTCTCGTACTTTAGCTGAAACAGTGTTGTGTCACAGATAAAAGCTTCAGTCTGTCAGACTCTCTCTGGACGCAGGGACACGGCTGTGAGCGCACACAGCTCATGTCTGTTTGAGGTTTGCTTTTATCATGAACTGAAATGCACCCAAAGATGCTTTCGTCTTTATCAGGATGTGTGGGAGCCCGTTAGCTGAACAGAAACGTCATATCGATGGCTTCTCATGCCATTACTGAACGTGAGCCATGTCTCCTCACCTGTCATCGCCCCTCCAGCAGCACTCAAACTTATCAAAGATGCAGTCGTTCTCGTAGAGAGAGCACAGCTTACTCCTGAGATAACCATGAACCTGATGAGAAAGAGATCAAAGTCACAAAACACGCTAATGTCATGCATACTGATATAAGGACAGACGGCAGGGAAACCAGTTTATGAATATGTCAGTTTCTTAATGGTTACAGCTTCACAGTCTTTATTCAGTGCATTCTGGGTAATAAGAGCCATACAACTAATGTCATACAAGTAGACCAAGAAGTGTTACATTTAATTACTCATAATAACAAAAATTGCTTGTAGTAACCCTCAGAATTTCAGAAATTATTACTGCCATTGAATTCTATTACACTACCATTCAAACATTTTTAGGTAACGTAAGCTGTACATATTTGTGTTTGATATTGCTTATAATGATCACTAACCATCATTTCTTACTAATACAGGATAATTTCAATTTCAATACAAAATAAGCCAAAGACATAAAAATATATCTCAACAGCAAAGTTGGTCATGTATCAATTTTGGCATTCTGACTATTAACATATTGAGTTATCATTTCTGAATGCAATGTGGAAAAGTGCTGTAATTAAGTTTATAATTAAGTATAATCACAGTAATTGCAATATGTCATTAATGCAGTGCATCATATCCAACTTTTCATAATCCAATCAAATCCTGATGTTTTTTTTCTACAGAAATATTCTGACTCGTGTAAAAAACATTCTCATGCAATGAAAAATACCTATGTAAAGATGGTTAAAGGGGTCATATGATGCGATTTCAAGTTTTCCTTTCTCTTTGGAGTGTTACAAGCTGATTGTGCATAGATAAGATCCCTAAAGTTGCAAAGAATAAAGTCTCAAAACCAAAGAGATATTCTTTATCAAAGTTAAGACTCTGGAGAGAGAGAGCGAGAGAGAGAGAGAGAGAGAGAGAGAGAGAGAGAGAGAGAGAGAGAGTGAGTCTAAGTTCTAAGACAGTGGAGTCAGCTGTTTTAACCGTGGCTTGTGTACTGCAAACACATACCAGCTTCATCACTGTGTCCGTCACGCGACTCTGTTCCCCTTTCGGGCTCTGTCTTTACATTTATTTTGAAAGACGAAGCTTGCGATTATGGTAAGGGGCGTTACATTTCCGACGAGTGCTTGCGGTGTTCGGCCAATCACAATGCACTGGGTCAGCTGGCCAATCAGAGCAGACTGTGCTTGTCGGAAGGAGGGGCTTTGTAGAAAACGAAGCATTTGAGAGAGGCGGGGCATAGAGGACCTACAATAATGTACAGTATTTGAAAAATAATGTGTTTTTTGAACATTAAAGCATGTCAACATTGTTACACCAAATACACAAAATAATAATCTTTAAAAAAAGCATCATATGACCCTTTTAAGAAATAAATTCCTGACGCCATCTAGTGGTCAATGTTGCAAAATTATTATTCTGTTTATAGGATTAGTTCACACAAAAAGAAAATGATCATACCATCCTGTACTTTCAAACCACTTTGACTTTCTTCTAATGGAAAAGGAGAACATTTAAATCTTCTGGTTGCTTCTTCCATGTACTTAAAAGTAATGGAGACTAGAGCGTTCAAGGCTAAAACAGGACAAACACTGTTTCATAAAATATTGTCTGAATTCATAAAATAGCATAGATTTAAGTTGTTACTCATTGATACTCCACCTTTCCAGAAAGCTGATCAGCATGATTCAAGAATGACTGGATCAACCTATTTAATTACGAAACGTTATGCTACATCCAAAGCACTTTTTAAGCTTAGTCCAGATTAGGGCTGTCAAATTATTTTTTCGAATATTCGTCGATTTTAAAATAAAAATCCACATTCAAATTTTAGGTGTGCGTCAGGCAGCTTTATCAGTGACTCACAAAATGCGACGACGATGTAAGTGTCATCGCATTTTAATGTTTTTCTTAGTCTATCCAGCTGAACCCACTAGATGCGGCGCTGCTACATTGTTCATTCAAAATATTGTGGGATAAAAAAAAACATCAATGCAGAGATGATGTTGTTTGCGTCAAAACCGAAACCAAACCGTTCACACAGAACGCATATTTATTGCATTTTCTAGAGGGACATCTATCACCGTTGCACTCACGTCTCGCACAAAAGAGTGCCATGTTAAGAAAGCCATGGAAAATTAACATAAGTTCAACTTTTTAAAAACATGCCTCAAGACTTTATGGCGGTTTTTCCCCATCCTACTGCATCTCAAGTTTTTAAATGAAGAAAGTACTCTTTGTGATTGGTTTTCGGTCCTTTGTATTAAACTATACATACATGCATGATTCTGTTTTGTTTCTAATTGTTTAAGCAACTTTAATTATATAAGGTTTATAAACATTATGCACTTGTTTCAAAGATAGTCAGTGTTTTTATTATGCTTTGAAGAAAGGTGCATAATATTTTGTTCGATGCGCTCTCTTGTGGCCTCAGGAGAGAAGCCAAAAGCTTTTTCCTCCTAACTGAAATTATGCCTTTTAAATTCAAATATAATTCGAATATTGATAATATCTAAGTAGAAAATTCGAATTTAGTTTTTCAGCCATTTTGACAGCCCTAGTCCAGATTAACTGTAATTGCATGGATAAAACAACCAGAATATTCAGCATTTCTCCTTTTGTGTCCCAGAAGTCAGTCATACTAATTAGAACAATAATGAGGCTTAGTAAATTATGACAACTTTCATTTTTAGGTGAATTAATTCTTTAAAAAATTATTAGCTTTGGTACACCAAAGCTATAAGGATTACTATTTTAGAGCAAATCTCCCAGACAGAAACAGCACCTGGTAGGTTTCCACCGGTTGACTCTCCATGTGCAGGTCCCAGATCTTGAGGGTCAGATAATCTCTGGTCATCATGTATCGGCCGCTGTGACTGAACTTGACGTCTGAGATGGATGAGATGATTTCCGAGAAGAAGGAGCGTGTGCTGGGGTCCTCGGGTTCCTCAAACACTACAAAGACACATGATATTATGAGTTACACAACAACAAAAGCCCTCCTGAAAGGTTTTCAGCTTGATCAGCCAAAACCTGCATGATAATCCTACTCTAAAGAGCAGTGAAACATACATTTGGAGTGTTGGTCACACAGCGCAGACGCCCTCATGTCACACAGGCGCACGGAACCCTTGCTGCTGCCGTACACAAACGTGTTGCACTGGAGCGGGTGAAACTCTGAAGCCGTGATCACCTCTGTCAGCTCCTCCATGTTGGCCGGCTTGATATCAACAATGTCTGAGTCAGTGGTTAAGGTCAAACTTCAGTTAGACTATGAGGAATGTGAAAGTGTACATTATGAGGAAAAAACATGAAAAGCAATTAAGAGGAAGTGGAAATCACCCTTTTTTTGGTTCAAAAACTGCCTTGTTAAAAACTATGAAACATGCAAGCGTTATAATATAACTACAAAAGCTTGGGGTGGGTAAGATTTTTGAACGGAAAGTAATAGTTGCATGCATTAGACGGATCAAATAAAGGCATTTATAATGTTACAAATGGTTTATATTTCAAATAAAATGCTGTTCTTTTCAACTTTCTATTCATCAAAGAATCCTGAAAAATGCAGAAATCATGGTTTCCACAAATATATGGAGCAGCACAACTGTTTAATGCTATATATTTCCATAAGCTGCATTTTTTATCCTCTGAAACATTCCCCGTATGCCGATATTTTCGCTTTAAATAAATTCATTTAAGCTCGCTGTTTATAATAAATGTTGCTAGAATTTTAGTTTATACATCTATTTTCCATGCCTGTTCTGAATACCATTCAATTTAAATATTTGTTAAATATTATTAATAATGTTACCACTAAAATTTAAATATTTGTTGAGTGAAGGGAACTAAAATACATGTATGTATTGTTAAGTTTCATTTACTCTTCCAGTATTTAATTTTTTTGAATGTAATAATAAATTATAGCCGATATGTGATTTTGTACGTTTTTTTTCTCTCTCAACAATTCACCTGTTCTGAATACCACTAAAATTTAAATATTTGTTGAGTGAAGGGAACTAAAATACATGTATAACATGTTATTTACTGGCATTTTACATAATTTCTGAACGTAATAATAAAGTGTGACCTACACACTGATGCAACTTAGCTTGGTTTGTTCTCTCAATGATGCAATTTCTAAACAAGTGTGACTTATTTCACTGAAAATATGAATGATTTCTGAGGGATCATGTGACGGTGAAGACTGGCTAAAAAAATTCAGTTTTGCATCACAGGAATAAATTATAGGGATGCACGATATTGGATTTTTGCCGATATCCGATATGCCAATATTTTTCAACTCATTTTGGCCGATACTGATATATATTTTCAATATTTCAAAGTCTCGAAGCTTTGAAAATAACTATAAATAAACGATATATCAATCGCTGCATTTTTTCCCGGAAAGATGCAGTTAACCCTAACATTTTATTTTAAGATTTAACATTTGTAGATGGTCTAAAGCAAAAGAGTTGTAAAAATTCTGAATATCTTTTAGAGCTTATGATTTGTTTAAAAAATAAAACATATTACACATTAATGAATAAATCAGTATATATGAAATTATTTAATTTACAAGTCATGTTTGTGATTTTTTTTTCACGTAAGCTACAGCTTCTGACCTTTAAAGCAAAACATACTTATTATTTTATGACATCAATTACTGCTTTATTTAATCAGAAACACAGTCTAAATGTTATTTGTGTAGGCTATTTTACTTTTAATTTAATTAGAAGTTATGCAAACAGCACCCCCTACAGATTAAAACTCCTTACCGAACGAGCGTTAGGACCTGGGGGAGGCTGCCGCTGCACGTGCTATTACAGTTTACTCTTATCACACACATCATAAGTGCTTTCTCAGTTTAAATGCAGCGATCCAAAAGAGTGAATCTAATCATCATTCAGACAAAACTTTGCTTTAAGATTGAGCCACATTGTTGACATGATCTAATCACTAGCACACCCTGGGCACATGCGAGTTAACATATTCCTCTTATCGGCAAGACATATCGGCATAATTTTTCATATCGGGCCGATGCCGATATTTACATTTAAAGCCATTATCGGCCGATTCCGATACCAGTCCGATAATATCGTGCATTCCTAATAAATTACATTTCAGAATATATTCAAATAGAAAACAATTATTTTAAATTACAGAATTTTCGATCAAATAAATGCAGCCTTGGTGAGCAAAACCTTCCCAATCCCTAACTTTTGAACAGTAGCGTATGAATAAAGAAATAAATGGATAAACAGGATACTGAAGCTTCGGTCGGTGAAGTCCAGGTGCCACAGATTGATTCGGAGGTCATCGGCAGACAGATACGTCTCGTTGTCGCTGTTGACAGAGATAGAGTTGATGTGGTAGGTGTGAGCATTGGAGTAAACCCGCCGCGGACTCGCCTCCACCATCAGGTCCATCGGCTGGAACACTGGAACCTGTGCGGAGCAAAGCCTGTTACTCCTATAGACTTATTAATGCATTAAAAATCAATAATGTGTGTGTGAGTGTGTTCACACCCGTAGTGTTGTGAGGGATGATGGATGCCTGTAGCGGCCATCCTCTTCTTTGAGGTTATAACCCTCTGGTCGCTTGTCTCGTTCACTGATTTTCCAGAGCTTGATGGTTTTATCTGCAATGGAGCATTGAATAATCTACATATTTGATAACAGAGCAACCCACACATATAAATGTGTTAATGTGTCTGTATTTGCACCGGTGCTGTTATTATTAACTGAACTACTGAAAATCAATTTCGATAATATTGTATGGAAAAATTTAACATTTGAAATGTTGCCTTGTGAATGAAACTTAAATGTGACCATGGACCACAAAACCAGTCTTAAATCTCTGGGGTATATTTGTAGCAATAGTCAAAAAAAAAACATTGTATGGGTCAAAATTATTGATTTTTCTTTTATGCCAAAAATCATTAGGATACTAAGTAAAATTTCCTACCCATGAAGATATTTTGCAAATTTCCTACCGTAAATATATTAAAACTTCATTTTTGATTAGTAATATGCATGGCTAAGAACTTCATTTGGACAACTTTAAAAGGCGATTTTCTCAATATTTTGTATTTCTCAGTCAGATTCCAGATTTTCAAATAGTTGTATCTCGGCCAAATATTGTCCTATCCTAACAAACCATATATCAATGGACAGCTTATTTATTGTATAATGTATTATTTACTAATATTATTATTTATGTATAAATCTCAATTTCAAAAAATGTACCCTTATGACTGGTTTTGTGGTCTAGGGTCACAAGCATGTTTAAGCTGAAGTATTAAAATTACACAAAAAAAAAAAACAAAAAACAAAAAAGAATGCATAAAATTATTAAAATGTGAAAATTCAAATGAAAGCCAATTAAAAAAATTATTAATAGAAGTAATATTAAAATAACAGATCTGTACCGTAAATAAATCAAAACTTAATTTTTGATTAGTAATATGCATGGCTAAGAACTTCATTTGGACAACTTTAAAAGGCGATTTTCTCAATATTTTGTATTTCTCAGTCAGATTCCAGATTTTCAAATAGTTGTATCTCGGCCAAATATTGTCCTATCCTAACAAACCATATATCAATGGACAGCTTATTTATTGTATAATGTATTATTTACTAATATTATTATTTATGTATAAATCTCAATTTCAAAAAATGTACCCTTATGACTGGTTTTGTGGTCTAGGGTCACAAGCATGTTTAAGCTGAAGTATT
>NW_015505621.1:994291-1004240 GCF_001515645.1 Sinocyclocheilus grahami
TTTTAAGCTGAAGAATTAAAATTAAAAAAAAAAAAAAAAAAAAAATGAAGAATGCATAAAATTATAAAAATGTGAAAATTCAAATGAAAGCCAATTTAAAAAAATTATTAATAGAAGTAATATTAAAATAACAGATCTGCGCATTTCATCTGTTGGCTCACCGTTTGTGGACAACAGGAAGTGTGCAGCATTTTTCTGAGGAAGCCAGCGGATCTTGTTGATCTTTTCCTCGATTTCCAGACTCTTCAGATAGTCGAACTCCGGCTCGTGACTCTGGAACGTGCTGTAGACGTTATATTCAGCACGGCACTGCGGCAAGTTCTTACTCTGATAGGACAGAGAGATGTCGCATGACCTTTTAAACATCCTACATGACATTAATGACGAAAAAACAAAACTAAAAAAAAAAAAAACTTTAAAAACTGTTTACATTATCTGAAACAAAGCTGAAATTAAATATAAATGTTAGATGACAAACGTAAATGAAAATTAGAAATGTAGCCCTGGCAGCTAAACAAGCTAGAAATAAGTTGAAACTTTAAGTACTAAAATAACTAAAACTGAAATAAAAATTAATTAAAGCTAACAATAGAAATATAAAAAATGCAAAAACTGATAAAAATGACAAAAGCACAAATAAAATGACTAAAGCTTAAAATGAACATGAACATAAAATAAAAGCTTTTATTATATAATAGTATATATATAAATAATTCTAAAACCGCATTGCAGTGTATCATTAAAGGAATAGTCTAACTAAAATGCTCTCAAATTTGCATATTTAAAATCCAACGTGTCGTAATCAATCACAAGACACATGAGAACTAATAATGGTGTGTCTTGAGGTGCCAGTAATAATTATTTTTATTAAATTTAATATTTTTTTCACTATATAAATTACACTATATTTTTTAGTTTTTACTGATTTCCACAAGTATCACAAATATTTCAGGGCTATAAATCACAATTTTACAATTCCCTGAAATGTCTTCATGACCATAAGAACCTTAATGGAAGCATGTCTGTTTGCATACCCATGCATAATATCAAACTTCAGGAGCAAAGATTTAGGAACAGCCCACTCAAAAATGCTCTCAAATTTGTATGTTCAAACCCGGCATGTTGTAAATGATCACAAGACACGTGAGAACCAAGGCTATTATAGTTTTGAATTCGTTTTATTTTAATATCGTTTTCAACTTTGCTATAAAATTCAGTTTAGGTTTTATTAGTTTCATTAATATTTTTGTTAGTTTTTGTGTAGTTTTTATTTTGTGAACACATTTTTATTGAGTTTTTATATAGTTTAGTTTCAGTTTTAATTAAAGTTTAGCAGAATCAACAGATCACTTCCAGAGCGAAGGCCAAAGAAAGACATAGGCATAATTTAACCTTAGTGAGGCAAACGTTTATAGACACAAAATTAACACATGCTGAGATTGATTAGATGGTGAAAGTATACAAATATACACCAAAAGGAAGCAGTCAAGCCTTTTTACTATATAAATCTACGCAAGTTGCGCTTAATGTCATATTTAATGGTGTGCTGAGATATTTCATATGAAAATAATTGTACCCTAATTTGGTTGTCTTTTATCTTATTTAACCATAATCATGATATTGTCATGTCTTGCTCACATTTCCGTGAACAGCCGCGCATAAATCATAACTGGAACTAATGAAATTCAATAATAACGGCAATCGTATTTAACAATAAAGGCTCATATTTGAATATGTTCTTTTCTTTATTTATGAAGAATTATAAGCGTGTGTATGATGTGATTTAGCCTATGCACATTTGTCCGAAAGCCTGGCGGTGATCACAAGATGCTAGGCCAAGTTTTGTATTGTTTACAGAAAGGCGCGTTCTCATCTTTTTTTCTGTTAATTATGTTGCTCTGCGTGTCTGTTTCTCTTCAAAGCACCAACTTGCCTAATGTTGGTTTGATTGCTTGTGTTACATGAGAAAATAAATAATTTTGCCTACCTGATGTTGTAGATTAATGCGGGTTCGGGTCGCGACTCGCGGTCTTTAAGTCAAACGGTTTTGGTCTGGTACAGAAATAAATTAGTGCTGTTGTTGGATAACGGGTCGGGTGTTCTGTAGGGCTGGGCGATATGATGATATTATCGTATATCGACGATGTCTCGTAAGTATCGCGATGCCGATGTCAACAGTCAGGTAACAGACGATTATCGGGAAAAAAATGACAAATTATAAACCTAGTAAGCTGCAAAAATATTTTACATAGCCATAGTCACCATACAGGTTTTTTTGCATGCAAGAATTAAATTATTTAGTAGGAGGGTCGGGAATCGGAATTCCAATTTCGGAAATCAGATCAGATGTGTAAGGTCAGGAATCAATTTGTTATAAAATTACATTTCGATTCTGCGTCTCGATTTCTGCATGCGCATTTATTGTGATTTCAAAAGATTCAACTGCAAGACGACGAAATAGAACTCACTTCTGCGCACACACACGCACACACACGCACACACACACACAAAGCGCACGCACAAAAGCCGCCTCTTATATACGCGAACACTGGACTGAGCTCTCTTTCTTGCGTTCTTACACATTCGAATGGACAAATACACACAGAATTATATCAAAATATTCCATAAATACAATCGGTTATGTCTTAAGTGAACGTAAAGAGTTGAGACAGAAAACAAGGGTGTATTGGATCCATGCATTGACAGCAGCCACTGCCGCCAGTCATTATAATGTTAATCAAAGAACAAAAGAAAAGAAAATCCCCCACTGATCTTGACTGAATCACTTTTGTAACCTCAGTTTATATTTTATTTGCCTGTTGTTCGGCGCTGACTACTGTAATGGCAACGTGCATCTGTGTATGCGATTATTTTGGAGATGCGTTCCAATATAATTTATCCTTATTTAGGGCATAGGCCTATTCTATTTTGAGCTGCAGTTTAATAAAAGTCAAACAGAAAAAAGACAAAAAGTAGCACTGCATGCGTTTCTGAATATTTATTTAAACAGACTGTATAATGATGAAAAACCACAAACATGACAGGTATAATTAAAATACGCAAATTCCTTCAGCGCACATTTCAGTGCAATATTTTTACAGATTTTGTAAACCGTGTATACAATATAATTATGTTTAATTAAGCTGAGATATAGCACTATAAATTATTAATTCATTTGCAACAAAACTATAAAGTTTTGTTGCAAACAGATGAAGACATTAGCAGGCTTCTCAGCTCGCCCCTCAACATGCATGCGCTCGGAGTTTCGGCAGCCCAACACTGAATATTATATTGTGGGCTTTGTATTTTGATTAATAAAATAAAAATGATAAAAATTACAATATAAAAATGAAATTTAAATTACCCTGCTTCTAACTAAATAAAGCAGTTACTTTTATTTAGTTAAAAACGGGCCGAAAGAGACCTCCGAACTAGTAGGCTACCAGAAAGGAAAAAAAAAAAACCTTAATGTTTAGGCTCAGAATTAATTTTTAATCCCTGCATGATTTTAGTCATACATGATAAATATCAAATACGTTATAGCTTGACTACAAGTTTAAAAACAACGCTGCAGTTGTTATAATTATGAAATGTGTCTACACAGGCGATAATGCCAAAAAGAAAGAGAAACATCGGAAAATAGGCATATTTTATTCAAGGCATTATTATACGACATCAACATGCATTTATCATTCTTACAATCACCATGTCCAACTTCACCATGATGAACTTAAAATTGGGTTCTATTATTTTTCCTCAACAGTTCTCCTCACAAAACGGAATTCATTTCAAACACAAATTTGATAAGAACATAGTGGAAATTATTAGCAACACCAAAATACCAGCAAAGCTAATGTTTTCTGTTAGTTTAAGCACAAACTAAGAAAAGTAAAACCAAACTTTGTGGCAATAATTAAGACCAAACTGAACATGGTGTGTTTATGGTGCGTGTCGGCAATGTTGTCTCGGCGGGGGCGGGGGGTGGTGGAGGTGGGGCTTAGGCAGACGATATTATCGGATATCACGATATTTTTAAAGGCGATTATCGATAAGATATTTTTGACATATCGCTCAGCCCTAGTGTTGTTAAGTACTGCTGGTGCACGTTTACCAAACAGGACCCGTGCAGGACTCCGCTTTGCGTCTCTCCGAGGGATAACCCCATGTGCGTGATGCGCCATTTACAGGTATTTCCCTAAACTGTCACACAGCTCATATATTTTTCCGCCAAGGAGTGAGAACATAATGATTACGAAAACGATAATTTATTTTTGCTAACTATTATTTTATTTCAGTTAGTTTTTCCAATAACTGTTGTTAGCTTTAATTTCGTTTTAGTTTTCCAAATATTTTGACGTTTTTATTTTATTTCAGTTTACGAAAAAAATTTTTCATCAATTCTCATTAACCTTTGTGAGAACCAATAACGTTTTGCGTGGCATGTCTTGAATATGTGGACTATGTATTTACAGTCTCCTTTTGCATTTCGAATAACAGTTTTAAGCCTGAAAAGCTCATTGACACTCCTCTTTTTAACTGTTGTGTGTAATGGACTGTAATCCATCTCACCTCTTGCTCTTGCTGGAAGATCACTATTCTTCCACCTCGATCTCCTGTGGCCAAAAGCTCCCCGGAATGACTGAACTCCACCGCAGAGATGATGTCAGCTGCAACACACAATGATGAATTACTGAAAAGAGCAACTATGAGAGCATATTGTTTCTCTGAATGTTTCTAAGAAGATAAGTGACTGCTTGTGTTTGAGGGCGGGAACATGTGGAGCCTGGCATTAAAAGCATCTCGGGCATCTGTACACACAGTACCGTCCAACAACCCCCCATCCCTGCCTTCCCTAACAATAACAACCGCTCTCTCTTTCTGTCTGGCGTATTATTGTGACGGGCGGTAGCGTGGTGCTGGGCTGTGCCATGTTCAGACTCAAGCCAGAGAACAAATCCTTTATGCTAAAAACACATGCACAATTTAACCTCATATAAATATAAAGAAACCTATTTTGACAAGTGAGAGCCAAAGTACAACTGAAACCCCACTTATCATTTCTAAGTATTATAAATATCATTCTCAGACCTTTTGAACTTTTACATGCCCCATCAGAATTACATTCTAAATTATTTTATGAATAGACCTCTCAGACATGCACTTTTCATAGCTGAACATTTTATAGAAAATTATAAATTATCTTCGCTGATGTGTTTCCATGAGCATAATATCCCTGATGGAAGCATGTTTGCATACTCAAATTCATAAACGATCATGAACAAATTCATTCAAACAAAAGGGTAAAATATGGCAACTAATAAATAAATCAATCAATCAATAATCAACTTTAGTAACTTGAATAATATCCAGCACAGTTCTCAAATAATGCTAAAATGACAAAAAGAAAGATTGTACAAGCTTTGAAGATATCATATTAATTTATCATGGGTTTAAACTTTACAGTGGTAACTATTGCATTTTGTGAATAAATAACTATAAATAAAACAAAAACTTTGCAAACTTGGATAATATCCAGCATGGTTATCAAAAATGATACTAAAATGGCAAAAATAAGGATTTTAAAAGCTTTGAAGATCAGACCATTCTGTTTTTGCTTCAAATTTCGAAATTATACAGTCTAATTTAGATTAAAAACTACTCATGCAGCATGTACGCTGAATCTTTGTTTGACAGTTCTCAAATAATGCTAAAATGACAAAAAGAAAGATTGTACAAGCTTTGAAGATATCATATTAATTTATCATGGGTTTAAACTTTACAGTGGTAACTATTGCATTTTGTGAATAAATAACTATAAATAAAACAAAAACTTTGCAAACTTGGATAATATCCAGCATGGTTATCAAAAATGATACTAAAATGGCAAAAATAAGGATTTTAAAAGCTTTGAAGATCAGACCATTCTGTTTTTGCTTCAAATTTCGAAATTATACAGTCTAATTTAGATTAAAAACTACTCATGCTGCATGTACACTGCATCTTTGTTTGGATTAGAGGTCGACCGATGTATCGGTTTTGCCGATTAATCGGCACCGATAGTTGATTGCTGGAACTATCGGTTATCGACAAAAATCCATGCCGATAGTTTTCTGGGTTGCGTCCATTGCTGGAGCGGCTGAGAAGGGTCTGCTGTCATTACACAGTGCGAGAGCGGCCTCTAGTGGTTGAAATCACTGACAGCACGTGCTATTTGTTTAGACACGTGATGCTGCACGCTGAACAGAGCGGGGAACTTCAGATGCGGATTTAAATGCAGCCGACAGAAAATCCTGCCACGCCACAGAGCGCCATTTACATAGTTTTCCTTTAAATTACATTTAATTGGTCCCGAATCGTTGTTAATGTACATAATGAATTGTGTATTGTGCATTTTCAGCAAAACGTTTGTCTTTCTGTGGCTCGAATAAAGTCTGTGTGCTTCATTTATAGAGCTGTAATATAGGTTGCGCGGAACGTGGCGCGTCCAGAGTGTGTGTGATACCGGTGAGTTCTCCTAGACTCAGCGCTGCGCTTTAATTTTGATTAGATAATCATCAAGTGTTCAAGAATAGAAACAGTTAAAGTGTGAGAGTATACATACAATATCCATATGTACATCATTTTAATGCTATAGCCTTTGTGTATATATTTAAAGATGTGCATCTTTAAGCATGACTGTTGAAATGAAATGGTAACACTTTAAAATAAGAGTCCATTTGTAGCATTAAGATTAATGAAAGCTGTGTAAGTATTGTTCCTTGTTAGAGTGTGTTAATTTCAACATTTACTATTACTACTATTATTTTTATTATTATTTTTTTTACTACTACTAGTATGGTTCAGTACTGTTTTTGTTAATAAAGCACTATTTTAGTTTTTGTTCAGTATCAATTTTAAAACTATCTGCTAATTAATCGGTATCGGCCAATGTGGTCCAACCTAGCTAAAGGTATCGGCAAAATCCACTATTGGTCGACCTCTAGTTTGGATCATGATTAAAATCCAGTGGTTGCCTCTAATTTCTAAATGGAAAGAGCACAGACAAAGCCTTAGTTTGTTCATAATAAGAGATTTCTTTTGTATAACTGACTTGTTTGTTTTAAAATTTCAATTTAGTTTTGTTATATTTCAATTTCACAAAGAAACGTGCAGCAATAGCCTAATAAAACAACACCTTTTAATTTACTGTATAATGTCTTCAATCTCATTTTGTTAAAAAAAAAACAAATCGTGAGAAAATTGAATCGTGAACTCAAAATCGTGAGTGGAGTGAATCGTTACATCCCTATACATAACATCAATGCAAGAGTAAAACTTAAAACAACAAGTCAAAATGACTAAAAGAAAGATTTGACAAGCTTTGAAGATCTGTTTATAATGGAACTTATTACGGTGTTACAGTAGCACCGCAGCCGACTCGTCAATAAAGGAGTACAAAACAGCGTTTTCTAGCACCTGTCGCTTACTGATTATTTGGAATTATATCATCTGTTAATATCACATGCACTTTTTTGTTTGTAGTTTTTTTAGTTTGTTACTCAGACGCAGGCAGTGTGCTGCATGAGACAAAGAAGTAATATAGCCAACACAACCGCATAGCCGCTCTTTAGTGTAGATGCATGTTGATTTTATCAGATGATGCCCTGATTATAAATGAGAGTGACTCCTGGTTAACATGTATTAAAAGGGGTCGTGTTTAGTCACTATTTAGTGTGGTATTTTTTGACAATGTTTACTCATCATGACAGTAAAATAGGGCATTCTAAGTCAATATACTGCAGTATTTCCTCTCAATCAGTAGAAAATATGGTTAACACCCGGTCATGCATGAAAAAAAAATACTGTCATGTACCGTGAAACCGGTATCATTTTGAAAAATACCGTGATATACATGTTTGGTGTATACCGCCCAGCACTAGTACTGAGGTTACCGTGGTAAAGCAGGGATGTGTCTTACCTTCGGCTACATCATCATCTACGGCTCCTTTGACCTGGGACAGACACCAGCGGCTCTGGCCCTCTCCATCTCCTGGAACCGAAGACAAATTCAGACTGTATGTCCAACACGAAGAGCACATTAAAAAAACACTATCTGTGTCCACCACCACAAATGTGCCCTAAACTACCACACTTGTGAAGGACTGGAGACGTGCACAGTTTAGCTCTATAGAAAAATAAAAAAATCTTTCATGGAAAAACAAACATTTCCAGGAAGTTTGCATGGATTTGAGGGAGAGCTGTTGACCAGGACTGTGTCCAGCAGCCTGTGCCACACATCTGACCACAGCAGCACCAAACATCTGATGATCTACACATGCATCATGACACAGAGGTGGGACCGCATTTCTGATTCAACATCATGTGCAATTCAGGCCAAACTCAAATCAAATTCAACACACACAAATTAAATGATCTGCAAACGACGCCGAACACTAAATGCAGTCCAAATAACAGCTTTACTTTAAAGCAACGCAACGCACAGCAAAACAATACATGACTGCATGAATGATATTAAACGATATTCACGAAATTAAAGTTGCATATACCGTCCATGCTGGGCTGGATCTGATTCAGTCCTGGGCCTTATTTTTCGATGTTGATTTCAAGCGTCTTTTCCTCTGACTCGGTTATTTCATAAAGATATTCTAATAAGAGAAGGTTGGTTTTCTTAACAAAGTGCTAGAATACGGTTTGATTTCATAATTCCCTCCGTACAGAAGCGTGTTTAGCTTTTTTTATCATTCTATCACCACACGCGCCGAACGACGTTCAGTGAACGTGCGTGGTCCGCTGACGTCACGACTCACGCACGACGCACGACAGCGAACACACGTGGTCACGTCCAAAATCACGACTACTTTTTTGATAAACTGGTGACGACAGTTTGTAGTCCAAAACGAAAGGTTACTTGGAATTTTTTTTGTGTGTGCCCTCAATGTCTAAATCTATTTAGTTTTTTGTAAAAACCTTTCAACTAACAAAAGCCAATTACTTATTGACATCATCTTCTAGGAAGTGACCATTTTGGTGGGAAAACAACCCGTAACTGGGTTAAATTACAATAAATGTGCCTACAAATATAGTGTTGTATTATGATAATATAAAAATGATATATAATCATAATAAAATTATATTAATTTTAAATTTTATTTAATTATAAATTATATTGCCATCTCAAAGAGGCACAAAATCACTTTCACAAACTTTTTCATTAACTGTTACCTCCTGGCAGGGCCGTTTCTAGCCAATTTGACGCCCTATCCCCCCCCCCCCCCCCCCCCATTAACTATTTAATAAAATATTTTTTCAACCTTTCAGACACCAGTTGCTTGTCACATTCAAATTGGTTGTCATAGTAACGACACTAATTTGTGGAGATTCAGTGCATTGAGTTCCACAAATCTGAATGCATTATTTGTAAATTGACTGTTAAGATAAACATTTTGCACAATTTAGTATCTGTAATATGTCGTCTGCTAAATGACTAAATAAATAAAATAAATAAATAATATCAGTGTGTTGCCACTGGATGCATGTATAGTCCGATGTAATAAAGACATTGCACATAATTTACACATAAATTAGTTTTATTACATTTTGATTTGGATACTATATACTATACTACTACATATTATCAATGGCTACTTTGTCTTTATCTGTTTTTTGTTCAATTGTTTTGTTGTTGTTTCTTGAAACATTGATTTAAAGTGTCAGTTATTGCATTATTATTTCAGTCAAACCTATAAAATCCCCTTTGTTACCCCAAACTACATTTAAAAGCTTTATCAGTGACATAAAAGTAACCAATGCAGCTACTTAATCATTTGCTACTCGTTAACACGTTAACATCCCCTTTAAATAACGTGACGCTCTGCCGTCTATGACGCTGCTCCCATTAAGCGCTGTTGGAAGTGAATGAATTGATTCAGCATTTCGACACCTCCGTAAG
>NW_015505621.1:1007146-1012820 GCF_001515645.1 Sinocyclocheilus grahami
TATATATATATATATATATATATATATATATACACCTTGCTATGTGTACTGCGTAAGGCTAACTGAGACTTGTCATTTGCACTTATATATTGTTGCTCTTTTGTTAGATTTGACTGCTTTTATTGTCCTCATTTGTAAGTCGCTTTGGATAAAAGCGTCTGCTAAATGACTTAATAAATAAATAAATAATATAAATCATATTTTTTATGTATAGCTATAAATAATCTCTTTTTTTGGTTTCAGAGTAACAGAACTTAACTTTTTGCTGTTAGAATGAGCAAGTGATGGATTGCAATGAGGGTTAATTTATTTATTTGACAAAATCTGAAATGAACTGCCCCATGAATGTTGTTTCTTTTCATATCTGTTTATTTATTTGTTGTGACTTGCTTTCAGAAGATGCGCTAGAAGCTCTATTTTCTTTTCTATTTAACAGTTTGTTCACTTAAGACGTTGCTGACTGTGTTTACATGGATACTCATCGACACATGTGCTCTAAAGCGTCATCTATGTCCAGTGTCTGCTCTATTTTTCTCCAGAAGTTATGACTTCTCCAGAAGTTTATGAACTACCTCATACCCTCTCACAAGCGCTTGTCGATGTGAGCATCTGTTGATGTTTTTGAGTATTATTTCAGAAAAGCAACAGTACTTGTTGTACTTGAGTACAAATTTTCAGTACTCTTTCCACCACTAACTCAAGAGCCATAATGGAGTGCAGACTGCATTTTATCAGGAGTGGAGCGGTTGTAGCTTTAAAAGGATAAGTCTACATTGAATTTATACAGTGAAGCCTATGCAATGCTATTTTTGTTCATTCAATTTCTGTACCTGAACACTTACAAACCTGAAAAAATTAAAGCATTGTATAATTTACCTTTGTTCTATTTATTTGTGCTAAATTTCAAATAGGCCTACAAAAAATACTGTCTCTAAATCTTTATTTTCATTTTAAAGCTGATCTAGACAAGTATTTGGAAACTATCTAATGCTGTGTTAATCCTAAAGCAGTCAAAACTGTATCTCAATTCATCCTATGTGTTCTCTTTAAGGTCTATCTGTGTCTCTAATGTAGGCTATTACTTTTTTTGTTAACCTGGCAACACATATGTAAATTGTATCTGTGTATACTTTGTTTCTTTTTTATGTTTTGCCTTAATAGTTTGATGCTTAGCCTACTTAAAAAAAAAAAAAATCTGAAAAAAAAAAGATTTGAGATACGCGCTCTGAAGTTCCAATCTGATAAAAATGATTCGATACGCGTTCCGAAGCCCCGATCTGAATCAAATGATTCATGATTCGCGATCCGACTGAAGCGCTTCGAAACAGTGAATCATTTTGCGACGCATTAGTTTAACTGATTCGGAGTTTCGAAAAGCTCGATCCGCTTTACCCATCACTGCTTATCAAAACCATTACAGGTGATGTCGATTTAAAAAAAAAAATAATTATTAGGTTTTTATTAGTGAATACCTTGGCTTGAACTAAATGATCTAAATCAGTGGTTCTCAAACTTTTTCAGCAGAAGGCCCCCTTGTGAAGGGTGAATCCTTTTGTGCCCCCCCCCCAAAAACAAAATCATGACGCAAAACATCCCCAAACTTACAATTTACTTAACAATTTTAGATTGTACCAAAAACAAATGAATTTGTACAATGCCGGAACATAAATTATGTTTGTAGCCTTATTTCTCTGATGTTGGATATACAAAATGTGTTAAATTCTTAAATTTCATAAAATATAACAAATTGTTATCTCTTTCCCCTTGGGTTTATTTTCAGTATCAGATATAGAAGACTGACAGACTGCTGGCCATTAATATCAGACTGTTTTCCTCTTTCAGGGTTTGGGAATGAAGTCTCCCTTCAGCCCATTAATGAAGCTTGCTGAATATTCTTCCTCCAGTGATGAAGATGAAGAGAGGACTAGGTAATCTCTCCGCCATGTGTTCCTCTGCTCTTAAAGTTGTCCAGTTTCAAAACAATCACACACATGGTTAATGATTGCATGCGGTTAATGAAGTGCTAATTTACAATATACCTGTTTTTTTTAGCAGGCCGACTGTTAACCTGTTTAGTCCCAAATTTTTCTCAAACATGGAAGTATCCAAATGATGTGTCATTAGTAACCCTTTGAAATAATCAATAATTATTTTTTTGAAAATGTTTTGGAAAAGTGTGTGAAAAATTGTGTTTTATGGTCGGTCACAATTAATGTGTATACTGAATTAACATATTTCTGCAGTCATAAAAATTGTTATATATCTTAGCCCAGCTATTGTAAACTGTGTGATCACATTCTAGAGTTACTATTATGCATAAAAATACCAAAAAATACAACCATCAACATATTTCAAACTTGTTACTTTATTGTAAAATATATCATCAAATTTTTATATTAGTGCTACCAGTATTACAACATCAATATTGTAACTTATTTGAAACATTTGAACTTTTAATTTAGTGCAATATTTTGTCATTGCAACATTTTAGTGCAGCTTTCACTAACAACTCTAATTGGATTTATATGTAAACCTAAGTTCACTGTTATCCCACCGATCACTAACGTATTTACTCATTCTATGACCACACTCAACAAAACTAAGAATATATGTGAATTCATATATTAATACTAGACACCTTAAAAGATAATGTGGACTAAAATTCTTTGTCATATCTTTAACATATTTTTCTAGCCTTTTGTTTTTGAGCTTTGAAGCAGCATCATCTTCTCATGGTTCAAACTGTAATTAAACTGCTCTGCTCATGTGACAGTTTGCACTACTTTTAGTTTCATGTACTTATCAGTTATAGTTACAAATATACAGAATTATACTTGCTCACACTGACAAATAAACACAAGTCAAAGTAAATTTGTACAGTTGAATATTCTAAGGATATTTGGCTTGTAGTCATTTACTCTTTTGATAGAGTAGCCTATTAACTCTTTCCCCACCAGCGTTTTTGATGATTTTCACAAAAATGTAATGGCCTCCAGAATAATTAGTTGTATGAATATCTGAACATGCAGTGCATCAAAATAAAGAACAGAGCCTCTACTTCTAAACAAAAAAACGGTTTTATTCAAGCATTCTTTTTTATCAACACAGATCGCTCGTTTCTGAGTCTTCCTCGCCTGTGTTTTTGATCGGCACTTTCTAGACTCATTCAGGAGATGCATAAAATTCAGTGTTTGGTGGATAAAGAGTTAAACACTTTTTCCATACAGTACATACTGGCTTCTTTCAGGTAGTATTCCAGCATTTTACATGCTATTTTTAAACCTCCTGCCATCATCTGCTCATGTTATTTCTGGACATGTGTGTAACATGCATGCTGTGTCGTACTCCAGTCATTGCAGTGTCGTCCGTCTGAGCGAGTGGCGTCATTAAAACCGATCCGGCTGTTGTTGTTCCAGGTCTCCGTTGAGCAGTGGCAGGCCGCTGTTATCCAGAGGACGGTCTGATGAGATCATTCTTCAGCTTCATCACAGCGATAAACAGCAGCAGGTGAAGGCTGCTTCAGTCTGTTGTTTAGAGAGCGGACTGAAATAACTCATGATCAGATGAGTACAGCCCTGAAACCTCACAAACTCAGCAATTACTCTTTACTCAGAACACATGTTAGGATTCTTCAGAGTTATAATGCTCCAGCACGTCTGCCTGATCACTTACCAAAGAAGCAAGTCAAAATTATTCAGGAAAATAAGGCTCTCTTATCGAAGTTATAAAACGTTATGTTGCAGAAATGAGTACACCCTCCTGAAAGTTACTAAATAAAAATATTCTGGTGTAAGTTTAAGGCAATTTCTGATCAACAGGTGAGTGTGTTGAACCAAAACATTTAAAGAGAAGTCATTTCTTGACAATTAACAGTGTTATTTAGCCCACTGAATCATTCTCAGACTTAAAAAGGGTTAGTTCACCCAAAAATGAAAATTAGTCCATAAATTACTCACCCTCACGGCATCTTAGGTGTATATGACTTTCTTCTTTCAGACGAATCCAGTCGGAGTTATATTAAAAATGGTCTTTGATCTTTCAAGCTGTTTAATGCCACTCAGCGGGTGTTGCATGAATCAGTCCAAAAGAAGTTAAATAAAAAGCGCCCATCCATAATAAAAAGTGTCTCACACGGCTTGTAACGTCGACCAGAGTGTTTTAGGATTTGCCCAGATGTCAGGAATAAAAGAAAGAAAATAATGCTCATAGATGAGAGAGTTGGTGATCCCATATGTCTTTATACGTAGCTTCAAATGATCCTCGCACTCTCCGCATACATGGAGGAGAGTGGGGAGAAAATTCAAGGTCTCAAGTTATAGCAATGCCTGTCAAGGTCACAGTCACTGACAGAAAAATAATCGGTCTTAGAGGTTATGGCGACCTCCTGGTGAGGTAAACAATCAACATTGTCTTTCAAGCTGTTTAATGCCACTCAGCGGGTGTTGCATGAATCAGTCCAAAAGAAGTTAAATAAAAAGCGCCCATCCATAATAAAAAGTGTCTCACATGGCTTGTAACGTCGACCAGAGGGTTTTAGTATTTGCCCAGATGTCAGGAATAAAAGAAGGAAAATAATACTCATAGACGAGAGTTGGTGATCCCATACGTCTTTATACGTAGCTTCAAATTATCCTCGCACTCTCCGCATACATGGGGGAGAGTGGGGGGAAGATTACAAGACACACTTTGGCAGAATTACAAATAAAAATAATAAAAGAATCAGGATGCTTTCTGGAGCAGAGCATAGTAGAACAGTCCGCTATATCACCAGCGCAAACGTTACCCAGGCACACCCACCTAGACAACGCATGACATCACAGGAGGTGCCTTAAAGGTACATAACAAATTAGGTGGCCGTTACAGATCCCCCCCAGGAAAACAAAGGCTGTCCTCAGCCGTGCACAACTGAGTAACAATAGTACCTTACAACCTCATACATGAACAGTTGTAAAGAGTGTCAGATCACATAGGGGCATGTATTGACATGGCAGCAACTGGCATACATGACAGTACAGTTGAACCAACATACATATTCTGCAGCGACTCATTTCAATTAAAAGAAAACAGCACCTAACCCATCACAGATGCAAAATGGGATACTTTTTCTGGTTTTTACAACTTCCTTTGTTTTTAACATCAAAACATGTAACATGTCAACAGACAAACTCTGCAGTGTTGAATAGAGAATAATGAGCTTTCACTGGCGTGCTTACTGCCTCATTTAAGGTCTAGTCTGTCAGTGTGGTATGTATTTGTCCACCTGTTAGTTGACCACCCAGAGGTGATTCTTGGCGCCAGCCTAGGTCTCAAGTTATAGCAATGCCTGTCAAGGTCACAGTCACTGACAGAAAAATTTTCGGTCTTAGAGGTTATGTCAACCTCCTGGTGAGGTAAACAATCAACATTGTCCATATTGTCTGTCAGGTCAAAAGCATCGTCCACCACTGCCTGTCTACAGTCGTCCCCAGGCACCTCATCCTGAAATGAACAGTCACCAGGAACTCCTTTAACGCAACTCTCGGAAGTCACATGCTGCGGGGCCATTATGTGAATCCCAGGTATGAAATGGTTGCAGGTTCACTACATGAAAGACACCTGCGTCTTCCCCCGTACTCACGTCCGTGAGCCCATAGTTCACATCTGACAGTTTCTGTGTGACACGATACGGTCCTGT
>NW_015505621.1:1016379-1016646 GCF_001515645.1 Sinocyclocheilus grahami
GAAGCCAATCCTCGGGATTCACAACTCCATCTCCTGCAAACACAGGTGGCTCAAGCCGCGATTGATGAAACACAGAAGCGAGGACCCTTGACGTAGCATTCATGTCAACAGAGGAAGGCAGTGTCAACACGGGTGTATTTTCATAGGTCACATTGACAGGTACTGACCTTAAGTCTTGCAAAGGAGCCTGTGCCCGGTTGTATGGCGTGGAGCTAGCCAAGGGGGAAGGTTGTGTCACAACGGGTACAGAGCATTCATTTGTTCCCA
>NW_015505621.1:1017376-1022539 GCF_001515645.1 Sinocyclocheilus grahami
AGTAAAATGACAGTGGCTCAACAGTTTGGTTTGCAATTTGAACAGGAATCTGATTGCTGCCGCACCATCAGTGCAAACAGACACACATTTTTCCCAACTCAGATGTTCTTCTACCATGAAAGTGTCCAACATTTTGAAAATTTCCTCACCTGTAGCTCTCCCCTCGAGTTCTTTTGAAAATAAAAAATCTTCCATAATTTTACTGTCCCATAAATATCGTACACTAACACCTGTGCAGCGCTGCTAACGTCAGTGCATTCATCAAGCTGAAGCACAAACTGCTCACACAATCGTAATCTTTCGGTCAGTTGAGATTTCACATCAAAAGAGATGTCTTTGATCCGTCTGCTTACTGTATCGTTGGACAGTGGTATGGATTTAATCTTGTTCGCGGCCTCCTCCCCGACCATCACTCTGCACATATCCACTGCTGCTGGAAGTATTAATTCCTCCCCGATTGTGTGAGGCTTTTTACATTTGGCTATTCGCAGGGCTGCAAGATACGATGCTTGCTGTGCTTTCTCAGGTATTGTCGTGATGTTAGTCAGTCGTACCTTTTGCTTGATGTATTCTTCTTTCTTTCTTTGGAAAAAATCCTTACTTTTATTCGTATGCTCCGGATGAATTGTTGTGAGATGTCTGTTGAGTTTATATGGTTTCAGCGCTTCAACGGATAAAATCTTCAAGCACAGCGTGCACTGTGGTCTGCCGTCACTATATTCCATAAAGACATATTTTATGTACGAGTCGTCAAATTTACGCAGTTTCGTTTTTTCATGCAAGGCTCTTCTGTATTAACCTTCTCAGCTGAGACACTGCATCCTCTATCTAAAAACTTATCCATTTTAAAGAGGCTTAGCATTTATCGGCGTGTTCATTGCTAACCGTTCTGTGCACTAGTACATCAACGGAGAGTTTCCGTAGTGTGCTGCGTATAATTGATATTATTTTTTGTATGGTTTACATAGATTGACAATCCTGATTTACATACAGGTAAAATAATTTTTTATAATTTCCTAATCTAGATTCTAGAATTTCTATGCGGCCCCCCTAGCGCCATCTGGTGGCCCCCCAGGGGGCCGCGGCCCCCAGTTTGAGAACCACTGATCTAAGTCACGAGTTTGAATCAATTGGAGCGGTTCCAGCGTAAATGACTCAATTGAATCGGTTTGTTTGATCCTCCGCTTTTCGGTTTACACGACAGTGTCAGTTCTGCTACTTGCTTATGTAACGTCGACCAGAGTGTTTTAGGATTTGCCCAGATGTCAGGAATAAAAGATGTTCTCATGGCTCCAAGACATAATCTCAATGCCTGTGCCTGAAGTTTGTCCAGCCTCGCTAATACTGATTTTGCTGCTGATGACAACGCATGACATCACAAGAGATGCCTTAAAGGTACATAACAAATTAGGTGGCCGTTACACTTAGCTTGCTAGTTTTATGAGATTGACTGAAATAAATAATCGAAAAAGTTTGATGTTTACAAATAAAATATTCGTATTTCCATTACGAAGATTGCTTTCCACGCTAAGACATTACTGATAACTAGTGAAAACATTGTGCATTATAATCGAGTTGGTAGCTTAATTAACTTTTCTTTTTTAAGTAGTTTGACCACAGCATTTAGTGTCAGTTCATACGGTAGGAAATCAGTTGAAACTGAAGTGAAAATTGAATTTACCAGTATATATTGTTATATATTGTTGTATCTGATTGTATTAGACTAGTCAATATAAAAAAGAGTAAATGGGAGAAGCAGATTAACACAAAATAGGTGAAATGTGTTGAAAAGATTAATTGAGAATGATTCCTTGACGCATGATTCAGTTCTGTAGTGTTTTGTTCCAGTAGGCTACTCATGAATCAGTGATCTTGTGTTTGTCAGATGTACAGTGCTGTCTGTTCTTTCTCCTTTATGAGTGTCTCTCCTCTTCTGCTCTGCAGTATCTGCTCATGGATTACTATGTCGCTGGCAGTGTTGCCAAACCCCTCTCTCAGAAAATCTCTAGAACCACCCTCAAAAGTCTCCATTTTTCACAAAAAGTCGCCAAATATGAAAACAAAGTAAATGCAGGTAAATTTGGTAAAGGAAAGTAAATATATATATATATATATACTTTACAAATGATAACAGTATAAAAAATATAACAAAAGATTAAATATAACAAAACATTCTGAAATGAAATTAGGAAATGCTTGTGATCTGCAAGCACATGATGGAAATGATGGAAAGACACAATGTTGGGAATTTGTTTTATGTGTCACCAAAGTGCATCCCTGTCCTGCTCAAATACAACAGATAAGAGATATTATGATTCTCCAAAAACAAAAACTGTATTCATACAAACTTATTTCAGTCAACACACTGCGAAATACTGCATCGATCCCAGCACATGACACGATGATGCACTGTGTCTCTCCCTCAGTATCTGGTTGACGTGACTGTGCATGAATTGTGGTATAACTTTTGTGTCCGTGGTTAAAACAAGATGATCATTTTTTTCTCCAGCATCTGATTGATGCTTATAATGAAATTGTGGTGTGCGTCATGGCAGGCGTGGTGTACTGGTGTGTTGACTCCGCAGACTCACAATTAGGAAATGCTTGTGATCTGCAAGCACATGATGGAAATGATGGAAAGACACAATGTTGGGAATTTGTTTTATGTGTCACCAAAGTGCATCCCTGTCCTGCTCAAATACAACAGATAAGAGATATTATGATTCTCCAAAAACAAAAACTGTATTCATACAAACTTATTTCAGTCAACACACTGCGAAATACTGCATCGATCCCAGCACATGACACGATGATGCACTGTGTCTCTCCCTCAGTATCTGGTTGACGTGACTGTGCATGAATTGTGGTATAACTTTTATGAGCACAGGTATCTGTACTAACACTGGTCAGTTCACCTAAACATGGAGATCATGACAGAATGCTCATCTTTGGGTGAATGATTCCTTCAGTGTCATCAGAGAATGGTTTTATTCAGAAAGTTCTCTAAGGACATGTTTAGTAACGTATCAGTGGGAAAACTTGTAGAAATTTTAAGTGCAACTTAAAAAAATCTTTTGCTATGAAAAATTGTCTTTTATTTTTTAAAGTCTTTTTTTAATCTAATTATTTTATTTTTTGATATGTAAATTAATGATTCTATTTGGATCCTATAACCTAGTCCTATTTGGATCATAATGTTTTTTTTTTGTTTGTTTATATGTGCACACACACACAGGTTTGTTTTTATGGTTTGTGGGGACTCTCCATAGGCGTAATGGTTTTTATACTGTACAGACCGTATTTTCTATTGCCCTACACCAACCCTACCCCTAAACCTACCCCTCACAGGAAACTTTCTGCATTTTTAGATTTTCAAAAAAACTCATTCTGAATTATTTATAAGCCTTTTGAATTACGGGGACACTGAAAATGTCCTCATAAATCACCTTCTCGTTGTAATACCTATGTCATACCATGTTATTATACAAATGTGTGTCCTCATAAACCACATAAACATACACACACACACACACACACACTCAGGTTTGTTTTTGTGAAAAGTGGGGACATCCCATAGGCGTAATGGTTTTTATACTGTACAGACCGTATATTCTATTGCCCTACACCAACCCTACCCCTAAACCTACCCCTCACAGGAAACTTTCTGCTGTTTCAGACTTTCAATACACTCCATTCTGTGTGATTTATAAGTGTTTTGAAAAGTGGGGACATGGGGTAATGTCCTGAAAAGTCACCTTCTCCTTGTAATACCTGTCATACCTTTGTCATTATACAAATTTATGTCCTCATTTGTCACAAAAACGTGCGCACACACACACACACACACACACACACACACATATAAATCAGTAATTCAATAATAAATTTCAATATACAACTGTATGTGCCAGAGCTGTATTAAGGCCCGTTCACACCAGGAACGATAACTATAACGATAACAATATTAGCATTCTAACCAGCAGACGATAATGTTCTGTTTATTATTAGCGCGCAGCAGACGCTAATAAATAAATAATGGTACCTGGTTGAAAACAACTCATTCAAGTGTTTTCACTATGAATGGAAGGAGAGAGACAGGTCTGTAGCTATCTACAAGTGAAGTGTTTAATGTAGGTTTTTTAAGCAGTGGGGTTCTATGACAATTGTGATGATAATGATCATTTTGGAATTATCAATATTTTTTTCCAGCTGATGAACATTAATATTGCCACGTTTTCCCCACAATTATGTTTACATTTCCCTCTTTCGACCGCTTTTTGTCTGCTTTATATTTGCGAGTAATGACACTGATGCTTGTTTATAACCTACTTCTGTATTTAAAAAAATTATAATAAAAATACTGGGCTGGGTCAATCAAATGATTCACGATACGCGCTTTTGAAGTTCCGATCTGAATTAAATTCGCGATTTGCGATCCGATTGGAGTGCTTCGGAACAATCATTTTGAGACATATACGGTTTACTTATTCGGAGTTTCGAAAAGCTCCGTTACACCTTTTAAAATCATTACAAGCGATGTCGATATTTGAGAATGAATGACTCTTTTGAACAGTTTTTTGCTAGTGAATACCTTGAACTGAATGATCGAAGTCACGAGTTTGAGTTTGAATCAATCGGAGCAGTTCCAGCGTAAATGACTCACTTGGTTTGTCTGTTTCTCCGCTTTTCGTGCCTTCAGCCATGTGTATGAGGCACTGTCAGCAGCACTACTACTGACTTAGCTTGCTAGTTTTATAAAATTAACTGTAAGCGGTAAAAAACATTGTTTACAAATAAAATATAGTAAATTAAAAATATTTCTATTCCGAAGATAACTGCTTTCCACGTCCAAGATTTCCAACACAAATCTACAACATTCAGGTGGAATAACCGGTACTGATAAT
This sequence comes from Sinocyclocheilus grahami, assembly GCF_001515645.1. Classification (NCBI taxonomy): domain Eukaryota; kingdom Metazoa; phylum Chordata; class Actinopteri; order Cypriniformes; family Cyprinidae; genus Sinocyclocheilus; species Sinocyclocheilus grahami. The sequence continues at coordinate 1,022,281 of NW_015505621.1, forward strand.
AACTAGTGAAAACACTTACTACGGTATGATGAGCTGCACCTCAAAATGTTAGAATATGTTAGATCGAGTTTAGCTTAATTATGTAGCTATATATTTTAAATAATTTGACCACTGAAATTCAGTTAGGAAATCAGTTGAAAGCATCCAGTCACATACCATTGAAGTGAATGTTCAATTTATCAGTATATACTGCATTATTGCTGTACCTGATTGTATTATGCCGAGTTCACACTGCACGATATTAGCCCGATTTTTCACT
>NW_015505621.1:1023735-1023993 GCF_001515645.1 Sinocyclocheilus grahami
GTAAATTATTTAATTTCATTTACATGTCATGTGTGTATCTCTCTCTCTCACACACTTTAAACGTGTTAATTTGAATCATTTGAGTGCATAGGATGTTGTATAGGATGATCAAATGTTTATAATCAGTTTGATGTTTGCTCTCTTGCTGTAGCGACATTATGATGTCAAAATCATAAAAAAAAGAGTATTCATGTAAACACAGTCGATTATATCTAAATTCAATGTAAACAACTGAGAAAGAAAACCATCCAGTAGATC
>NW_015505621.1:1024003-1024796 GCF_001515645.1 Sinocyclocheilus grahami
GTAAATTATTTAATTTCATTTACATGTCATGTGTGTATCTCTCTCACACACTTTAAACATGTGTTAATTTGAATCATTTGAGTGCATAGGATGTTATATAGGATGATCAAATCTTTATAATCAGTTTGATGTTTGCTCTCTTGCTGTAGCGACATTATGATGTCAAAATCATAAAAAAAAGAGTATTCATGTAAACACAGTCGATTATATTTAAATTCAATGTAAACAACTGAGAAAGAAAACCATCCAGTAGATCCATGTATTTGGTCTTAAAGAGACAGCAGTCTAATAAACCTGCTGCTGTTTGACGTTAATGTTAACCAAACAACCAAACACAGAGTACCTGATTAAAGCTAAACACACTGCACAATTTTCGACTGTCCCAGACGAAAGATTGACATCGTGAAACAATCGTGGCGATTTCTGTGATCGTGGCTCCTAATCAATGGTCCCGTGTCGTACAGTGAGGGAGGTTCAAAGACGGCCGTTGTCACGGTCTTGCGATCAAAGATAGCCTACGATACAGCATGATCATCGCACAGTGTGTTTGCTAGTAAGATCCACATTTACTGATCAACCAATAAAAATGCGACATGGCGCTAAAACATAAAACTGCTTACCTCAAGCTCTTATCCCTTCCTCTTTCGCCGCTTCCACTTTTTGGGTGGCTAAAGTGTGATTTATCATGCTCTTTTTGTTTACCACTTTCGCATGCTGATGACGTTTTATTCTTCTATAGTAACGTGCATCGTATCGTACGAGTCAATAGGTGTCATCATCGTACAGTCTACAC
>NW_015505621.1:1026187-1027444 GCF_001515645.1 Sinocyclocheilus grahami
AAAAAAAAAAAAAAAGAATCTCCCCCGCCCCAAATAGTAATTTTAAACATTCATAATTCGACATTAGATTTATTGCATTATCCAAATATCTTCATAATAATCATAGTACCATTTGCACCGTCATCTGTTGGTAGAGACACAACAGCCTCATCATGGATGTCATCTAATACCCGGCCGGCAGGTGGCAGTGTGTTCCTACTGATTGAACCAGACCAGACTGAATCTTTCTGGCAGCTGAACCCTTTGCCTTATCAATAATTGAATAGATAATTGAGACACATTTAACCAAAATGTAAGACCTAACACCCTGAGAGGATTTTGTTAATGATTACTGTAGATTGCTGAATTAATGTCCAAGAAATATTGCCATTTCTCACACCAAGCCCTGAAATCAAGGCTGTTGAAATATGAATGCAATAACTAGCATGAATACATAAACATGTTTGATAGGTAAAAGCGTAAGTGTTTTTCAGTAAGTAATTAGAGGATTTTCATAAGGGGTTTAAAGGCAACATGAAATCAGGCCCTGTTTTATTTTTAATACCCATCCCTGGTATTATTATGCATGACTAATCTGTGCACATAATTTCAAGACAAAAAAGTTTACCGTCATAATCAGAAATAAATAATTATGTTGTTTTTTTAATAATCCAAAATTAATCCAAAATAATAAATAATCCAAAAATATAAAGATAACATTTTATATAGTTGATCCACATTACAGCTATAAAACATATTTTTGTTACATACATTGAATATCCTGTTTCACTTGTATATGCATCAGACTAAAAAAGTAGAATAGATTGCAAACGTTTTTTCATGTCAAGTTTAAATCTATGCCTCGGAAAATGATGTTCAGTACAGTATCTCTCTGTGTTCTGTTCAAGGTGTCTAGTACACAAGTAGATGACGTCATGCAACATCTGTTGTACATTCGTATGTGATAAAGACTAAACTTATTTATGCTACCATGATAGTCATTAGTATCTTCAGTATTTACAGGTAACCTAAAATTACCTAAAAGGCACTTTTTTAAAAACTTATTCTACTCATTTAAAAGTACTGATGTATTGTATACAAGTTATGTAAAAGTATGTAATTTGCTGCCATTGAACTGCAATAACATTCATTATATACCAAGCTATATCTAAAGACAAGAATAATGTTATTGAAAGATAAATATAACCAGGCTAGAACATGACAATGAGGTATATTTTTACATATATATTTTTTTGCAAATTCCCCCCCCCCCCCCCC
>NW_015505621.1:1028910-1032824 GCF_001515645.1 Sinocyclocheilus grahami
TAACACAGATTTATTAGATTTCATTTATACAGTGAAGACTATGCAGCGTTGTTTTACATTTGATTATTCAACCAGTATACCTGAATACTGTTAGACTTACTGGAAAAATATAAAGCACTGTTTATTTGATTTATATCTTTGTTCTATTATATTTATCTATGTTTGTAATTGGTTTATTTTTCTATGCTGATTTACTCACCTACAAAATCACCCCAATCATTGATAATTTTTTTCCAAATAGAGCTTTTCAAGTCATCTGGTGTTTTTTTTTTCATATCGCAATATACAGTGGTGTTAAAAAATGTTGGCCCCCTTCCAGTTTTTTAAATTTTTTTGCATATTTGTCACACTTAAAAGATTCAGATCATCAAACAAATTTTAATATTACACAAAGATAATGCAAGTAAATACAAAATGCAGTTTTTAAATGATTATTTATTTTATTAAGGGAAAAAAGCTGTCCAAACCTGCCTGATCCTACGTGAAAAAGTAATTCTAAAATCTAATTCCTAAATCTAATAACTGGTTGTGCCACGCTTTGCAGCAACAACTGCAATCAAGCATTTGCGATAACTGGCAATGAGTTACTTCTATTTCTGAAAATATCATAGTTAGGAGATTTATAAGTGGTTCCCTGCATTATTACAGCAAAGCGCGTGATTACAGTACTAAGCCGCTGCAATGGAGCAGCTCTAATGCTATTAAATTCCAGATGATGTACCACAGAGCAAAAAAATGAAGAGTGAAAGTAACAAAAACTTGTAAAAAATTATCTAACATTATCAAGATGAATTTGTTCTGACACAGTTTAAATGAGTTCTTGTCATATTTTATTACCATTTTCTAAACGAATAGCAAATAAACTGTGATAATGTGAGAAATGTTGAAGGTGTCTGAATACATTTAGGTTTGACTGTATCTATTTGATAAGTGAAGTTAACCAACTAACATTATACATACCCTTTTGGTTTCTGTACCCAATATTTAAAAAATTTACAAATGTAATAAAAATATCGGTATTGGTACTCAGTATCGGCAAGTACCAAAAATAAAAGTATCGGTATCGGGCGAGTACTGGAAAAAGTGGTATCGGTGCATCCCTACTACAAATGTAACAAAAACTAAATCATGCTATTAATAAAAACTACAATAGTATCTCGATACTAAAACAATGCTGTTGTTGGAATAAATGAATGTATTTTGGTTGATTCGGTGACGTTAAATAATGTTTTTGACTTCAATGAAACCATATTATCATTTTTCAGTGTACTACCACAACGATCGTTTAATAGCATTCACAGTATTTAATAACACACTGCAGATAGAGAGTCGTTCTCAAGCGCTTACATAACATCATCCAGCGTCTCATGTTTCAAATGTCAACCGGTTTTTCTCTTTCCGTTCTGTGATTGTGTCATGCTTTTCGTGGCTGAAAGCTTTTAATTAAAAAAAAGCTTTTTTACTCATGTGGGTTGAATTGACCTGAGCGGCTGCTGGTCTGTGATTCAAAACAAGCCAGGTTTGAGAGAATGACGAGTTTCCTCTGAATCCATCATCTGATTGCCATGCGAGTGTCTGATTTGACCTGATGACATCATAATGGGCAACACTTTACCCCGTCTTGATTGGTGGAAGAGGGTAACCGTCCGATTGGCCCTTTTCCCTTTTCCATCGCCACTCCTCATTAAACGAGCAGAATTCATGACTGATACCAACCATTAACGGCCCCGAACAGCAGCGGGGGAGATGGAAGATTACGACATTATGCAATATCATTGTCCCATTTGATTAGTTGGCACCGCTGTTCCTTCCGCAAAGTGAATTAGTTCATTCGAGAGATATGTCAGTGGGTAATATAAAGCGGAAATTAAAAATGGCTGAGCTGTAGCTCACGTTTGGTCTTTCCTGTTCCACAGAATCGCGCCGTTGGCTGGCGGTGAGGCCATATGATGGTGTTGGAAAATGCGACGGCTGGTTTGCATTGCCACGGACAACTGCTGTTCTCTCTATTGAGTTACAGGATAGACTGCCAGGCGCTGCGGTTTCAGGCCCATGAATACGGTAAAAGCCTGTGAAATAATGTCTGCGTCAAAGTTTTGGCTGCTATACGGCTCCGGACCTTAGTCTGGAATCTTTATAGGCCATCATATTTAATTAAAGCTAATAGGCCTCGGATGTAAAAAGTAAATAAATGTTTCATTCAGAAATCAAATGAAAAATCCTGTGGCCCAAACCAGCCATTTAGAGCGGCGCGCTTTAAACCCATCTCTGTGATTGCTGGTAAATGTTTAATTTCTTTATTAAAGTCTTATGAGTCAAGATGGGCTGAATAACGAGGCTTCAATTTGATTTCAGATAAAATCATCGAAATGTATTCAAATAATTTATTCAAATCAATAAATCATTTATTGTGAATTATTTTTTGTGAAGTAAACATTTTCTTGTTGTTCTGCATAATTAACTGGCAAACAAGACGTCAAAGGCAGAAATTCTTCAAATGGAATTTTTCTCAAAGCAATATTTGAATTTATTCACTTTTTTCATGTTCCATATATTATTTCAGTTTATTCTCACACTTTTTTTTCAATGAGGGACGTGTTCACACACACACACACACACACACACACACACACACACACACACACACACACACACACACACACATATATACATACACATACATACATCATACCGTATTTAGATTTCTATCGTTAAACTGAAATTATTCAAAAATTATTTGTTTTTCATATAATAAAGTTACACAGATAAATATGATAAAACAGAACAAGTAAATAATGGAGATTCAAAAATGACTATATATTTTTTTTAAATATTCAATATAAATGACATTTTAAGTATCACTGTCTGACAATATTATATACATAATATATTATATTTCTTAAACACATTTATTAAAAGAAGATTATTTATTATTATTTTTTAAAACAGTAACAGTAAGACAGTAATAGTAAATAAAATGGTAAAAAGTATATACTGTAAAACCGAACATATTATACAGAACAGAATATATTACATTTATTGGATATATTAAATATAAATTACAAAATATTGTAAAATATTCTATTTATTGTAGGTAATTTGTTAAGTGTGTTGAAACCTTACCTATTCAAGCTTGTTCATGTTGAACTTTAGTGACATTTCTTGGTTTTGTAAGCTGTGTGTTTTAAATCAGAGCCATTTGGTTGTGTTAATGAACTAATTGGCTTTTTCCTAAACTGTGAAAGCTAATTTCAATTACACTTCTGAGAAAAACGACCATCCAGAGACAATGTTTTGGGCTGCATTTGCAAATCTCATGTCTGTTTAAGTTCTGACAGAAGCTGGAGGCCTTCCATCTCTCTTCAAACATCATCTTGTGTGTTCATCAGTGTGATTCTCCTAGTCCGTCTTTAAACAAGCACAATTAAGTCCTCTCACTTCTTTAATTGAAATGAATGAGATGAAAAAGTGAGCTAGATTGCAAAATGAATACCCAAGCAAACAATCTCTGACATCAGACGAGGTTGTTATACTCTTAATGACATTACCGACATGATGAGCACAATAACATCAACAGTCAGGCGAAATAAAACTCAATAACACGGCTGACGGATATCAGCCTCGTATATGAAAAGCAGCTGAAATAATTGTTTTTCCACCTCATTATAATGGCGCTAATCTCTCAGGGGACGCCCGCGGTACAGCCAGAGGGTTCTTGTGGACTCTGGTTTAATTTCTGCTAGATTCAATATTAACTGTTTAATTAACACAGCTGAAGAGCATTATTGAATTGGAAATGAAGATCTACGCAAGGTAACCTCGTTGGTCCGTCGCAGATGAATGCAGGCCGGGCATAAATGAACTAAATTAAGAATCAGGAAGACACAGCTGTTGTCTTGGAAGACGTTCTCTCA
>NW_015505621.1:1037217-1048575 GCF_001515645.1 Sinocyclocheilus grahami
ACACACACACACACACACACACACACACACACACATATATACATACACATACATACATCATACCGTATTTAGATTTCTATCGTTAAACTGAAATTATTCAAAAATTATTTGTTTTTCATATAATAAAGTTACACAGATAAATATGATAAAACAGAACAAGTAAATAATGGAGATTCAAAAATGACTATATATTTTTTTTAAATATTCAATATAAATGACATTTTAAGTATCACTGTCTGACAATATTATATACATAATATATTATATTTCTTAAACACATTTATTAAAAGAAGATTATTTATTATTATTTTTTAAAACAGTAACAGTAAGACAGTAATAGTAAATAAAATGGTAAAAAGTATATACTGTAAAACCGAACATATTATACAGAACAGAATATATTACATTTATTGGATATATTAAATATAAATTACAAAATATTGTAAAATATTCTATTTATTGTAGGTAATTTGTTAAGTGTGTTGAAACCTTACCTATTCAAGCTTGTTCATGTTGAACTTTAGTGACATTTCTTGGTTTTGTAAGCTGTGTGTTTTAAATCAGAGCCATTTGGTTGTGTTAATGAACTAATTGGCTTTTTCCTAAACTGTGAAAGCTAATTTCAATTACACTTCTGAGAAAAACGACCATCCAGAGACAATGTTTTGGGCTGCATTTGCAAATCTCATGTCTGTTTAAGTTCTGACAGAAGCTGGAGGCCTTCCATCTCTCTTCAAACATCATCTTGTGTGTTCATCAGTGTGATTCTCCTAGTCCGTCTTTAAACAAGCACAATTAAGTCCTCTCACTTCTTTAATTGAAATGAATGAGATGAAAAAGTGAGCTAGATTGCAAAATGAATACCCAAGCAAACAATCTCTGACATCAGACGAGGTTGTTATACTCTTAATGACATTACCGACATGATGAGCACAATAACATCAACAGTCAGGCGAAATAAAACTCAATAACACGGCTGACGGATATCAGCCTCGTATATGAAAAGCAGCTGAAATAATTGTTTTTCCACCTCATTATAATGGCGCTAATCTCTCAGGGGACGCCCGCGGTACAGCCAGAGGGTTCTTGTGGACTCTGGTTTAATTTCTGCTAGATTCAATATTAACTGTTTAATTAACACAGCTGAAGAGCATTATTGAATTGGAAATGAAGATCTACGCAAGGTAACCTCGTTGGTCCGTCGCAGATGAATGCAGGCCGGGCATAAATGAACTAAATTAAGAATCAGGAAGACACAGCTGTTGTCTTGGAAGACGTTCTCTCAGGAGACCCGAGGCACCTTTGAGGAGCAAAGGAGCAGAAAGGAGAGGTTTTCTTGTCTGGAAAGAGGAGTCTGTCATGTGTTCATAAAACTGACCTATTTTTCCCACAACAGTCTGGGGAAAAAAAGATGAGATTGTACCTTTATCTCCTCACACGCACACACACACACACACACACACACACACACACACACACACGCACACACACACCTGCCAAACCCAAAATGTCGTCTTCAGCAGTGTTGTGGTTTATTCAGAGATGCAGAGATGTGAAATCCTTCTGTCACACTGCTATATTATTATGGGCCAAATGCTACTCGTTTAATTAATCAAATGAACATGTCTAATGAAGCCACTATTGATAATCACATAACACAAGCAGCCCTAATTTGAGCACCTCAAATATATGTATATATAGGTCTTTTCTAATAAAAATGGCAAACTTGCATACGTTTTAGTTAGTATAAAAAAAACGAAATATAAAGTATATAGATCTTTTCTAAGACAACTAACAAATGAGATTTTACTAGTTATTGTTTCATCTTAAAAAATAATTTATTCTATGCTTTGTGTGTCACACACAAAAGTTTCATCTTAAAGGGGTCATATGATGCGATTTAAATTTTTCCTTTCTCTTTGGAGTGTTACGGCCCTATTTTTCCCACAACAGTCTGGGGAAAAAAAGATGAGATTGTACCTTTATCTCCTCACACGCACACACACACACACACACACACACACACACACACACACGCACGCACACACACACCTGCCAAACCCAAAATGTCGTCTTCAGCAGTGTTGTGGTTTATTCAGAGATGTAGGATGATGAAATCCTTCTGTCACACTGCTATATTATTATGGGCCAAATGCTACTCGTTTAATTAATCAAATGAACATGTCTAATGAAGCCACTATTGATAATCACATAACACAAGCAGCCCTAATTTGAGCACCTCAAATATATGTATATATAGGTCTTTTCTAATAAAAATGGCAAACTTGCATACGTTTTAGTTAGTATAAAAAAAACGAAATATAAAGTATATAGATCTTTTCTAAGACAACTAACAAATGAGATTTTACTAGTTATTGTTTCATCTTAAAAAATAATTTATTCTATGCTTTGTGTGTCACACACAAAAGTTTCATCTTAAAGGGGTCATATGATGCGATTTAAATTTTTCCTTTCTCTTTGGAGTGTTACAAGCTCTTGGTTCATAAAGAAGATCTGTAAAGTTGCAAAGACTAAAGTCTCAAATCCAAAGAGATATTCTTTATAAAAGTTAAGAGTCAGCCACACATACCTAAAACGTCTCGTTCTAACACGCCCCCACATGTCTACGTCACGATGTGGGAAGATTTGCATAACGCCGCCCAAATGTTCACGCAAAGAAAGAAGGCGTAACTTTAATTCTTGTTGTTGCCGCCGCCGCCATGTTGTGGAGTCACTGTGTGTTTCGTTGTGAAAGCTAAACTACTTTGTTTGGTCTTCCAAAAGAGGACACGACTAGAAATCAGTGGTTAAGTTGTATTTACAACACTGTTCCAGAACACTTCAACCCAAATATTCAGTGTGCAGCGCATTTTATGGAGGATGAGGACTGTTTCCTGATCCAGTAGCCTACAATGCGTCTGTGGCACAAAGGCTGCTTCTATAAAGCAGTGTTAATTTTGACAGCAAATTTTGATTTAGTTTTAGTCATAGTCTTTTGACTAAAATGCCATTTAGTTTTAGTCATATTTTAGTCATCTGAATTGTTTTTAGTTTTAGTCTAGTTTTAGTCGACTAAATATCATAAGGTTTTAGTCGACTAAATCTACAGTAAATTTCTTCGGCTAAAATCTAATGGGTTTATTTACAGTGCATTTATTAAGCATTTATCTAACATTTCCAAACTCATTGTATAGGTTTGACATTAAGGTTTTATCATGATAGACACCGATTTAACTTCAGTGACACACAACATGCCTTTATGTTAAAATTAAATAAAACCACTTCTCATAAAGAACAAGAACATGGTCTTCTGTTAACCTCCTAACTATGCAGCAGATTCGTTCAGAATGAATCTCTTCCCAAATTGTCCCTTCCTAACATTTTCTTCTCGTTTTTATTAGTTGACGAAAATGTCAATAGATTTACGTCATAGTTTTTGTCATTCAAAAAGAGTTTTAGTTCGTTATCGTCTCATTGTCGTCGGTGAAAAAAATGTAGTTGACGAAAATTATGATATAAATTATTCGTCAACGAAATTAACACTGCTATAAAGTTGGGTAGTTCCAACTTTGCAAGTACAGGCTGGCGTTTCTGACTCACAGCCTGTAAGTAAGTTTTTTATATTTAAATAATTTGCCAATGATGATTCAAACGTGAGTTTTGAGCAGTGTAGAGTAGGTTTGTTGTTTCTCCGATCACAAATGCAGACATGGTTTTATGTTTAACAGTATAAGTTTTACAGTATAAGTCATTATAATCAGTAATTATGTCCCCACTGGATGCAACAAATGCCTCATTTGTAATGGGTTTTATTGGTTTTGTCTCGTCCTGCTGGGAGATGGCATCACAATATGTTAAGGGGCGTAACATTTCCGTCACACGCTTGAGGCATTCGGCCAATCACAACGCACTGAATAGCTGGCCAATCAGAGCACACCTCGCTTTTTTTGAACGATGAGCTTTGTAAAAATCGACGCATTTCAGAAAGGCGGGGCATATTACAAAAATATAATGTACATTATATGGAAAATAATGTGTTTTTTGAACCTTAAACCACATAAACACCACAAAATAATGTTCTTTTTAGCAACGTCAATAGCAATATGACCCCTTTAACATTTGCTTCAATACTTTTGCTTTGTGTGTGTGCATATATATATATATATATAAAAAAAAATATGTTCAGTTTTATTTAGAAAAACAAAATTAATATTTTTACAAAACATTTTATTTTTATTTATTAATTTATTTTGCAACACACTTTTGCTATTCTTTGGAAAGCTCCTCCCAGCGTTGTTGCAGAAGTTCTCACATATGTATTTGTACTTGTATGTTTCTTTGCTTTCACTCTTCTGTCCAGTTGATCTCAGAGCAGCTCAATGGAGTCTAAATCCAGAGACTGCGATGGCCATTCCAGCATGGTTGTTTCATTATCTTGCTGTAGGATGATTCCCTGACCAGAGGGTATTGCATGCTGCTGTAAAATGTTTTGGTCGTGTTTTTGTTCAGGGTGCCACTCACTCATTCACTGACTCTGTATACAGCAAAAAAGCCCCAGACCATCACATTTCCACCTCCACGTTTGACTCTTTCCTCCTCCGTCCTTTCACCTACTCAACACCCTACAAAAAACCTGTGTGACAAACACAAGATTTCACATTTTGACTCATCGGTCGAGATCTTCCACCTCCAGCAGTCCACTGACATTGCCCAGGTAAGCCTCTTTTTCTCATTAACTTCTCTTTCCTTTGCAAAGTACATATACTCTCAGGAAAAAGGGTACAAAAGCTGTCACTGGGGCTGTACGTTTTGTACCTTTGTACCTAATTTACCTCAAAAGGATGTGGACATATTTGTAATTCAAAGGGACATATAAGTACCTAAAGTTTACATATTAGTTCATTTTGTAAGCTGTGAACCCCAGAGACGGCTTTTGTACTGTAGTGTTGATATAATATAATGTTGATATACTGTCATTTGTATTTGTGTTGTGTTTTTCTTGCTTGCTATACTACTATTATATATCAGTATTTTTTTTGTTATATATCAGTATTTTTTGTAGAGAATTTATTGTGAAAAAAGCTTTACAAATATATATGGATTGAACATGCTTTTCAAATATTTTACAATTAGTAAAAAAATATAAAAATGAAAATATATAAAATGTAGCTAATTTTAAGAAATGTTTCTTAAATATATATATGTATATGTATGTTATCATAATTGTAGGTCCTTTGCACGACAAAGTTTGAAGCAAGTATCTACTTGCATAAGTTACTGACACAAAACTGCATGCAAGGTACCTTCACGTCATAACACGAGGGAATTCGAGCAGAAGGCCACCTAATTGCACTTGATTGTGCATGATCTGTCTGAACGAAGACTTGATAATTACATCTTCAGGCCTTTCAAACAGATGACCTCGTGAAAATGAAGCTGCGTGTCCACAATAGAAACTTCACACCGCCTAACCTTATTCGGCAGCCGCTCGGAAAAAGTAGACTGTGATCTCAGCTTCTTTCATTCATTTAAAAAACGCCACCTTTTCATCCTCTCCCACTCTCACAGCGAGGCTAAGTATGAGAACAATGTCACCTTTCTTGTCTTCAAGGATTTGCGTCATTGTAACCTCTGCGGCCCCAGCCAATCATGCATGTCTGATATTAGAATACTTCCGCTTTAATTATCTCGTCTAGATTCTCCATCCTTCATTATATTAGGAGGGCATTATATTCTGTGCCCTTGACCCATGGAAGGCGTATTTCTAGGTTGAGAAGACCGACATTGAGGAGTAACTAACTAAAGTAGCAATGCTGCTCATTTCACATTTAGTCATCGTAGTTTAGCTTTGCCAGTAATGAGCTAATTTTTTCCTAACAAGTAGTGGTGTAGCTTGAAGAAACGCTGCACTGCTGGTTTTTATGTCATATTGTTTGTGCACACTGTTTTTGTGAGCTGTATAATCAAATGCACGGTTTAAATTTCCAATTACTCTCATGTTGTGTTGGGAATTCAGGGAAAAAATGCATGAGCACTACCGGCCAAAAGTTTAAAATAATTACGTTTTTATATTATTATTATTATTATTATTATTATTATTATTATTATTATTATTATTATTATTATTATTATTATTATTATTATTATTATTATTATTATTATTATTATTATTATTATTATTATTATTATTATTATTATTATTATTATTATTATATAGTTAATTGTAATTAATTAAATATATTATTATATAATTAATTATTAATTATAATGTAATTATTATTATATTATTATTTTATAACTGTTTTCTTTTTGAATATATTGCAAAATTTAATTTAATCCTGTGAATTTTCAGCATAAATACTCCAGGCTTCAGTGTCACACTATCCAACAGAAATCATTCTAATATGCTGATTTGCTGCTCAAGAAACTTTTATGATTATTATCCATGCTGAAAACAGTCGTGCTGCTTCATATTTTTGTGGAAACTGATAATTTTTTTTATTTATTTCAGAATTCTTTGATGAATAGAAAGTTCAAAAGAACAGAATTTATTTAAAATAGAAATCATTTATAACATTATTTGTTTTTTCTTCATTTATAATATGAAAAAAATATATAGAAAATAGGTATATATACTGTGTGTATATATATATATATATATATATATATATATATATATATATATATATATATATATATATATATATATTAATATATATATATATATATTAATATGTAAAATATTGATATAATATGTATATAGAAAATTCAGCATTGTCATGGCATCAATAAATTACATTTTAAATATATATGTTTATGCAGTAATAAGACATTTTAGATTTTATAAAAACAAATGATAAAAATGTGACTTTGGATGAACAGTTAAAATTGTCTACTTTTATTAGTTGAATTTAGTGTACATTTTTTCTAATTTAAATCCTCATTGCTTTTGTGCCAGATGAATTAAAGAAATTAAAATCTATAATTCTAATGATTAAATTATATAATTAGGCCTGCATATTTTAAAGGATAACTGCTTATCTATAACACTCTGTAGTGTAGATAACTACTTTTTCTTGAGCATTTGAATTGTAAGCAGCTTGGCAGGCTTCTCCAACGCTGCAGAAGATGTATAATGTCACAAGTACACAAGTAAAGCTGTGTTTCAGATGCCAGCCAGTGTTTTTACCAGCCACGTGCTTGTATTTTGTGAATCTTCTAGACGTGCATGAGTCCCGAAATGAGATTTATATTGCTTGGAGAGGTCCAACTAGGTGCGACAAACAATATCAACACGCTACAACTTTATTGCAGCTTTATTGCATCTGGGAAATGCGGCCCCTCGTGTATAAGCGCCTGCCAGAGTAAGAGCGGTTTACAACTTTTGTTTCGGGGACAGAAGAAAGCGCGACTAAATAAATAAATAAATAAATCCATAATGCATAAAAATGTTGTCACCCGTAGCCCCGGGACAAAAGTGGGAGGATTTCGATGAAATTGGACTGTCAGGTGAATCCACTCTACTGGAATGACACACCCTGCAGCTACTGTCCCACAATGCAACCTGTTCGTCTCATAGGGGTGGTATTACCTATTCATCAGAGCAGCCAGGCTACTCACTATGCAAATCGAATGCTAAAACATCCAGCCGGTCTCTCAACTTTTCATTCACGCCAACTCGACCTCCGAGGCTCTCTTTGAATTCCAAATCGTCGCGGCGAAGTAATGGCGCGTGCGTTTCGCCGGCTGACGAATCTGCTTGGATGCTTTGTTTAAGTTTGCGTCTGAGCGTCGACATTAATAATAATAAGACTTATGTGCTAAACTTCTCATTTTGAAACGCCTCTGTCCTACTTTGCCCTTAATCTCGTCCTCTGGAATAGCGATCCCAGGGCTCCTGCCAGTGTTTACTTTGGCGAATCCGGGTTTGAAAAGAGCGAGACTCAAGTATGCATTAATGTGAAGGCTTCAAACACTTGGCAGAAATCTGAATCATTTTGATATCGCCCTGGGAGGAAATTTGATGCTGTCACACCAGTCCAATTTAAGTGGGGGATTTGCAGCATGAAATGCCTTCCATTGCCGAGATTGCTACTTGACGGAGAGAGCCGCTCGCGCTGCCATTTACCCAGGCAGTCTTTAAAAGGATGACTTGATTTTTTTTTCCACAGAGATAAATGCTGACGCCGAGAGAGAGAGAGGTGAACGTTTGCTAATGTTTGCCTAAGCGGACTGTGTTAATATTGTGATTTTTACATTGCACCTTATGCACAAGTTATGAGAGGTCATTCGACGGGAAGATGCTTTATTTATGCTGTAGGTTAAACCGGTGACAGATATTCAGTTCATGTGGTTCACGGAGCTGGAACAACCCAAAGCACTCCTCTCTTCGGTCTGTAAAACTTTTGGTTTGGCAGATACTTCACGCACATCTATTATTAAGAGCCGCTCCGAGTTGTGAGAGGTGACGTATAGATATTCAATAGAGATGTGTAATCAAATGCAGTGGTTCTTGATTGGGTTGAGAACACTGACTTGAGTTCCTCTGTGAGTGTTATACAGAAATAAAACAGTGGTGAGTCATCAATGTGAGGCGAACACAGTCCACACTGTGCGATGCTCACAGCACAGTCCAGAAAATCCTCAATCTGTTGTGTCGAAGGCCGCTTGCATTAAAACAGTCATATTTGCATTTGATTATTTCACTCATTATGTAATACATATGTGTGCATTTTATTAAATGTTCACTAGGGATGCATGATGTATAAGTACCGTGTTAGATATTATAGAGTGCTGTCAAACGATTAAAGTGAAAATTCTGTCATTAATTACTCACCCTCATGTTGTTTCAAACCCGTACAACCTTCGTTCATCTTCGGAACACAAATGAAGATATTTTTGATGGAATCTGAGAGCTGTCTGACTCTGCACAGAAATGTTCACAACACAACTGAAATGTTCCCAAGTCCAGAAACATAGCAAGGAGATCTGTAAAATAATCCATGTGACATCAGGGGTTCAACCGTAATTTTATGAAGCTACGAGAATAATTTTTGTGCGCAAAAGAAAAAAAAAACACTTTATTCAACAATTCGTCTCCTTTTGTGTTGCTGTCTATGCAGGGTCAGACAGCTGACAGAATGACAGAATTTTCATTTTTGGGTGAACTAACCATTTAATCGCGAATAATCGCTTCCAAAATATAAGTTTTTGTTTACATAATAGATGTGTGTGTACTGTGTTTATTTAATTTTTATATATAAATACACACACCTACAGTATATATTTTGAAAATATTTACAAACTTTTATTTATATTCATATTCATATAATTTATATATAAATATATTTAATATATAAACAACATGTTTTTCTTAAATATATAAATGCATATGTGTGTATTTGTATATACATAATAAATATACACAGTACAAACCTATATTATGTGACATATAAACAAAAACTTTTATTTTGGATGCGATTAATCACGATTAATCGTTTGACAGCACTAATATTATTTAAATTTTTAGTATATATTGGACATTCATTATCATAATTTTTTCAGAAATTATTAATTTTATTCAGCAAGGATGCATTAAATAGATCAAAAGTGACAGTAAAGATTTGTAATGTTATGTAAGACTTCTCTTTCAAATAAATGCTGTTATTTTCTGTTCGTCAAAGAATCCTGACAAAAGTGGTTTTGACAAAAATATGAAGCAGCACAACTGTTTTCAACATGGATGATATTCAAAAATGTTTCTTGAGCAGCAAATCAGCATATTAGAATGATTTCTGAAGAATCATGTGACACTGAAGACTGGAGTAATGATGCTGAAAATTCAGCGTTGCATCACAAGAATAAATTACACTTTAAAATATATTACAACATAAAGCAATTATTTAAAATTGTCATAATATTTAACAATATTACTGGTTTTACTGTATGTAATTGCAACTTTGTTTTAATCAAGCAATTCGGAGAATATGTGTAGCAATTTGGACTTCATATCTCAGAATTTCAGACTTTTTTTCTCAGAATTGTGTGGAAAAAAAGACAGAATCTTTCTTTTGTTATCCTGTGAGGAAGCAAGGTTCCTTAATTATATTTAGACATTTGTACAGTATAGATTTTGAAAATTGGCCATTTAAAAGTAATCAGACCATGAAAAGACTTACTGAATAACTGCATCCCACTCACTCACTTTGTTGTAGTTGTCTGATCAAGTTCAACCCTTGATTGGTGGTATTGATATTGTTTATGACATCTAAGACCCTTTAAACTGATTTCTGCATAACTTGTTTAGCGCTCACGAGGAAGTGTAAGAACTCCAGCAAACTTTGTCCCCCTGTCTCGTCTCCTGTGGTGTTATGAAAGTGATTCAGCCAGGTGGAGATAATAGAAAGGGATTTAGTGAATAATAAAGTTCAGTGTCTGATTGCGTTTCGTGTTGTCGTCGGGACGCAAGGCTTTTCTCCGAATAGCTGCTCTGGCTCCTGTCGCGGGCCGCTGTTTAAATGGATTAACATGTCAGCTGGACAGCGTAGAGTCTGTGCTTCAAATCCCCCGTCTGTCTCTCAGATACAAGACCAGCCTTAGAAAAATAGGATTCAGTCCAATCTCATTTCTTAGCTGTTCTTCTGCAGTTCACTGCCTGTGTGCCAGCACTCACATACTGATATTAAAAGCTGCAGTAAAGAGTTTTACACCTAAGGAAATGTTTAGAACTACATCTTTACATTTTCTGATAAACCTGTGAGTGCTGCAAAACTTGCCTCATGGATGTCGTAGGTGGATTCCAGTCCAGTGCAATGCAGTTTCTAATGTGTTTTGAGTACTTTTTGGTTGCTAGGGTGCTGCGACGTGGTTGCTAAGGTATTCTGAGGAGTTTTTATGTGATTGCTGGGTGGTTTCTTAAGGTTATTACTTATGGGTTTGTCAATTCAATATTTCTAGTATGAGCAACAGAAATAATGATAGAAAACTACAACTGTTGTTATTGTTAACTAAAACAGTTTTAAATAGTTTCATTCGTTTATTGAAATAAAGCTGAAATGATTCAATGAAAAATTGAAATGACAATTAGAAATGTTGCCCTGGCAACTAACTAAAATAAAAACAGATTAAAGCTAAATGTAAATAGAAAAAAAATAAGCCAAATGGAAATATCACAATAATAAAACAAATACTAATTACATTTTGCAGAAGCACATTATAAAATGACTAAAACTTGCAACAGAAATTAAAAATGAAAACCAATATATATATATATATAAAAAAATAATATATATATACAGTATATAAGTAATATAATAATACATTTATTATGAATTATGAATTATGAATATATATATATAT
>NW_015505621.1:1048585-1069628 GCF_001515645.1 Sinocyclocheilus grahami
TTATGAATATATATATATATGTATAATTACCTAAAGACCTGACAAAAAAAAATATTATTATATTATAATTATATAATATCTAATTATAATTAATAATAATAGTATCATAATTGTAAATATTATACTTATAACTTATAAATAAATAAATAAATGTACATATATATATCATAAAGACAGCAAACACATATTGTATGTATATAATACTAAAATAGTACTGTTGTGAATAGTATGCTTCTACAGTTCACTGTTAACTAAAAAACATTTGCCTTTTCTATGGTGCTCTATCCACACAACTAGGGGTCAGTATCAAGTGTGAGACTCCTGTCATATTGGCCAGAAAAACCCAAATCTTTTGCTGTTTGCTGCATCTCTCTTTAGATCTGCACAGATTTCTCTTTCTCAGCTTCCTCCAAGGGTATCTGTCAGAGATGAGCAGCGTTTCAACCGGCAAGCCAGGAGAAAAATCTCTCCGTCTTGCACTCTTCCTCCTTTGTGGCAGTGAGGAGGAATTCTGGGTATTTCTTCAGTCAGGGTGACTCATGGATAGTATTAAGGACTCATCTCAAAATAAGTCAACTCTCAACCTCAAAAATGTCATTTATAAATATCACCTCATTACACGCAGCGTCGGGAGCCCCTCGAGAGTGTTCTTGTAGTCTCTGCAGCGGAAGATCGGCAAAGTATGCAAACTCTCAAATCATTATTCATACTACTATTACTTATGTTAAAGTTAGTGATTTGAACAACCCACTAGCATAAAGTATTCAACTTTGATCTGAACTTATTCCACAACATTTCCCCCCTCAAATCATCCTGCTTGTTGAGGAGAAGTTATTAATTTATTTTCCTTTACATGGCAGATGTTAAAACGGGCAAAAAACTCCACAGACTTACAGTGAAGTATGGGCTCAAACACTTTGAGTGGATTATTCTGACTAGCAACCACCCAGAGCATGATCATATAAAAATAGATTCAAACTAAATACGAAATATAAAAAAGCTAAATAGAAATGTAATAATAAAACTAGCAATAATTTATGAAACATCTCATACACTGAAAGTCATTGGTAACCAAAACTAATTTTTTTGGGTGAACTATCACTTTAATGTTATTATTATTATTATTATTTTAATGAAATGATACTCTAAATAAGAAACTATATGTTTCAGTAAATGTCTTTCATTCAACGTCTGATTCATTCGGGAATGAAGTAAAGGCTCTCTTTATGAATGTGTCTATGATTCATTGATTCACTCGATTCGATCAAAACGCGGACTCATTCAGAAACTAAACTGCTGTTTTGTTCGGAGACGCGCAGCTATGGCTTTAAAGGTAATATATTCTTTGAAAATTGAGCAAAAACACATATTCTGTTTAAAATATAACAATATCAACTTCATATTTACTGAACTGTTGTATAAAATCACGTTTAAACTTGTGATATTCGGGACAAAATCAGCACTCGTGTGATATTGCTCTCATTGCTCGTGTGATATCGCTTATCGTATGATATAAATATGAGACAAAAACACATACAGGGGCATATATATATATATATATATATATATATATATATGTAAACATAACTAATATAAATAAACTATATAAGCACATTACAAAATGAGTTAGACCTAAAGATATAAAAATAGTGTAATAATAATAATAATACAAGTTAATTAAAATATTAATAATTAATATTATTCATTCTTACTTAGACCAGTCAGTAACCACCCAGAGCACCCTAGCAATATGTAGCAATGCCTTGGCAACCATTCAGAGGTTAGCATTTTTCTCACTGAAATTTTTTCCTGAAAATGTAGTTTCTGTCGTGTGTTAAATGTTCAAGTATTTCTCGAGCTGCTATCATCATTCATCCTGCCGGCTTTTTCTTCATTGTCTCTTCCTTTGCTCTTACTATGATGTCTAACAGCCGCAGGGACTTTGAAATCTGTGGTACAGCTGCGCTTTAATTAGAAACCTCGTCATTTAGTAGTCAAAGAGAAGCACTGTGGTGTTTTCTGACATTTGTGAAAGCCAGCCTTGATTGCTATGGACACTTTCTCGTTCTAATTACAATATGCTTCAATTATAGTGTGCTTTTTCGAGTTTTGATTAGCTTAACTATCTTGAAATAAACCCTTGAATGACGTGCTGTAGCACTGCAGGCATCTCTCGCGGTTTCCTCATCTTGCATTACTATGAAACATGCCATAAATGCATAGAAATACCTTTAATACATGTTAAATGTACAAGGCAAACAGTGAGATGTTTTAAGTCATTCTGAGGTCAGATGTGTGGTGGATAATGCTGAATGAGGATGACATGCACATCATGGCCTAAAGGATGACTGATTCACATTATAGCACATGAGCCTGACCCATAGAGGGGTATCAGTCTGTCCCTTAATTATTTCAATTAAGCCATGGATGGTTAACCGTCCCACCCTAGACCTTAAAGACACAGGCCAGAAACAATATACACAAGCGCAGATGTGAATGCTTGGCCCCCCCGTACATTACTGTACTATTGCACATACTGTACTTAACATGCATCTTTGCATTACAAAATGCATGCAGATGTCCGTGCTGTTAAATTGGATGTGTTTTTAGTCAGGTTAATGCTATTAACATGTCAACTGTACTTTAGCATACTTTGGAGTATAGCAGGAGAATTCTGTCTTTTTTATGATATATTTTGATATATTTTATAGTAGTAATCTTTATTTCAGTTTTTTTAGTTAACAGTTTTAGTTTTAACTCTTATAACCCTGCTTAGTTGCATTATGAAATATGGTTTGACATGTTTCATATAACGTATGAGATTGAGTTAGTAAAGAAATAACTATTTTCATTCACTTACTTGCTCAGAGTATATTTTGGTCTTTAGACCCCATTTTTGGCCTCTCTGTTGGTGGTCATTTGTGGTAATATTACCCTTGATAGCTAAATATATAGTATGACAGCCTTGAATGAATTAGAGAAGGTTCAAAGATTGAACAGGCGTGTGATATTACGGGATATATATTACATACATACGACACGTAACCCGCAGACTTGTGATATATATATGAGAGAAAAACACACACAGAGGCATATATATATATATATATATATATATATATATATATGTAAACATAACTAATATAAATAAACTATATAAGCACATTACAAAATGAGTTAGACCTAAAGATATAAAAATAGTGTAATAATAATAATAATACAAGTTAATTAAAATATTAATAATTAATATTATTCATTCTTACTTAGACCAGTCAGTAACCACCCAGAGCACCCTAGCAATATGTAGCAATGCCTTGGCAACCATTCAGAGGTTAGCATTTTTCTCACTGAAATTTTTTCCTGAAAATGTAGTTTCTGTCGTGTGTTAAATGTTCAAGTATTTCTCGAGCTGCTATCATCATTCATCCTGCCGGCTTTTTCTTCATTGTCTCTTCCTTTGCTCTTACTATGATGTCTAACAGCCGCAGGGACTTTGAAATCTGTGGTACAGCTGCGCTTTAATTAGAAACCTCGTCATTTAGTAGTCAAAGAGAAGCACTGTGGTGTTTTCTGACATTTGTGAAAGCCAGCCTTGATTGCTATGGACACTTTCTCGTTCTAATTACAATATGCTTCAATTATAGTGTGCTTTTTCGAGTTTTGATTAGCTTAACTATCTTGAAATAAACCCTTGAATGACGTGCTGTAGCACTGCAGGCATCTCTCACGGTTTCCTCATCTTGCATTACTATGAAACATGCCATAAATGCATAGAAATACCTTTAATACATGTTAAATGTACAAGGCAAACAGTGAGATGTTTTAAGTCATTCTGAGGTCAGATGTGTGGTGGATAATGCTGAATGAGGATGACATGCACATCATGGCCTAAAGGATGACTGATTCACATTATAGCACATGAGCCTGACCCATAGAGGGGTATCAGTCTGTCCCTTAATTATTTCAATTAAGCCATGGATGGTTAACCGTCCCACCCTAGACCTTAAAGACACAGGCCAGAAACAATATACACAAGCGCAGATGTGAATGCTTGGCCCCCCCGTACATTACTGTACTATTGCACATACTGTACTTAACATGCATCTTTGCATTACAAAATGCATGCAGATGTCCGTGCTGTTAAATTGGATGTGTTTTTAGTCAGGTTAATGCTATTAACATGTCAACTGTACTTTAGCATACTTTGGAGTATAGCAGGAGAATTCTGTCTTTTTTATGATATATTTTGATATATTTTATAGTAGTAATCTTTATTTCAGTTTTTTTAGTTAACAGTTTTAGTTTTAACTCTTATAACCCTGCTTAGTTGCATTATGAAATATGGTTTGACATGTTTCATATAACGTATGAGATTGAGTTAGTAAAGAAATAACTATTTTCATTCACTTACTTGCTCAGAGTATATTTTGGTCTTTAGACCCCATTTTTGGCCTCTCTGTTGGTGGTCATTTGTGGTAATATTACCCTTGATAGCTAAATATATAGTATGACAGCCTTGAATGAATTAGAGAAGGTTCAAAGATTGAACAGGCGTGTGATATTACGGGATATATATTACATACATACGACACGTAACCCGCAGACCAGCCGCTGTTGTACGCTGTGTATGGTTGACCTCCAGACCCTCACGCCTCCGCAGATTAGCAGCATTTGGAGAACATGAGATTTTTGGCCCTCTGGGAAATAGGATTCATGTAGACAGCAGACCCGAAAGCCTGTTGTTGTTTGATGAATGAGTTACCCAGGAAAATAACCACTCCAGCAGCTAAAGTTAATGAGAAATATGTTGCAGTGCTAGCACAGAGTGGAGCTGGAAACGGACTTCTTTAGTAACATTAAACACGCTTGCCCCACGACACTCTAATAATATATGTAATAGAAATCCTCTCAGCACCTCGTCCAAATGTGATATCGCATAATTGTGATGAGACTGCATTTAGTGACCAGAATAGATTAAATTAGTGTTTACAAACAAATGCTGAGCGACATTTCTGGGTACTTCAGGACCCGACTGTCTTAGATTAGTGCTTTATTCAAATTGAGCTCTTAATGACAAAAAAAAATGGCTTGACTTGTGGAAATAGGGTTGAATTTAGGAGTCAAGGTCTTGTTGGTTTGCCCCTGCTGGTAGATGCCATAACTGCAGTATTATGTGGGGAAAATATAGGCCAGGGATGCCCAAACTCGGTCCTGGAGGGCCGGTGTCCTGCAGAGTTTAGTTCCAACTTGCCTCAACACACCTGCCTTTAAGTTTCTAGTATGCCTAGTAAGAGCTTGATTAGCTGGTTCAGCTGTGTTTAATTGGGGTTGGAGCTAAACTCTTCAGGACACCGGCCCTCCAGGACCCAGTTTGGACACCCCTGATATAGGCCATTTAAAAGTTTTTTTTTTTTAGCATGCAACATAAACTACCATTCAAAAATTTGGTGTCTGTAAGATTTTTTAAATATTTTTGGACTTTTATTATTAACTTCTTATTTATTAAGGCTCCATTTATTTGATTAAAAAATTAAGTAAAAAAGTAAAATTGTGAAATATTTTTACAATTCAAAACAACTGTTTTCTATTTGAATGCATTTTAAAAAGCAATTTATTCCTGTGATCAAAGCTAAATTTTCATTATTATTACTCCAGTTTTCAGTGTCACATGATCCTTCAGAAATCATTCTAATACACTGATTTGCTGTTCAAGAAACATTTATTATTATTATCAATGTTGAAGCAGTTGTGCTTTTTGGATTTTTGTGGAAACCATGATACTTTTATAGAAAGTAAAAAGTATAAAAACATTATAAATATTTTACTGTCACTTTTGATCAGTTTAATGCATCCTTGCTGAATAAACATATTAATTTCTTATAAAGGGGTCATTTGATGTTGCTAAAAATAACATTATTTGGTGTAAAGCGAAAGGAAAAATTTAAATCGCATCATATGACCCCTTTAAAAAAATCGAAAATTAAAAATCAAACTTTTGACAGTACTGTATAAATTGTTTTTTTCATCATATTGTAGTAAATATTTTGCCAGTTTTTTTTGGAGGACCCTAATAGTATGAAATGCACAATTAATAAATGAATACATTAATTTAAAGTTGTGATTCAGTTAAAGAAAAAGCATTCTGTGTGCATGAAATTAAGTGCAAATTAAGTTTTGAATGTACTAACTCACTTGTACAATGAAAGCCATTTGTCATTAAGACAGATAAATATCAAGTATGTGAAAAATAAATATGCGATCCAATGTTTAAGTTAGAAAGACTCATATTGTATATCAGTTATTTTTTAAATACGCACACACACACACACACACACACACACACACACAGGTTTGTTTTTGTGAAAAGTGGGGACATCCCATAGGCGTAATGTTTTTATACTGTACAGACCGTATATTCTATTGCCCTACACCAACCCTACCCCTAAACCTACCCCTTACAGGAAACTTTCTGCTGTTTCAGATTTTCAATACACTCCATTCTGTGTGATTTATAAGCGTTTTGAAAAGTGGGGACATGGGGTAATGTCCTGAAAAGTCACCTTCTCCTTGTAATACCTATGTCATACCTTTGTCATTATACAAATTTATGTCCTCATTTTTCACAAAAACGCGCGCAAACACACACACACGTATATACAGATCATTAGACCTACAGTATAATTTGTCCTGTTTATAGTTTGTTTAGTGCAGACTTTGTGGCAGCCTGTAGCAGCTACAAAAAAAATCCATGTACGTACACACTAGCGTTTTTCTAAGAAATATTTCATTACAGTAAAAAGACAATTGAGGTGAACCCCAGGCATGCAGAGAGCAAGATGACACACATCATAACAATTACGCCCAAGAGCAAAGAGAGGGGAACCATCTTTCCTCTTAAAGCTTTAGTGCAGAGCCCCTGCTGGAGGGAAGGTCTCTGCTCGGCTAGTAATCACAGGCTTTAAGGAGACACAAAGTGTAAATAATTGCAAGCTCAGGTAACCCCATTCATTCTAAAAGCAGGTGAAATAGAATAGCACGACTGCCGTGAGACAACATTATGGTTTGTATCAGCTCGAGGTATCACCATCCTTTATAAAAATGGTACAAGAACATGGCACAGTCATGGGCAAAGTCCTCACGTTTGTTTTCTCCACGCAGTTTAAAAACAACAACATGAATTACACTTTTTAGGGGAAATTTAATAACAAAAATCCTAGATTTTTGCATATTCTGAAGAAAATGTAATGCTAGGGTATTGTCGGTTGTTGCCAAGGTGTTGCTCTGCAGTTGCCAAGGTATGTTTGACTGGATTTTAAGGGTCTACAAAATAGCCTTTTTGGCTAATTCTGGCACATATACAGCCATGTTTATTTATGTGCATTGCTCCTGTAAACAAATAAACTAAGTTGTCGCTAGGGTGTTGTTAAGGTGTTTTGAGTGGTCTTTTCTGTGTTATATCGCTGGTAGGGTCTTCTGAATGGTTGCTAAAAGATATGATTGATTACTGGTCCAATTTGTTTCCCAGGATATTCTGAGTGGTTGCTAAGGTGTTGCTAGGGATGGCCAAGTCAAAAGAGCCCCTACTGGTTACTAGATATGGCTCGGGTCCCTCTTTCAAAATAGGATTATTTTGCGTGTTTCATCATTTTCCAAGCAAACATTCAATATTTGCTGTTAATGGTTTGTGCAAGAATTAACTCTAGCTGTAAGTAATAGTAAGATTGACCTTAATAAACATCAACAGCTTTACATTCAGAGCTTTGTTGCACCCATCGCCCAGCAGGAGACTTCAGATAATTATCATGTTGCTTAGGCCGTGACCACAATTCATCCCGCTTTCTCCAGCATCTCCTCCATTGCTCTTACCATGAGCCTGTAGGGAAGTTTGAGATGTGTGGTTGTGCAGCTAAGCCTTAATTACAAAACCTCATCATTTAAGCGTCAAAGAGAAGTTATTGTGCCTAGTTTAACTTCTAGGCAGAGATGCTCTGTCTTGTTTGTTTTGCTAAAGCAGGACCCAATAAGATCTTCCAGAATAGCTGCGAGCACCGAAGGCTGGTTCGGATCAACCGGACGGGCAAAATTACAGTGCATGTTGCCCAACCTCTGCGCGCCTAACTTGCCGCTAAATGAGGGACTTGATCTTCTTAGACAAGGAAATGACCGCGGCTCAGCTGGCGGTCTCAAGAACTGCTTAGAGAAGGCAACCAGGGCACAAATTGTCCGAGAAATGTATTCTGAATTTGAATGATGTGGCATAGGCTATCTTGGCTCGGGGCTCGCAAATCCCGCATTTTCTATCAGCGCTTTGCAGTTGTGTGGTAGACGATGGTGCGCCGCGTTGGATTGTCAGTCTGTTTAATGTCGAAACCTTATCCGGTTGACTCTGGGCCATCTCTGGGATTTGATTTCTTCGGGGCTTTGATACAGCTTTTATTGCCAGTATAGATACCTTCCTTTAGCTCACCAAGAGCCGTAGAGTTTTGTAATGAAGATGTTAGCGGCTGGATTTTGCAGAAATTTGCATGGAAACATGCCGAGATCAATGCAGCGTTGCCTGCAGCATGTTGAAATTCAGCTGCTGAGTTTGCCTGTGTTAAACTTCTTGGAAATACATCTGAGGGATGGAGGTTTATGCCCAAAACTAACTAACATCACAGAATTCTTTATACATGAGTACATATAGGCTCATGCACACTTTTAGATGCATATGTAGATATGTTTGGAACAGAATTCTTAGCTGCTACTTGACAATTGCATATCTTGTTTAGGCTCTATATATACTGTGCACAGTATGCAAATTGTCAGTAATGTGTATATATATATATACTGTATATATGTACAGTATCTCACAGAAGTGAGTACACCCCTCACATTTTTGTAAATATTTTATTATATCTTTTCATGTGACAACACTGAAGAATTGACACTTTGCTACAATGTAAAGTAGTGAGTGTACAGCTTGTATAACAGTGTAAACCTCCCCTCAAAATAACTCAACACTCAGCCATTAATGTCTAAACCGCTGGCCACAAAAGTGAGTACACCCCAAGTGAAAATGTCCAAATTGGGCCCAATTAGCCATTTTCTCTCCCCGGTGTCATGTGACTCATTAGTGTTACAAGGTCTCAGGTGTGAATGGGGAGCAGGTGTGTTAAATTTGGTGTTATCGCTCTCACTCTCTCATACTGGTCACTGGAAGTTCAACATGGCACCTCATGGCAAAGAACTCTCTGAGGATCTGAAAAAAAGAATTGTTGCTCTACATAAAGATGGCGTAAGCTATAAGAAGATTGCCAAGACCCTGAAACTGAGCTGCAGCACGGTGGCCAAGACCATACAGCGGTTTAACAGGACAGGTTCTACTCAGAACAGGCCTCGCCAGAGGAGCGCAAGCTCTCTAACATCCACCAGCTCCGTGATGTTGTCATGGAGGAGTGGAAGAGGAGTCCAGTGGCAACCTGTGAAGCTCTGGTGAACTCCATGCCCAAGAGGGTTAAGGCAGTGCTGGAAAATAATGGTGGCCACACAAAATATTGACACTTTGGGCCCAATTTGGACATTTTCACTTAGGGGTGTACTCACTTTTGTGGCCAGCGGTTTAGACATTAATGGCTGTGTGTTGAGTTATTTTGAGGGGAGATTTACACTGTTATACAAGCTGTACACTCACTACTTTACATTGTAGCAAAGTGTCATTTCTTCAGTGTTGTCACATGAAAAGATATAATAAAATATTTACAAAAATGTGAGGGGTGTACTCACTTCTGTGAGATACTGTATATGTGTGTGTCTGTGTATTATAAAAACTAATAATAATAAAGCTAATAATACACAAAATACACACAATTAGGTCATAAATAGATTATTTGAGTATGTTTTACAAGAAAATACTATTTCAGTTTTTATATTTCAGAATTTCACGTTAAATTACATTTTTTCTTTCCATTTCTCTGTAATTATTTGAAATTTACTAGCAATTTCTGAGTGAATTTACCCCCCATATTTTTCTGACACATCATTTAACCAAACTGATGAAAATTAAGGCTTGTCTTTTTTTTAAAACCCAAAATTACTGTATATTTAATTTCATGATGATAACTAGATGTCACTCTCGTGACATTTTTGAAGTTTATGTGCAACTTTTAAAATATTTCCCACAATATTTTTCTGCCACATTATTTGATCAAACGGCTGAAAGTTCAGGGATTATTATTGTTATTGTATATTTATTATCATGATGATAACTGATGATGAAGTCATGTGAAGTTTTTGAAGTTTATATGCAAATATTTAAAATATTTTTTCCACTATATTTTCTGAAACATTTGATCAAAGGCTGAAAGTTCAGGCATTATTATTGTTATTGTATATTTATTTTCATTGTGATAAATGGATAACACTCGCATGCATTATGAAGTCATGTGACATATTTGAAGTTTATGTGCAACTTTTAAAAGCAATTTTCCCCATATTTTTCTGACACATTATTTGATTAACTGCTGAAAGTTATGGCATTTTTTTTAAATAGAAAATTTGAATTTAGATGTATTTGATCAAACTTCTGAAAGTTAAGGCATTTCATTCAGAAAATCTCATTTAAAATCCAAAATTGTTGTATATCATGTGGCATTTTTGAAGTTTATATGCAATTTTTATATATATTTTTTATCCCAGATTTTTCTGACACATTATTCGGTCAAACTGCTGAATATTAAGGCTTTTTTTATTATTTAAAATCCAAACTTATTGCATATTTATTTTCATGATGATAACTAGATTTCACTTCACATGCATTATGATGAAGTCACCTGGCATTTTTGACGTTTATGTGCAACTTTATAAAAATGCAGATATAAATGTGCATACTGTATACATTTGTGTGAAATAACAACTTGGCTCACTATGTAACGCTGCAGGCTGCAGCTTGTACTTGAAATTCCCATGTGTGAACTGTCAGGTCTGTTGCATTCTTCCATTAAATTACATAAGGATGAACTCATGTTTTCATTTTTTTGAGCTGTAGGATATTATTCACTCTGCTCAGACTCATTTTTGGGTAAGTTGTTGACCTTTTAAAGGTCAGCATTGCTGCGTGTCATTGTGCTCTTTTGAAACTAGAGAAGAATGAACTAAGAGTAAGCAACCTTGTTTAATTAAAAATTTCTCCATCAGCCACGGTTTCATGGAAAAACTACATGACTGAGGTAGACAAAATAAATTTTTTTTAATGATTAATGAGTCTTACAAACACATTTCTTCCCAAATTTTACATTGCATTAACATTTGGTATGATTCAAGGTCTGTTAAATTTAGTTTTTTGGGGGTTGTCGCATTAATTTCATGACAGTTAAACACAATTTCTACCCAAAATGTCACATCAAAGTGCCCTGTTTTTTTGTGTACTTTTAATAGTGATTCTCAATTCTCAATATTTTCTGTCTCTTGCATCTTGATTTTTGACAGCATTTTACAGCACTTGCATTACAGAATTGAGAATGACATTTTTGGTAAATGTGCTTAACAGTAATTAAAATAGAGTCACGATGCAAGAAATCATAAGTCCTAATTTTCTTTAAGGAAAAATATAATTTCCTATTTCCTTTTTTATGATTTGGGCGTGAAATATGACTCGGACATGCTCTTGACAGGTTTTGTGTATTTCATCCTTGTTCTAACCAATTAATTGTATTTTTTTGACTGGTGGGAGTGAAAATCAATGAGCCACTTTGCTTAAAAACTCCTCATTCTCTCTGAAGCATCCTCACGTCATTCTCATTCAAGACTCAGACATATTGGACAGATATTTCAATTGCTGTTGAAACTATAACTCACTCAGTGGGGAGTGTGTTCTTCTGTGGAGGAACATGGGTCTTGGAGGAAAGGTCGACAAAAGGTAGAGTGTGTAAGAGAAACGATGCCTACGGACTCTAAACGTCGCTTTGTGTGTGCTTCATTGTTCCATTGAGCAGTGTTGTAATAAATCAATGTTGAATGCAGCCTCCTCGGCGCTCCGCATTATAGAAGATGTCTAACATAGCATTTGTATGTGTCTCTGTCTGTCTGTGTGTGTGTGTGATTTACTGTACAGTAAGAAAAGGAAATTCTCCAGGCTGGAGCTTCAGAGGGCTTTTGTATTGGAATCTTGCTGGGACTCTGACTGGACAAGTATACTGTAGGTAACAAAATGTTCAGCCATTTGTACTGTATATACTGTTAGAGAAATCTTTCTTTTAATCACCTTCGCCTTTTATATGTTTCTGTGGTATGACATATAATATAATTATACCATTACATGCAGTATATAGTGATTATATGTTGTCCCCTAACTTTAGAACTATATATACACAACTGTTATAAAGTATGGGGTCAGTAAGATTAATTTTAATTGTATTATATTTATAATATTTTAATTTTTTGTATTTAATTGATAGACAGATAGATAGATAGATAGATAGATAGGTTTTTCTTTTCTCTTCTGTCTTTTATATTTCTATTCATAACTGTTTCCAATTAAAATATTCAAAATATTTTAAGCAGCACGAACTGCTTTCAACATTTATAATAATAAGACTTTTTTTTGAGCAGTAAATAAATTACATTGTAAATAAATTACAATAAATTACATTGAAATAGAAAGCTGGTTATTTTAAATAGTAAAAATAATTTACAATTTTACTGTCTTTTACTGTATTTTTGATCATATAAATGCAGCATTGATGAGCGGAAGAGACTTCTTTTTTCAAAAAGGTAAAAAAATCTTACTGACCCCTAACTCTTGAACAGTAATGTATATTAAAGGGGTCATATGATGCGATTTCAATTTTTCCTTTCTCGTTGGAGTGTTACAAGCTCTTGGTGCATAAAGAAGATCTGTAAAGTTGCAAAGACTAAAGTCTCAAATCCAAAGAGATATTCTTCATAAAAGTTAAGAGTCAGCCACGCCTACCTAAAACGGCTCGTTCTAACACGCCTCCACATGTCTACATCACTATGTGGGAAGATTTGCAACACGCCTCCAAAATGTTCACGCAAAGAAAGAAGGCGCAACTTTTATTCTCGCTGTAGTATTGTTGCTGCCGCTGCCGCCATGTCGTGAAGGCGCGGTTTGTTTCGTTGTGAAAGCAAAACTACTTTGTTTGTTTTTCCAAAAGAGGACGATATCCGCTTCGTCATGCCTAGAGCTGATCCGTGCTGGTCGCTGAGGAAATACATCAACTTCGCGCTGTCGATCGCCGGATCGGCTTTCACCGTGGACGAAGCGGAGTCCAGCCCGGGGTCGTCACATGTGGTTGCCGCAAGCCCGCCGGACGCTCCGTTGTCAAATCTGCCGGCCAAAATAACTTTTTGTGCCATTTAATAATTTTCATTTAAATACAACAATATAACAATCCATAACAATAAAATCAGTATTTAACGGCATACATTTTTTTTTCTGTTATACAAAATGCTGTAAAATTGTGACTCATTCGATTAAGTTTGAACTGATTCACGTAATGAATTCAATGTTCCAACATATTTTCCACGATTTTTGGTGTAGGATTAGAAAACTAGTCAGATTGCAAGCAATATTCACGACGTTCACTATCAAAGATATCAAAATCAGCACAAAAATATCACAAAGCTGTTTTTTTTCTGTCTGTTTGGCCCACAATCATTCTAGCATTGTGTCTTCAGCTAAAGCTGAGAATGCAGGTGAGCACTGTGGATCTGCTATATTCACAACAATATGTTCTTTAGAACAGAATAGGACACACGACAGCGTTCTGTATAACAGTTCCGTTCTTTTCTGTGCCAAGAGGATTTTTCTCTCATTAGCACATCAATCCACATAATCTGCAGCTCATACTGTGTTGCTAGTGCACTGTCAGACTCGAAAATAAGAGGGAATCGCTGCCTTCCTAACAGCGTAGTTTGCTATTTTGAAACAAATGGCAACACGCTGAAAGAGAAAGACGTTGCCATTTTAAGCCGCAACAACAGGCTTCAAACATGATCCATCAGTCAGCGGCGCGCATTCTTTCACGTCTCTCTCCCGAGCACCTCTCAAACTTGCCACGACTGTCTGTCAGCTACCTGTGGGGAAACGCCAGGACAAAGACGACGGGGACGAGTCAAGCGGAATTCAGCGGTCAATCAATCACGCGTGGGAGTTTGGGAATGACAGAGTTGATCTGGAGCGACTCGTTTAAAAAACCATTAGAGTACAGTGGTGGGTTGCCTGTCAGATGGGAGTGTAATTGATGTGAATGAGCAGGTGATTAGTGCAATGCTCGTATATCATCCCATCTTGGTCCCGTCGCTGCACCGTGAGCCTAAATCCACTAGTCAGCATGGGACATCGAGATTGTGGGTCGGGTCATTAAGGTCTGCTGAGATAAGAGGAAACACACACACACTCACATACTCTCTAATAGCACTTTGATTTTTTCCCACAGCTGGGAGCTGCAGATCTCGCTCAGAACCGGTCGGATTTACCAGAGAGCTGAACAATGACCTATGTGAGTAAAGTAATCTAATTCAGTGCTCAGAAGTTATTTGAATATAGAATGTTAGTGTAGACACTCTCAAAAGTTTGGGGTCGATAAGATTTTTTGTAATGTTTTTAAAAGAATTCTCTTATGCTCACCAAGGCTGCATTTATTTGATCAAAAATAAATTTTTAATAGGTAATGTTGTGAAATATTATACGATTCAAAATAAATGTTTCTATTTCAGTATTTTAAGTAGTGCTGTAAAATGATTAATCGCGATTAATCACATCCAAAATAAACGTTTTTGTTTACATAATATATTTTAGTATACTGTGTATATTTATTAAGTATATATAAATACAAACACATGCATGCATATTTAAGAAAAATATGTTATGTTTTTTTATATTAAATATATTTATATATAATATAAAATATAAGAATATAAATATATAAATGCATATATATATGTAAATATTTTCAAAATATATACTGTATGTATGTGTATTTATATATACATAATAAATATACACAGTACACACACATATATTATATAAACAAAAACTTTTGTTTTTGATGCGATTAATCGCGATTAATCGTTTGACAGCACGAATTTTAAGATATAATTTATTCCTGTGATGCAAAGCTGAATTTTCAGCATCATTCCTCCAGTCAATTTATATTCAATTTAAAGTACTTTATTTGCATGATTTTGTTTACATATAACATTGCCAAAACATTATACACTAGTAATGACAGGAATATACAAATATAAGAAATATACAATATAACAATAACAAATAAGGTTCTTAGTAATGAATAAAAATAAGATGAGAAATATATGTATATAAATGTCTATTATATATATATATATATATATATTAATTATTAAAAAGATATTTAAAATTATTTTTTAAATGATTTAAAAAACAGTATTTTTTTGTGAAAACAGTGCTACAATTTTTCAGTGTTCTTTGATGAATAGAAAGTTCAAAAGAACAGCATTTATTTACACTGACCTTCAGTGTCACACTTGATCAATTTAATGGAAGCCTCCTGAATAAAAGTATTTATTTCTTAAAATAAGTTCTGACCCCAAACTTTTAAATGGTTTTGAATTTTTTTTTTAATTAAACAAAATTAATTATGAGAATGTGAAATTGACCAACAAGAAGCCACTTTTTTATTTAGCTGTAAAGAGATTTGTACACTGACCTTCAGTGTCACACTTGATCAATTTAATGCAAGCCTCCTGAATAAAAGTATTTATTTCTTAAAATAAGTTCTGACCCCAAACTTTTAAATGGTTTTGAATTTTTTTTTTAATTAAACAAAATTAATTATGAGAATGTGAAATTGACCAACAAGAAGCCACTTTTTTATTTAGCTGTAAAGAGATTTGTGAATATGATAAATACCAATTAAAATACAATTAAAATATTTTAATTTGTGAACTGCTTTTTGAACTGAGTTTTGTGAAAATAGGCCTTATATGCCTTTTCCTCAAATGCATGGAATTGGCTCAGCACTGATATTTTGTCGATTGAAAGGGATTTCTGTGATCAAATCTTTTGAATCCATTCCCCAAAAATATCACTCAGATTTGTACGTTTTTGAGTCTTGTTCAGCTCCATTTAGTCAGAAAGTCCCTCTGAACAACATCCAGTGTTGACCAAATCTTTTTTTTCCTTTCTCACAAATCACTGCATTTACAATTGGCTACATGCAATTAATGCCATTCC
Organism: Sinocyclocheilus grahami; assembly: GCF_001515645.1. NCBI lineage: Eukaryota > Metazoa > Chordata > Actinopteri > Cypriniformes > Cyprinidae > Sinocyclocheilus > Sinocyclocheilus grahami. The sequence continues at coordinate 1,064,802 of NW_015505621.1, forward strand.
TCTGATCCTCTGCAGTGAATGGGTGCCGTCAGAATGAGAGTCCAAACAGCAGATAAAAACATCACAATAATCCACAAGTAATACACACCACTCCAGTCCATCAATTAACATCTTGTGAATCCAAAAGCTGCATGTTTTCTAAATAATAAATCCATAATTAAGATGTTTTTAACTTCAGACCATCACTTCTGCCCAAAATAGTCCATAATCATAATGCTTCCTCCAGCGAAAAAGTTCATTGGCTGTTTTCCTCTCACATCAAAATCCACCCACATATTTGTTTAGAGCTCTTTTGGACTGTTGTTTTTTGAGCTGTGCATATTTCTCTCCTGGTTCAGACGAGACGACTTTACACTGGAGGAAGCAATATTATGCAATATGTACTTGCATTGTAGCCGGAAGCAAAAGTCTGGAGTTAAAAATTATGGATTTGTTTCTTACAAACATGCAGCTTTTGCTTCACAAGACATTAACTGATGGACTGGAGTGGTGTGGATTATTGTGATGTTTTTATCAGCTGTTTGGACTCTCATTCTGACGGCACCCATTCACTGCAGAGTATTCATTGCTGAGCAAGTGATGCAATGCTACATTTCTCCAAATCTGTTGCATTGAAGAAACAAACTAATCTAATTCTTGGATGTCCTGAGGAAAAAGTTTGAGCAAATTTAAATTTTTGAGCCACCTCAAATTATAAAACTGGCTTAATCGCTTGATCAAGGAGACACTGTTAGCATTAGTGTACCTTTAGGCTGTTTTCGTATGGTGTAGTTCGTCTTAAAGGTTGAAAAAGCAGATGCTCGCTCACCAGTCTGCTATCAGTGATTTGTTGGGTTTCTCAAATGCCGTCTTTGTTTAGCCTGTTAGTTATTTCAGCATTATTTTTGCCTCATTAGAGGTTGAGCGCTGATGTTGGGTGAAATAGCACTCAAGCGTGTCTCTCTGCGCGTCATATAATTTCTGCAGTGCCAGCACACTTCTTCATTCAACAACCTAAGCCACATGAAACATTATCTAGCCCTCTCTTGATTAATTAATAGCAAGAATGAATAATAATTAAAATGCAATGTCCAAAGGGTCATTACAAACCCACGGATAGGCTTTAATTATACTGTGCAAACAACGTGAATAGCAAATGGCCTCTGATATAGCGAAGTGTATGCGTGGCGTATGAAGTTATGTTTGCTAATTACAAGCTGGACGCTTCAAAATTAAATTCCGTCTGCTGAGACTGAGAATACATTTTTATATCATGTTTCTGGTCTTAACGTGATTAATTCAGTGCTTGTTATTCTAAGGAAAATGTTTGTCTTTATAATGATTTATCAAGATATGATAAACATGGTTGGCCTCCGGCTGTTATATAGAAACGCCTTCCACAATACAATCAGCTTCTGATGGGTAAAATAAGTAAAATAGGTTGTGAATGTTGTTTAATGTTGATTTTAACCCTGTAAAACCTGACATAATAATAATAATAATAATAATAATCACAAAAAAAATCTGACCGACCAATGAGATTGGCGCTTTTGTTCACGTGCCTGGAGCTGCTGAAGTTACAGTAAAACACGACTTGGTGGCGCTCAAGCACAAAACGGTCTTGCCGGGCACACATCGATATAACGACAGGGAGTGAATTTGCACATTCTCTCGGCTCATCACCTGCGAAAATCGCTTGGGTATGAACACAAAAGACGTAAGAATAAAAACATTGGCGATTAGCGCGCGCGCGATAATCGTCCCGGTGTGTACGAGGCTTAAGGTTTCTGTCTGTATAGTAGTTTTTCTCAAATGAAACTGTGACTCTCAGAGCAGTTCTGGAGATCATGTTCATGTGTTCATGCAGAAGCTGAAAACACTGCGAGCTACGTGCGCGCTTCAGTATATGTGTAGTAAACGAAACCGCGTGTTAGCGTCATTCATTCACAGAGAGACACACAAAACATGCAGGATTCATAGGCCTTTTTAAATAGTATTTTTGCGGCTTAATATTCACATACACAAGTCCATATCACGTTTTGATTTAGGTGTACTGACCCACTTTTGATGGATCCATCCAAAAGTTGGCAAATTCAGTGACATTCCGTGTTATACAGTAAATTCTATTTTTATGACTGGATTCTGCGGTTCCATGTTTTTTGCATCACGGAAAACGTAAGGGCCCAGATGAGACATGAGGTAATCTGACAGCTTTGCATTCAGTCTTCCATGGATGCCGTCTCTCATCGTGTCATTGGTTAGCCTCTGCTCTGCCTGTGCATGCTCATTTTTTTTCAGATTCAGGTTCAGATTTGCAGAGAGGTATCTTATGAAGTGAAGTGACGTGACATGTGGCCAAGTGACCCATACTCGGAATTAGTGCTCTGGATTTATCCCATCCAAAGTGCACACACACACAGCAGTGAACACACACACACCGTGAACACACACCCGGAGCAGTGGGCAGCCATTTATGCTGCGGCGCCCGGGGAGCAGTTGGGGATTCGGTGCCTTGCTCAAGGCTACCTTTAACAATCTAAAAATGTGAATATATGATTTTAGGTTTTAATGGCTCATATAGTCTGATATGATGAGCATATAGCGCTCATACTCAAGGAAGAAGAACACCTCAATTTTATTCAGAGGCCCACACTGAGAAAAATATGAAATTTGGTCCAGTTGCTGATATTTATATTCATATGTCTTGTAATACAAATCTATTACATTTATAATAGTATAGCAGACTACTTATATAAAATGATATTTCATTTGTTATTCTGTATCTCCCAATAATATGTCTTAGTAAGATGATTTTTAAATGCTTAGTTTTATCATCAAAGCTTTGTAGTTTATACCATATAATGCAGTGCAATATGATGATTGAGAGATGATAAACATTCATCAAAAGCCTGATGATCATATTTGATACATTTGAACATGAAACAAAAAAATGTACTGTATGGAAAATCAAGTAAGTTGCTTGAGTCCAGTAGGTGTTCTTCTTGAAATAGTACTAATGTTACTCTTATATTTAATTTATAAAAATCAATAAAGATTTGACAGCAGAAAGACACGTGAACCTGAAGCTGAAGGTGGACGTTTGTACAAATATACTAAAAGCCCTTTTACTTGCTAAAAAAGTCTAAACTATCAATCAAACGACAGAAGGCATGGAGTAGATTGTGAACTGCAAGTCTTTTAGACAAATTCTGATCATGCTTATCATTTAGAGGCCTTAGAAATTAATGCATTAAGTTAAGTTTTATATTGAATGATTTGGTTTTTAGTCAGTCTGACCACTTTGTTGAATTACATCATATGACTTCCAAATCTACAGGAATGTTCCAGAACGGGAACTTTTACATGCATAATAAAAATATAATAAAAACAAATGGGTATTTTCATGTAGGCTGGTCAGACTTTAATATCTCTCAAGGTCAGAAACGCAATCCAGACTCTGTTCTGTGTACTATATTATTTTTCCTTTCTAATTTATGAGCTAATTTCTACAGGGCCTGAATAATGAAATATTTCTGCATGTATTACCCTCTTCTGCTGAGGCTTCACGTCAAAATGAAAATGTTCTGTAATTTCTTATTCAGCAGACTTGAGGGTATATATTTTGAGGGATTCAGTCTTGGCTCTCTGTTCTCATTAAACACCAGTCAGACAACTGCACACACACACACACACACACTCCTCAATTACGATGAAATGCAGGACAGTGCATCGAGAAATGACTTACATTTTATGTGTTGTGCTTAACCAAATCCCAGAGATCTGTGGTACATGCATGAGCCATCCATCATTAATGCATGAAATCAGCATAAAATGCATTATATGGGAATTCCTGTACATTCGTTTTTCTTGTTAATGATGTTTGCTTGAGTGAAACATTACTATTATTGTGGATACTTAGGTTTGTTCAAATCGCTAACATGAAGTATTAAACTTTAGCTGTAACTGTTACGTCTCTCTAATTATTTGGCGTCTAGGTTTTTTGGGAGGTAATACAAAACGTTCGATGAATAAAAGAATATTAAGCTCAAACTATTTTCTCTGCTATGGAGATGTGGTGTGTGCTGACAAGAAGCAAAACTGAACCCGAATTTGCTTTTAGTAGAAAAGCAGTTGAGTGTACTGCCCTTTTATGATTTTGAAAGGTTTTTTATAGACTTGGAAAATCAAAGTTTAAAAGTTGTATTTTCAGGTTGTCCATGATTGTGGGAACCTTGGACTCTCCTGATTTTCAGATGCCGGATGAAAGAGCAAGGAAAAACGTTTTAATTACTTTATCAATAGAAAGTTATTTTATTTCAGCTATTTTTAATTTTATCAACGAAAAAAAAAAACAATAGCTGAAATAGAATAAAATATAAAATATGAAAACTATATAAAATACATAAAAATGTAAAAAAGTAACTATATACAAATAACTACAACTAAAACAAAAAACTAAAACGTAACAAAAACTATATAGACATATAGTTATATCGACATCTGCTATATATTTATAGCTAATAAAAATAGACACAACAAAATTACTATAACTTTAACTAAAATTAAAGTGAAAATAAAAAAATATAAAATGAAACCGAATATAATAGCCTAATATAAATATAAAATAAAACCTAATAAACTAAAACTATATATATATATATATATATACACAGTGGTGTGAAAAAGTGTTGGCCCCCTTCCTGATTTCTTACATACATAAAAAGCTAATAAAAATACCAAAACACAACAAAATTACTATAACTTTAACTAAAATGAGTGAAAATAAAAAATATAAAATTAAACCTAATTAACATAATAAAAACCTGATATAATAGCCTAATATAAATA
>NW_015505621.1:1070356-1111909 GCF_001515645.1 Sinocyclocheilus grahami
ACAGTGGGGAAAAAAGTATTTAGTCAGCCACCAATTGTGCAAGTTCTCCCACTTAAAAAGATGAGAGAGGCCTGTAATTTTCGTCATAGGTATACCTCAACTATGAGAGACAAAATGAGAAAAAAAATCCAGAAAATCACTTGCACAATTGGTAGCTGACTAAATACTTTTTTGCCCCACTGTACATACATAAAAAGCTAATAAAAATACCAAAACAGAACAAAATTACTATAACTTTAACTAAAATGAGTGAAAATAAAAAATATAAAATTAAACCTAATTAACATAATAAAAACCTGATATAATAGCCTAATATAAATATAAAATAAAATCTAATAAACTTAACAAAAACTATATATATATATATATATATATATATATATATATATATATATATATACATAAAAAGCTAATAAAAATACCAAAACAGAACAAAATTACTATAACTTTAACTAAAATTAAAGTCAAAACAGAAAATATAAAATTAAACCTACTAATAATAATAATAAAAAAAATTTAGCTGCTTTCCAAAACAGCATTTTCATTTTGTTTATGTAGAAGTACTAACTTAATAAACTAAAACTAAAAACTTAATAAAATCTAGCCTAGCCAAGGCAACATTTTTCATTTTCATTTAGCTTAAATAGACGTACTAAAGTAACTACAACTAAAACATTTTTTTATGTAGACATAAAGTTAAAAAGGTAATAAAGAAATAAGCAAACACACACAAAAAAAACCTAAAAATAAAACCTAATTCAATATATTATAGTAGTATATCAACTATAATAGTATGTCATTTGTACCATAATAACACTGCCTAAAAACAACTTATTAATTTCTGTCATTTCTACTTTACTCCAGCACTATTGAAACGTATTGAAGTACTTTTACTCAATTACATTTTTATGGAAAAATGTACTCTTTACACTGTACACACTCTTTAGACCTTACATTTCTACTTGCATTTAAAAAGGCATATTTTTGTTTGTCTTACTGGGTTAGCAAGATAGAGACAAACTTTAAGTGAGAACACGGTCAGCGGTTTCAGCATTTTATTTCCGGCTGAACATCTGTTGTGTCCTAAAGCTTTCCATAGCCAGGATATCGTGATGAAACAAGCTGCTTTGCCTCAAAGTTACTATAAGCAGAAATCCTCCTCCATCTCTGGACGTGATCCGTCAATTTCAGAAGCATACAACTTTTTACTTTAAATACTTAAGAACAATGATTTGTAGTCTTACTTCAAGTAAGTTTTTGGCTAGATGCTTATAATTAAGGAAAATGTTGACGGAGCGCAGGCAAGCAGCCAGGTTTGCATCAGCTTCCATCACATTTTTTTCTCAGAAAAATCAGTCAAAATCATTAAAAATTACCTTCTAGTGTTTCTTTTCTCTGTTCTTCTTCTTCTCTCTCTCTCACATGCATGCAGTGTTAAAGCATCCATGCATGAGCAGCACTCCCAATCTAACTCTCTATTTTCCCTTCATTGTCTGACTTTGAGAACTAAATAGCATCACTTGCTATGGGTCCCTGAACGCGTCTGTTTATTTCCAGCCCCCTACCCTGTTATTACTCTCCCAATTTGGCATCGGCAGTCCACGGAGCTAAAAGGCCTTGTGCGATGGACTTTATTCCCTGAGTCATTAAACAACACTATGTCGCGGGGGAATTTGGATTGATTGTAAAATTGCGCCAGAAGCCTCTCTCGAGCTCGACTTTCTCTCGACGGGAGATATTTCCAGAGCGTGAGGCTTTTTGTGCTTGGCATGGGTTGATCTGACATAAAGGATTCCGAGGTTCGTTGTGTGACAGATATGTTGTACGACACAATACTGCAGTCATTTTTCTTCTTTTACTGTTTTTTTTTAGGTGAAGGGAAGGCATGAAATGTTTCATGCACTTCAGATGTAATTGTGCTGTTTCGTTGACGTCGTTTCATCATTGTGATATTACAATCAGAAAGTAAAGACAAATAGATCTCTCAGGGAGAAAGAACGTTTAATGCATCCGTTTTGTCGCATGAAGATGCACTGCAAAAAAAAAAACCTGGGGTAGGAAAAATAAATTAGTTTTCCCTTTGATCAATTTAGTTTTTCTTACCCATAGACAGATTTTTTAAGCATAAACCAACTTAATTTTAATAAAAAATGATGTCTTGTTTTCTGAAAAATGTCTACTTTTTTTTGCTTAGGTTTTGCTTAAAACAATCTGATAATTGGGTAAGGAAAATAAACTTTTAAAGAATAAACCCTCTTAGTTTTGATAAAAAAAATGATGTCTTGTTTGATATATCTGAAAAATATATCTACATTTACACTTAGTTTTTGCTTAACAAGAAAACATACTTGTCAATGTGTTCAGAAAAATAAACATGTTTTCACTTTGAATACATTTTTCTTACTCATTGGCAGATTTTTAAATTTTGATAAATATTATATCTTGTTTTCTTGGGGGGGGGCCAACCTTTTTTACACCACGGACCGGTTACGTTTGGAAAATGTTCTCGCGAACCGGCTTGGGGGGGGGTGTATATATATATATATATATATATAAAATTCGAATATTGTGAAAAAGTATTTTTCAGGTCGGGCATGTTAGCTGATTTTACCGATTTCCTTGCTATGTTTCTGGACGTTGATCGTGTAAGGACCCTTGCTGTCTATGGGAGGGTCAGAGAGCTCTCAAAATTCATCAAAAATATCTTAATTTGTGTTCTGAAGATGAACGGAGGTCTTACGGGTTTAGAGCGAAATGAGGTGAGTAATTAATGACAGAATTAAATTTTTTGGGTGAACTAACCCTTTAATGGTATGTGATTTAACTTCTCAAGTACATATATCTTGATTTAAGAATGTTTGTACTGGAAAATTATACAAGGATGGGTGGATGATAAATAAATAAATAATATTTTTTCCCTCCACTGTGTGATACAAAAAAATTATGTGGTGCATGTACATTTTTCCCATCCCATCTTTGATCCTCACCGGCACCCAGCGGCCGTCCCACGTGCCTCAGTGTGCCTCTGAATTTGCAAGCTCTGGGATTCGTAATGCAAACAGCAGCTCTCTGCAGTGTACAGACGACGCCGGTGTACAAACACTCACGCTGCTCTATGGGTATTAATTATGCAGCTGTGATGAACTACCTGCTACAGAGGGACCGATACAGCATCATCTGTATCTGCTGCGGCTCTCAGCTTAAACTCTGTGCTTATAGTTGGTTAAAATGTTCATCATCTTTTCAAGGAAAATAAATGGAGTACTAGAGCACTGGGTTTTGAACAGTAGCATTGCAATGTTTGCTTTAGTAAGTAAATAAATACATGTGTTACTCATTGCATGTAAAATGACTTTTGGCAGTCCAGTTAAATAATGAGTCAAAGTCAGATCGAGTGCATTGCATATAATCTGCATACTGCAGATTAATGCAAAAAATGCATTCAAATTTGTTAATGGTAGTATGCTTTGCTGCCAATTGCGGGGTTTTTTTTTTAGAATCAGATATGCTGTGTGTCTTACTGCTTACTAAATAGTAAGTAAATACTTTTCTTTAGTTAGACTACTTAGCAACAGTATGCATCATGCATAAGTAAACACTAGTATGCTGTTCAGTGTTGCTGACAGTATATGACCTCAACATGTTTGATGTTCAAGAGTGTCCACTAAACATCAAATGTGTCAATTTGACATTCAAATTAGCAATTTTTCCCTGTAAAAATATTGTTTGTTTCATTTATCACACTGGAAAATTAAAGGCTACGTTCGGAATAGCACACTACCATACTACTCTCACTGATACTGCAGTGTGCATACTCTGCATTAGTCTGTGCATTTTCTAGTGTTATTTTAGTATCCTTGAGATACCATTATAGTTTTTATTAATATTTTGAAATCGTTTTTTTTGTTGTTTTCATTTTGATTTTAAAGTTTTAGTAATTGTTTCTTTTTAATTCGTTTTTCTTAAATTATAATGATAAATGTTGCCTTGGTAACTAGCTGAAAAAACAAACAAACCTATATTCTATTTAAATAAAAAAATATATTTTATTATATTTTACAAATATCTAAACATATCAAGATACATTTCCTTGAGAAGTAAGATACTTTGTTGTTTTCTGAAATGTTTTTACCTAAACAAGAAAACATTGAATAAAGTTAATTTTCATTATCCCATTGGCAGATTTTATAGCATAAACCCACGTGATTTTGATACATATTATGTCTTGTTTTCGGATAAAAAAATAAATAAATCAAAATTAGCTTAAAATGAGAAAAAATTATTGGGAAGAGTTAATTTTAAATAAAAGTTAATTTGTCTTAGCCATTATCAGATTTTTAATATTATAAACCCACTTAATTTAGATAAATATTGTCTTGTCTTTTGAAAAATGGATTGAATTTTTTTGATTGGTTTTTACTTAAAACAAGAAAATATTTTCCAATTTGTTCAGGGAGAAAAAACAAACAAAAATGTAAAATAAAAATGTTCTGCACTAGAAGACATAAGTGGCTATCCCACAATGAAGTGCACTTGAATTTTTTTAAACACAGTTATATCTTGTTGACAACTTAACTAGATGGCATATTTAATGTATATTTTTTCATTTTTTACATACTGTAACAGTGGTGTGTTTATTTGTTTCATAATTTCGTAATTTTGCAACATCAAAACTTGAAGCTGCTCTGAAATACAAATTTTGTGCGAAAGAGATAAATGTGACATTTTCGATTTCATGTTTTATTTTCATGATAAATGAGCAAGAACTTCGCTGGAATTATATCGTGGCCTTGACAGTAGTATTCCATTCCCAGGTCAAGTAGCAGGTCGTCTGTGTGTCCATGCAGGACGGGTCTCAGAGATGGTCTCATCCAGCGGTTTATCCTCCACAGGTCGTGGTTTCTGCATCATGAGGTGTGTAGTTTCATCTCTTTATGTATTCCAGTCTCTCCTCCTGCGCTGTGGAGGTTTTATATATTCATTAGTCTTCATTAGGCCAAAACACAAAGAGCACAAAGAATTAACGGATCTCCCCCCCAATGCACCGCTGTAGCAGTCACCTGCACTTTTATTTGGAGAAGGAAGGGATAAAGTGAGAGAAAGACAGAGAGTGTCAGGGATTGAGTACGGGGGAATGGATGTGCAGACAGCACACGTGACGGGACTGTGTAATATTTCTCCAGATATGAGACACTTACATTTACACGTCACCTGAGACTCACTCTGAAAAACATCAAACGTTTAATGCTGAAGTGTGTCATTTCTGTGCCAGTGTAGGCCTATTTAGTGACCAAGAACTTTGTGTTTACAATAATGCGTTTGCAATAGGAAACATTGCATTTAATAACACATTTTTAAAGATAAAAAAAGTCTCTTATGCTAATCAAGGTCGTTTATTTGATCAAAGATGCAACAAAAACAGGAATACTGTGACATATTATTACAATTTAAAAGAACAGTTTTCTATTTGAATATATTTTAAAATGTAATTTATTCCTGTGATGCAAAGCTGAATTTTCAGCATCATTACTCCAGTCTTTAGTGTCACACGATCCTTCAGAAATTGTTCTAATATGCTGATTTGCTAATTCATTTAAAGTTATTTGTAATCAATTTAAATGTCAACATTTTTCAAGATTCTTTGAGGAGTAGAAAATGTCAAATTTTCTATTGTAATAAACCTTTAATCTTTTTGGCTCCATCAAGTTGTGATCTGTTTGAATTGACCTAGAACAGTGGGCAGGGGCACTACAATGTTGCTTGTTTAGTTTGGGTTAAGGTTTATTATAATTCTGTCCTTCCTCCTAACCCCTAGACTGAGGAGGTCATAACACTTCCTTTAAAGGGGTCATAGGATGCCCATTTTCCACAAGTTGATATGATTCTTTAGGGTCTTAATGAAAAGTCTGTAACATATTTTGGTTAAAATTTCTCAATGGTAGTGTCAAAAACAGCTCTGTTCAGAGCATGCAGATTTGTAGCATTTTCCTTTAAATGTTAATGAGCTCTGCTGACCCCGCCCCTCTCTTCCGAGCCCGCTCTCAGAGAGACTGTTTACTTTAGCCGCATTCATTGTGAAACTTGCTAATTAGCACATTATTAGGAAAGGCGATTTGCAAAGATTCGTTAAAAAACCTTATGCTCACTTCTGGAGGTGAAGCTGGATCACGAATGATTCGCGCGAACATAGACGCATTTATGTAGATCGCGAGCGCATTCTTTTCAAAAACAAACATAATCCGCTGCGGCTCAGATGTCGGGAGTAAATGACGACTGCTGTCCGTTATTACATCCAACATCAGAACACCTCAATCGCTTAGGAGTCATTCTTGTCTACATCTGCTCCGGCGGTGAAACAATGGCGGACTGATGACAGTCACTCAGGGCGGAGCTAAGACACCAGTCCAGTCTGTGCTGAAACGCTACTGTCAATCAAACTATCGTGGGAGGGGCCTGTCTGTGTGACGTCACACAGACAAGCATCTGAGATCGGCTCGATTTGAGAAAGGGGTAAAGATTTTAGTAGATAAAAAAACACAGAGTGGATTTTTATTATTATAGGGTGGTTGTGTTCACACACTGCCAACACACATTTCAGTTCAAACTACTTGTAAAAGCGCATGTCGCATCCTGTCTTTTTTCATGTCTTTTTTCTGTAAACACTTTTAAATTTTTGCATTTTTTTTATGCTAACACGAACAGTTTAGATAAACATGTAATAATACTAACCATTAACTAAAACTTACAACTTAAGTCTAAATAAAATATTGTACTATACTGAAAAAAAAATCCCAGTAAATTTCCATAATTACAATAAAACAGCAGGGCAAACATGCAATTTTGAAGGAGAAAGACCGAAGTATTTTCTTGTAAAACATTCTCCAATTCACAACTTCAAAAATATTTTTTTAACAGTATGTCAAACTATTACATGCTTTAATTGTAACATCATAAATACGACATAAACCAAATATAAAAGTATACTGAAGATCTTCAAAGCCTAAAGGAAAATCACAAGTCTTTGAAAGCAGAGATAATTTGGGTTCACTCAGTAATACTCAATAACTCAGAATCTGAAGCACTAAATATAAAAACATATGTTCAAATGCATTCATCACTCATTCCGCATCAGCGGTCCTGTCCAAAGTTAGAAGTTCACAGAGTGAGAAAGTTACTGTACAAAACTTCTTTGCATGTAAACAGATCCGACAGAAGTTCCCGTCATGCATCTCTCTCTTAATGAGGACAAGCAGAAGGTGTAGAATATCGACACGGAGATCTGGCATCTGTAGAAATTCATCTGCAATAACACACATCTGTCAACATGCAGCACATTTGTAAAGCAGGGCTTGGAATATAGTTTGTACAGTGTCTGGCAGCCGTACGTGAACTACTGAGGTAGAACGCTAAAGTCTACTGCATTCAGATCGTTTGCATTGCATTTGAAAAACATGGTAATATTTCTATTTTCATAACAGCACCAACATTATAAAGCCCCAGTGACACTGACATTGAAAATGAATGACTCTGGTTGCTTGGCTCTCAAAGTCAATGACAGCAGGTGATTTGAGCTTTGAGAATCTTGTTCATGATGTGATGCATTAAAAATTAGGTTTTTGCACTCAGAAAAAGGATAAATGGTCACTTTAAGGAAATCATTTTGTTGCTTGTGTTTAAAAAAAAAAGAAGTTTTGCATGCATGTAATTAATTTTGATTTGAGCTATAAACCATGCATTTTGCTGCTCAAAAATACAGTAAAAACTAAATCCAAAATGCATGGTTTACAGCAAAAATGTATGACTGTCGATAGCAATTAATGCAATAAATAATGCAATAAAAACGTAACAAAAAACAGAGATTATAAAACAGATTATAAATCTAGTAGTTTTCATTAATACAGTATAAATAGTAATTTAAAATAAGTATTTATTAATATATATATATATGAAGAGTTCATTTGCAAAAGCAGATAACTCCGTTTTTAACAATTCTCAAAAATCATAGTTTTTCATTGTGCATACCAATTAATCTCAATCAAACTGCAGTTGGGTTATTTTAAGTTAAAAAAATAACTAAAAATACAGCTAACTAATACAATAAAACAATAAAAACATAACATAATAAAAAACATGATTTTTGAAAATATCGATATCAATCGATATTTTGATATCACTTAGTGTGGACACCCGATCGACATAGTCCCCAGCAGCCCAGAAGCCCTGAGCTCAATAAAGGAATATCTTGGAGAGGTGGTGTTCACACCAGGGGCCGCAGTAGCCACACAACCATCCACAAAGATGCGCAGAGGAACATGGTTGTACTGCTTCACAGAAGCTTCAAGCTTCAGGAATTGCCCTAGGAAGTACTGATTGGATGGCCTCTCAAACATCCAGTCATGAGCCTCAGGAGAACACAAGAACTTCCTCTGCAACTTTAGTTGCAGCAAAAGGAACCCAAGCGGGCAACAAGATATTACTGCTTACATTATACAACCTTGAATAGTGGCACTCAATTCCAACAACTGCTACATCAGCCCTTACAATGGGAGTTCCTACTAAAGCCGCAGGAGTATAGAGGAGGTTGAATTTATACACAAGCTCAATATCAGTCATCACCAGAGAGCTGCCACATGTCTGGAGCTCATACTCAAATACAATAACTTCAGCTTCTGGATTCTCCCCTACAGCTGCACAGCCTCCTAAAGTGAGAAATAAAGGATTCACCAGCTGACCAATACCAAAGAAGTCCTTCTTCACCTCCACATGCACAAAGTTCTCCCCACATTGTGCTGCAACACTCTGGGGAGCTATAGGTTCACGCTGCTCAAAAGGCACATCTGGCTGTTGGGGTTCTTCTGGCATTACTGGAAAATGCCAGGTCAAAGGTGCCATAGGAGCCTGCATAAGCTGTTTGGACTGACTACTTCCAGGTTCTTGAAGCTTCCGTGCATCCACCCCAGCAGGCCTCATTGCAGGTCTTGGAGGCCGAAAAGTTGTTGATGCCTGTGTGTCTTGAACAGATTGCTGAGGAGCTAAAACTGGCGACTGTTGCTGTTGGAATCTTAGTGGATCCTGGCCTTGTTGAAATCTTGACCACTGTGCCAAACTCAAGTCAACTGCAATAAGCAACAACAATCCAACACAACTAAAAACCACCAGCCTCATTGTTAAAAAAAAAATCTGAAGTTATCTGTTTTTGCAAAAAACTCTTCATAAATATATGACTCCAAACTGAACATTAGCGTATAAATTAGCGTATGTTTCTGTGTATAAATGCGTTCTGCTAGTGATATTTGATGAAAAAAAAGTTATTACATATAAAAAATTGTAAAATAACTTTTCTATTTGAATATATTTTAAAATGTCATTTATTTCTGTAATGCAAAGCTGCTTTTTCAGCAGCCATTACTTCTGCTCACCAAGGCTGCATTTATTTGATCAAAAATACAGTAAAAACAGTAATAATGTGAAATATTACAACTTAACTGTTTTATATTTGAATATATTTTAAAATGTAATTTAGTCATCCGATGCAAACCTGAATTTTCAGCAGCCATTATTTATGCTCACCATGGGCGCATTTTTGAAAACTAAAAATACAGTAAAAACTAACTTTAACATTATTGTGCACATACATCACTGACGCTTTTTTGGGATTGTAATATTTACCTAGATAACGCTGTATGTTTTATAGCTAAACTTATGACTGTCAATAGCAATTACTCACTTGCAATATAAAACAAAATGAAAAAAAAAAGATTGTTACACTAACCACAAAATAAACGTATTCCTGCTCAATACAGATCATAATTCGAGTTCTTGTCATAAATGCATTGCATGCTACGGTATAATTTTAAAGTATTTTTACACTGTTGTTCAGTTTGCTGTCAGCGAGATTTTTTACAATGTTTTTGAAAGTGGGCTCTTATAAGGAAGCTTGTTTCTGCCACAGAATAAAATAATAATAATATAATAAAGATATTTGTGACTTTTAAACTCAGAATTCTTACTTTTTTCTAGCAGTTTATATCACACAACTATCTTTCTGTTCTCAGAATTGCAAGATATAAACTCCCAATTCTGGGAAAAAAAGTCAGAATTCTGAGATACAAAGATGTAATTACCTTTTTTATTCTTATCCCATGGCAAAAACAAGCTTCCATACTCTTATGCTCGATTTATGTCAAAAATATATATATTTTTTTTTATAAATGATCAAAAATAAAAAGTAATTTTACCCCCCCCCCCCTAAAATTACATTTTCCTTTACTGAGGGGAGCTATAGGTTCACGCTGCTCAAAAGGCACATCTGGCTGTTGGGGTTCTTCTGGCATTACTGGAAAATGCCAGGTCAAAGGTGCCATAGGAGCCTGCATAAGCTGTTTGGACTGACTACTTCCAGGTTCTTGAAGCTTCCGTGCATCCACCCCAGCAGGCCTCATTGCAGGTCTTGGAGGCCGAAAAGTTGTTGATGCCTGTGTGTCTTGAACAGATTGCTGAGGAGCTAAAACTGGCGACTGTTGCTGTTGGAATCTTAGTGGATCCTGGCCTTGTTGAAATCTTGACCACTGTGCCAAACTCAAGTCAACTGCAATAAGCAACAACAATCCAACACAACTAAAAACCACCAGCCTCATTGTTAAAAAAAAAATCTGAAGTTATCTGTTTTTGCAAAAAACTCTTCATAAATATATGACTCCAAACTGAACATTAGCGTATAAATTAGCGTATGTTTCTGTGTATAAATGCGTTCTGCTAGTGATATTTGATGAAAAAAAAGTTATTACATATAAAAAATTGTAAAATAACTTTTCTATTTGAATATATTTTAAAATGTCATTTATTTCTGTAATGCAAAGCTGCTTTTTCAGCAGCCATTACTTCTGCTCACCAAGGCTGCATTTATTTGATCAAAAATACAGTAAAAACAGTAATAATGTGAAATATTACAACTTAACTGTTTTATATTTGAATATATTTTAAAATGTAATTTAGTCATCCGATGCAAACCTGAATTTTCAGCAGCCATTATTTATGCTCACCATGGGCGCATTTTTGAAAACTAAAAATACAGTAAAAACTAACTTTAACATTATTGTGCACATACATCACTGACGCTTTTTTGGGATTGTAATATTTACCTAGATAACGCTGTATGTTTTATAGCTAAACTTATGACTGTCAATAGCAATTACTCACTTGCAATATAAAACAAAATGAAAAACAAAAATATTGTTACACTAACCACAAAATAAACGTATTCCTGCTCAATACAGATCATAATTCGAGTTCTTGTCATAAATGCATTGCATGCTACGGTATAATTTTAAAGTATTTTTACACTGTTGTTCAGTTTGCTGTCAGCGAGATTTTTTACAATGTTTTTGAAAGTGGGCTCTTATAAGGAAGCTTGTTTCTGCCACAGAATAAAATAATAATAATATAATAAAGATATTTGTGACTTTTAAACTCAGAATTCTTACTTTTTTCTAGCAGTTTATATCACACAACTATCTTTCTGTTCTCAGAATTGCAAGATATAAACTCCCAATTCTGGGAAAAAAAGTCAGAATTCTGAGATACAAAGATGTAATTACCTTTTTTTATTTCTTATCCCATGGCAAAAACAAGCTTCCATACTCTTATGTTCGATTTATGTCAAAAATATATATATATTTTTTTATAAATGATCAAAAATAAAAAGTAATTTTACTCCCCCCCCCTAAAATTACATTTTACTTTACTGAGGTTCATGTTTTAGATAATATTATCACTGCCAATAGCAAAAAAATGACATGCATTGCAAAACAAAACATGAATAACAAAACCACTTCCAAAAGGTTATCATATGCCCCCTTCTCTGGGTGTAAAAATTATTTTTAATGACTGAACATTTTTGGTGTAGAATTTACCAAGTGAAATTCAGAAAGTCAAAAATGGCTTGCAAATTGTACAAATCAGTACAAAAAAATGACATGTAATATTTAATTAAACATGAAATTCTGAAGAAAAGACTGAACTAGTATTTACTTGTAAAACTCTTTTTACACAGTGAGAACTGTTTTGTCTCTTTGTTTTGTTTTGTCATTTTAACTACACAATTGTTTTTTTTTCATGCCTCCATTTCTGAAGGTAAATGAGCAGTTTTGTGTGTTAGCTGACAGGTCGCTAAAGGCATCGTTTGAGTTTAACGAGAGGTGGTTAATTAGTCCAACACGACAGACCAACGAAAGGCCATGAGGTTGATTATAAAGTGATTATCCTCGATATATACAGAAAAGGCCTCTGTTTCTGTCTCTCACCTGTCTGAAGAAAAACGCACCTTCGCTGGACGTCGCTAGCCTGGAGAAAAACAAATGAATGGCTGTTGTGACCTTTCCACCAGCTCAAAGATAAAAGAGCCTCGTCTGCCGTGATTGAAAATTAGTGGACTTACTTTGCCCGCTTATGTTAAACTTGGGTGTACTGGCAGTAAAGAATAAAAGTGAATCTGTTTTTTAATTTATGTCAATTTGGCTGTCCTCCAGTCTCAGCAGATGATTGCGTTTGTCTGGCTGAAATTACAACCTGCCTGTTTTGGGATGAGTGTTGTAAATGATCGTCTGGCCTCTCAAAGGTTTGTACTGGCTAAAGTGTGTGTCCACACGGCTGGGCTCGTGCCAAAAGGTTGCAGCTGGATGGAGCACGTTGAGATCTCTGGATGTGGAGCGTCTTCACGCTCAAAGTGGCATGTGAGTGACAGTAATTACAGCGCTGATAGTCCTCCATCAGACAGGCCTGGAGCTCACATCTGAAACACAGAAAGATGAGTTTTCATCAGCACTCCTGACTAAAGCGGCTTTCTGAAGGGATAAAGGGTAGTTCTGTCATCATTTACTCACATCATGTTGTCAATGTCAATGTTATTGTTAAAAACTAAAACCATGAAATACATTTTTGTTACTTGAAATAAAAGAAACTCTAACTGAAATATAAAAAAAATGGTGTAGAAACAATTTTCACTATGTGTGTGTGTGTATATATATATATATATATATATATATATATATATATATATATATATATATATATAAAAACTACAATTGAAATAAAAAGTAGACGCATTAAACAAAAGAAAATCTAATAACAGTGACAAAAATACAACAAAATGAACTAAAATTAGAATGAAAATTAAATATATAAATTAAAATAATTCAAAATATTACTATAGCCAATATGTTTTGGCAAATTAAATTGCAGGATAGGAATATGAGAAATGTTTATGTATGAATAATGTTAAATATGGTAAAAGTTACCATTCAAAAGGTTAGGGCCATTTCTCATGTATTTGGTTGGTTGGTTTGAAAAAGAAATTAGTACTTTTATTCAGCATTTTATTAACTTTTTTTAGGATGCATTAAATTGACTGAAAGTGACAAAAAAATGGACATCGTTATAAAAAAAATATTTCAAATATATACAGTATATACATATTTTTACTTTTTATTCATGAATCCTTGTGGAAACAATTGTTTTCAACATTGATAATCAGAAATGTTTTTTTTAGCAGCAAATCAGCATATTAGAATGATTTCTGAAGGATCATGTGACACTGAAGACTGGAGTAATGATGCTGAAAATTCAACTGTCACAGAAATAAATTACATTTAAAAATATTTTACAGTAGAAAGCAATTATTTTAAACTTTAACAATATTTTTGAATTGACTGTATATTAAAATAAATGCAGCCTTGGTGAGCAGAAGAGACTTCAAAAACACACACACACACACACACACACACACACACACACACACAGAGAGAGACACAGAACCTAGAATTTTGAATCGTAGTTTATAAATGAGAACAAATATTTGATTTCAAAAGAAAATATGAAATGTGTTGCTCAAAAATATTAAAATGACAATATTTGTGTTTTTACGCTTAGTATGCTGTAGTTGGATTATCAACATGCTAACATCAAACACCAGTGGAATCAATGTAAGTTGAGACTTCCATGTGCTGCATCTAAAAGCTTCATGGAGCCACTACCACTCATATAATTTTTGTAGATTTATCCATATTTATACTGTACAAATACACATTTCTTTATCATTCTAATAGACTACTAAAGTCTTGCTTTCTAATTAAGCTGAGAAAAGGAGGTTACGTTCTAGAAGTGTGCAAAAAAAACAAACCACTTGAATTTTATTTGAGTAGACGTGTGTGTGTGTGTGTGTGTATGTGTGTATGTGTGTGTGTGTGTGTGTGTGTGTGTGTGTGTTGGTGTGTTGAGCGTGCAGGATGGCTCCGCTGCGGGGTTCAGCGCAGGGCCCTGTGGGGGACGGCAATGTCCCAGAAATCTCTTTCCTCTCAAACTCATGCTGATCTCTGGGGGCCGCAGCGATCGCTCTCAATCCTGCTGCTGTGTGTGGGCTTTGGAGCTCTTTATTTCCCTCACTGAGG
This sequence comes from Sinocyclocheilus grahami, assembly GCF_001515645.1. NCBI lineage: Eukaryota > Metazoa > Chordata > Actinopteri > Cypriniformes > Cyprinidae > Sinocyclocheilus > Sinocyclocheilus grahami. Next base: position 1,084,801 of record NW_015505621.1, read on the forward strand.
ACAAACTCTACAAGCAGTGATGAGGAAGCAGAGACATCGGCCTGTGCTTGTGAAGGGCGACCCTTCCAGATGCAGCAGCTTAAAACCTCTTAAAACGAGTTTTGTCCCTACAGCATTCCTGAATTGCTATGTGTTTCTTTGGAGACAAAAAAAAACACTATAGGTCAATAAGATCAATGTTTTACATTTTGGTATCATCTTAACCAATGAAATTAATAATAGCCAGTGCAATTCTGTAGCTTCCCAAATAAGCAACATATAATACATATAATACATGTCTACATATAATATATATATTCAAACTACTGTTTTGCTATGCTATTTAGTTACTGTAGAGTTATGAGCCCTCTAGAAGCTTGCGTTCTGCAAGTGAACGGCATATTATTGTGGCTTCTCAAAGAGGCACAAAATCACTTTCACAGACTTTTTCATTAACTGTTCCCTCCTGGTGGAAGCTCAAAAATATTAAAATGACAATATTTGTGTTTTTACGCTTAGTATGCTGTAGTTGGATTATCAACATGCTAACATCAAACACCAGTGGAATCAATGTAAGTTGAGACTTCCATGTGCTGCATCTAAAAGCTTCATGGAGCCACTACCACTCATATAATTTTTGTAGATTTATCCATATTTATACTGTACAAATACACATTTCTTTATCATTCTAATAGACTACTAAAGTCTTGCTTTATAATTAAGCTGAGAAAAGGAGGTTACGTTCTAGAAGTGTGCAAAAAAAACAAACCACTTGAATTTTGTTTGAGTAGAAGTGTGTGTGTGTGTGTGTGTGTGTGTGTGTTGAGCGTGCAGGATGGCTCCGCTGCGGGGTTCAGCGCAGGGCCCTGTGGGGGACGGCAATATCCCAGAAATCTCTTTCCTCTCAAACTCATGCTGATCTCTGGGGGCCGCAGCGATCGCTCTCAATCCTGCTGCTGTGTGTGGGCTTTGGAGCTCTTTATTTCCCTCACTGAGGACAAACTCTACAAGCAGTGATGAGGAAGCAGAGACATCGGCCTGTGCTTGTGAAGGGCGACCCTTCCAGATGCAGCAGCTTAAAACCTCTTAAAACGAGTTTTGTCCCTACAGCATTCCTGAATTGCTATGTGTTTCTTTGGAGACAAAAAAAAACACTATAGGTCAATAAGATCAATGTTTTACATTTTGGTATCATCTTAACCAATGAAATTAATAATAGCCAGTGCAATTCTGTAGCTTCCCAAATAAGCAACATATAATACATATAATACATGTATATTTATTTATATATACACATACCTTGCTATGTGTACTGCGTTAGGCTAACCGAGACGTGTCATTTGCACTTATATATTGTTGCTCTCTTGTTAGTTTTGACTGCTTTTATTGTCCTCATTTGTAAGTCACTTTGGACAAAAGCATCTGCTAAATGACTAAATGTACTTTATGTAATTGTAATTTTTATGTATTTCTCATTCATTTTTGCTCATTTCACAGCCATATTTAAACAATGTTTATGCTTTTCAACTGATTAAAAAGTTTAGATTTTTTTTTAAATTAATGGATTTATGCAGCTATTTGAATAAATACATTTAAAAAATGTGATAATTTAAATAAAATCAATTAGATGCAAGTACTAAACTGCCATGTTTTTTTTTTAACTGATAAATATATTAGCTATGTTAAATATGCAAATTATATTTTTTATTTGATTATTAGATGATGTGTTTATCTAGCATATAAAAAAGTACATTTTCACAAAATACAACTTATATTTAACATGGATTTATGTAACTTGAATGAAATTTTTCTAAAAATTATCCCCCAAAAATTTCACTTTAGCGAATCGGTGTATAATTTTTTAACCAGCTTATTAAAATAATAAATCCTGTCAAGCTACTATTTTGCTATGCTATTTAAAATGGCAATATACATTGATAAATATATTAGATCTATTTTTCAAAAATTATATATTTTATTTGATTATTAGACAATGTACAGTATTTATCTAGCACAAAAAAATATCTCAATTAGACACCATTAAACTGAATAAATACATTAAATTACTTTAATAATAATAATAATTAATAAAAGACAATAAACAGTAAACATCTGGATGTATCTAATTTGAATGGGTTGAATGAAAATGCGTTTTATTATTATTATTATTTTTTTATTTTATTTGTTACCAATCTACATATAAAGTAGTCAAGCTAATATTTTGCCATGCTATTTAAAGTATCTTGATGAATATATTAGCTATACCACATTTTTGATAAATTACTGTATATATATACAGTATATATATATTTTTTGATTATTAGATGGTGTATTTATCTAGCACAAAAATAATTTGAACTTAATTTAAATGTAAAATAATTTTCAGGTTAGATGTCTGTTTTAAACAGACTATTGCATAACACTGATGCTCTTTGCAGGTACCAGTAAAAACACATAAAAACCGATGTGCTTTACTGATTTCAGAGAGAAATCCTCATGAGAGCAGAACATTTGCCATCGCCGCCAGCAGACAAGATCTCGTTTCATGGCAGCGCAGCGTTGACAAGCAAATGTTTATGAATACACGTTTTTCCATGATAGATGGTTTCCATCTGCGCTTTTTCATATGGTAACGTGTCACCTGCATATGACTAAAGGGTTCATCAATGCTATGTAAACTGACAGAGATAGATGTACCCCTCACAATGCTAACGGAGGTGCTTTGGCATAATCCATCAAAATTAAGTTTGCACTTCCCTTTTTAAATGGACCAAAGGGGTCTCGTGTGTTCGGCCTGTTTTGTCACTTAATTTGGAGGACGCAGAAGACGCCTCTCATGCTTTACAGCATGCATTTAATAATTTACCTGAACAAACCTGTCCAACAGTGACCCCATTTGCATTTTGCATCTAAACGCTTGAGAAAAACCATACCTTATTCCTTAAACGGTCTCAGTAAAATGCATCTGTTGAAATGAAGTGCCGCTGTCGCGCTTGGGGCGGGAGGGAGCGAACAAGCGACTGCGCAAGGGAGAAGAGACTCAAATCTGCATTTCATTTCTGGACGACCTCCAAAACAGTGCAACCTGCCATCGGCCTGAAGAGAAAGAGAGGAGCCAGATGAAGATGGGATTGTTACAGGCCTGAGGGACAGAGAAAACAACAGTTTTATACTCATTTTCTCCCCCACTAAACCTGTGAGAACCGTTATCAGTGAAATTATTGATCATTCAAAGTCATGTGAATCACCTTAATAATGCCAAATGTTTTTTGGACTGCTGTTTTGGACCATATACTCACGTCCAGAGGAAAATGCTCAGAAGTTTCTCTTTCATTGCTTATATTGCTTTCAATGTCCAAAAGAAAAAAGAAAGAAAGAAAAAGTTACTTTAATAACCAGGATTATTATAGACAGCTAAAAAAAAAAAGTTTCAAAAGTTTAGTTGTCTGAAACTACTCTAAACAATATATTTCTAATTAATAATAATAATAATTCAAAGTCCACCTTAAACAGCTTTCATAACCTATTGTATGTGATTAAAACAGCCATTCATTTCCTATAATATGACTAAATAGCTCATTATGACCAGGAACATTTATTATACAAGGAGAAATTTCAAAGCTCCAAATTTATCCCAGATGTTATTCCTGAAGAGAAATAAAAATAGACATTAATGAGATTTTTAACATTAATAAACTTAAGTGATGCATATTTTTCAGTCATACATAATGAAACAAGAATGAGATTTCTGTAATTCATGCTGATTATATATTGAGTGAAAAACAATCTTAAACAATGTGGTGATTTAGTGAGAAATGATTGAAAGCACAGAGCATCTCTGAGATCTCTTCTGAGAGGAACTTTTTTTCTCTCAGTACAATCTCATTGCTGTCAATGAGAGAACAGCTGTGATATGAAGCTTTCCTGTATGATTTTTCATTCCTCTGGTCGGGGATGGGAATCATCTAAAGTTCAGAGATCAGAGAGTGTTGAGAGTCAAGCGCAGGTTTTTAATCAGAAGCTTTGTTGTGGCAGATGGCCTTTGCTTTGACTGTCTCCTGGCCTCCCCCACACCAACACAGACATTATTCTTACCCATCAGCCCACTGCAGACTCCCAGAGTTCCCCATCAGCCGAGAGACGCCACAGTCTGAGGCTTACAACACAGTCATGCTGTGCGAACGAGAGCTTTAGGGTATGTTTACAAGACAATGATGTAAAAACAAAGTTTTTCTTTGGCATTTTTGAAAAAAAGTAGCATAAAGACATTTTTAAAACAATACCTGTTAGCACATCTGCGAAAACGACTAAAAATGCTGTATTTTTCATGCTAGACCAGTAGATGGCGATGTCACTGTGTAAAGTAGCACTACGTCAGAGGAGAGCGGTGACTTTTTTTAATCAGGTATGCTGAGTGATAAGATTAAGACCCTCCCTCCCCCATCGACTGTTAGGACACACTCAGGTGTCGATTTAAACGTAGCCTATCCTACCTTATTTGTAAATTAAATTAATCTCCAATCCTCCTTCTATCGTCTGAGGTTTATCCATTGTTATTCGAATGCTGGAAAATTTTTTTAAATGTAAAGTCGGCAACACCAAAGCTCCAAAAGTATCAAAAATGTATTTTAAAAGAACTGTCGCATAGCGTGTGTGACGTTTCGAGCACGCAGGCTCTTCATCAGACGTGCGCTCTAAACGTCACACACGCTATGCGACAGTTCGTTTAAAATACATTTTTGATACTATTAAAGCTTTGGTGTTGCCAGCATTAAATTTAAAAAAAAATTCCACTTGTGTCTTAGTCGAGCACCCAGTTAAGATCGATGTGCGTGCTTTTGCCTGCTCTTTATTCGAATGCTACTAAAACATAGTTGGTTTTCCAAGTAAAAACAGCCAAAAAACGTTTACACATAGTTACGTTATGATACGTAATATTCAGAGGGTGGGGAGATGGGGGGGATTCCCCCGGTTTATATGTCTCTGCATCTGCTAAATTATTTTTTATTCCCAGTGAATAGGAGTTAAAACTCCCACCCGGGTGACACTACTCCTTTAACAGACCATGCAAAAATAATAATGTCTTTAAAATATTGCCAAGTAACATTTGCAACCTTGCAAACAATAAAATCAGAGAAGGACTTTAACTGTAAGAGACACGAGTATACGCAAAAAAAAGGGAACAATAACATCTTAATGTTCAAAATGTTCAGAATATTTATGTTTCTTTCTTTTCCTGATATTTGTTATTTAAATGGGTCATATAATGCTATTTTAAAGATAATTATTTTGTGTATTTGGTGTAACAGAATATGTTGACATGCTTTAATGTTCAAAAAACACATTATTTTTCAAATACTGTACATTATTGTAGGTCCTCTATGCCCCGCCTCTCTCAAACGCTTCGTTTTCAACAAAGCCCCCTCCTTTGACAAGCGCAGTCTGCTCTGATTGGCCAGCTGACCCAGTGCATTGTGATTGGCCGAACACTACAAGCATGCGTCGGAAATGTAACACCCCTTACCATAATTGCGAGCATCAGCATTCAAAGTAAATATCAAGACAGTTAATAATGTCGTTAGTTTTACCATCAGTTCAAGCCCGAAAGGGCAACAGAGTCGCGTGATAGACACAGTGATGATGCAGTACACAAGCCGCGGTTAAGACAGCTGACGACTCTTAACTTTTATAAAGAATATCTCTTTGGATTTGAGACTTTAGTATTTGCAACTTTACAGATCTTCTTTATGCACCAAGAGCTTGTAACACAGAACAAAGAGAAAAAAAAACTTGAAATCGCATCATATGACTTAGTTAGTCATATGACATGTTAGGCATGCTGACAATAACGTATAACATACGTTGTCTATAAACAAAAATGTAAGAAGATATGTTTTCCGTGGACTTTTAAAATTGGCTTTGCTTGAGAAAACATAAAAATATACAGTTACACCGTTTTTTCTTTTTGCATCAAACACGATTTTCGGCAGTCGAGATCTGACAGCAACAGCGCATTTTTCCGCTTGGGCGAGCGCTTCGCGGACAGCTTACCTCGTGCATTAAATCAGCCTCAGACCAGCAAAACACTGAGAACGCTCTACAATCCTGAAGAGTCATAGCAATAGAGCGGAGCAGACAAAGCTGCGGAGAATCCGCTCACCCGGAAGCTTCCGTAACTGACGTAGATTTAAAGAAAATTACTGCCGTTTGGCAAATAAATCATTTTACATACTTATTCCTAACTCTTTAATCTTTAAGTTACATTTCAAATGACAAGGGATCAACTTATAATCATGTTTATATTAATTATCCCGTGAACTTATTCTCTCAAATGGCCTGGGTATGCGGAGCATTCGCAGCTTATATGGATGGAACGCTACTGAGTCTGTACACATAAGCATTCCTTTCCACCTTATTCTTCCTGTAAAAATGGGCGTGGCTATTTGTAAATTTTATGGGTCTTGCTTCCGGTCACATTTGCTTCCAGCTACTTTTAGCTGTACAAAACTGCTTGTTTTGCCGCTTGATATTGCAAATTGGTGTGTCTTACCATATTATTTTAGTGTACTATCTTTATTATGAACACACTAATTTGTAGTGCAAACAGTTTTACTGTACGTTGTTATTCTTCTCGTTATTTCTCTTTAGTGGCTAATGCACTGGAAGTTTTGCCCATAGGCTTACTTCCGCGTTTAGGAATACATAATATGCATGTGTTCCTGATTTCAAAAGTTTGCATTCTCAGGCCCCCAAAATCCCATTGTCATGTAAATGAATGGCTAAAACAAGTTTTCTGTTATGAGTTTTAGTTACTCCCTTGGAAAGCACACACAAAAAGGAATATTTAACCCCAAAATTAAAAATCTGCATTTTGCATTTGATTTTCTGTGCTTGGATTTATCAAGTCTGCAATCAAAATTCAGAGCGCTCAATATAGTCTCAAGAATTTCTCAACACAGTCTTCAATACAAAATGATCTGAGCTGCTATCGTCATTTATTTTACTGCTCTATACTTTTACCATGTCTCCTATTGATTGATTTACATCTGTAAAGAAATACATCTGTAAAATAACTGGCAGCTCATTACAAGGACATTATCTGTAAAATGTTATGAACATTAACTCTAAAACTCAAAACAATGAAATGCAAAATTCAAAATACAGGAAAAACAGCTGTAAAAAATAAATATGGAAAAATCCTTCAGATTAATACAGTACATTGTGCTCTATTTATACTGATTTTTTTTAGTGTACATCTGCTTTTATTTCTCCAAAGGATATTATTTTTTAATGAATATATTTTTAAATTAATTTATCTAAACTACTAAAAATTTGGGGTCTGTAAGTTAAAAAAAATTTTTTTTTTTGAAAGAAGTCTCACCAAGGCTGCATATATTTGATAAAAAAACATAATATTACAAGTTATTATTGTTGTATATAAAAAAACAGTTTTCTACTATTCCTGTGATTAAAGCTAAATATTTAGCATCATTACTCCGGCCGTCAGTGTCACGCGATCCTTCAGAAATAATTCTAATATACTGATTTGCTGTTCAAGAAACATTTCTGATTATTATCTATATTAAACAGTTATCATAATACATTTACCATGATCCTTTGAGTAGAAAGTTCAGAAGAACAGCCTTTTTTAAATAGAAATCTTTGGCAACATTCTAGATGTCTTTACTGTCAGAAGCGTACACGCTTAACATGTTGTACTTTACTGTATTTCTCAAGCACACGGCACACTTCTGCAGCTGTAGATTGATTTGTAATAGCCACTTTTCAAGGCTAAGACATTTGTCTGTGTGAAGAGACATAATGGATGCTTGATCTTAATGAGGCACATAACGCCTACGACCTGTCCTTACTTGAACCACACAAACCAGAATGCAAATTGATGCAGTTCACAAACTACACACACACACACACACACACACACACACACACACACACACACACACACACACACACACACACACACACACACACACACACACACAAAAACTCGCGAACACATTTTCAGAACACACACCCACACACACACACACACACACACACACACACACACACACACACACACACACACACACACACACACACAGAAATGCTCCAGCAAATGTTGTTAGCAATTCCCTCACTGGAAAAAATCAAAAGAGATCATCAAAGGCAAATGTCTTCAGAGATACAAGCTACTGACAGCTGACAAGCATCATAATGATCTTGAGTGGCTTCATAAAATCTGAGTCGTGATCACATGTCGAATCTGAAAGGCTTGTGAGACTTTTTGGTTGTTGATGTGTAGTTGTCTGATTTGGTCTCTATATTAGAGCGTTCAGGTTCAGTAAAACGACATTTAAATCAACAAAACTGAGACTTCAAAAAAAACATGAGTCTCTTCAAAAAACTCTGGCTTTAATGTATTATATAATTCCACCAGGATTCTGTGGGACTTTTCTGATTTTTGTAGCCTAAAATGCAGTGGTGGGCCGTGCATTTTACACCTAGGCCTTCAGTGGCATCCTACATGAATTAATCCATCTCTTCATACCATCATAATGATGCCACGGCTATAGAAACCATAAATATTACACAGTAATGCAGTATAACAGGGCACTACATAACAGACCGATATCTTATGTAGCAAGAATGAATGCCATTGCTAAAGAAAGAAACCCAATTAACAATTGCGCAACACATCATCTGTAGCTGAAGCATTAACCTAACAAAATGACACAAATACAGTCCATCCGATGTTCTTACAGACATTTATTCACCCAAATGTATTTATACCTTACAGATAGCATTGGTATAAAACAAATAAGGTGATTACATGTTTAAAGTTGATCTAACAATTTAATGTTATCTTACTGCTTTTCGTCTTCACGAGTCTCCCAGCCGGTCTGCCAGCGCACTGCGGGAGGAAAATACTGATTAGCACAGCTTTACTAGGAAAGTGAGAAAGTAACATTAATAAAATTACAAAAATTAAACCTTAAAATAAAACTTAAAAAATACTAATTGAAATAATTAAGTTTAAGTACAAAAATAATTAAAACTGAGATAAAAATGGTTAAATACTGTACGAAAATGACAAAAACTAAAATTTAACAATAAAACAAAAAATACGTTTATTAATTGAAATAATACAACTTTAAGTAGTAAAATTACAAAACAAAAAATTTGATAAAAAAGTAAATCAGCTAAATAGACATTTTACTAAATGAAAAGATTAAGTACTACTATTACTAAAACTAAAATAAAAATAAAGCTAAATATAAATATTTAAATAAACGAATAAAATGACAAACATACAAAAAATGACTAAAACATAAAGTAAAATGCAAACTGAAAATATAAAAATAAAAGTTTATTCATAATATTAATAAATACTAAACCACTATATAAATAATACTAGAATAACACTGGCACAATCTTGAGCAAACTTTACACAGGATCTGTCGAGTTTTAAAAATCTGACAGTGTTAGTGCAAACACGTTCTTTTTAGGATGAAATCTCTGTAAAGTTTTATACGCGACCCTCCTGGCGTGTCGGAATAATACTATTTAACTTACGGCTGGATTTCTATTAAAGACTGGCTGTCACTTCTGAATTTGGTGTGTGTGTGTTCTCATGCTCACATGTGGGCCTCTCAACACCTCCTCCGTGGACTCTTTGGATAAATCTCCACCACCTGCTGGCTCGTTCTCAGTGTAATGGGTGGATATTCTCTGGTGTCGTCTCTCCTGTAATCCCCAGCCCTTCCTCTGGGGCAGATCAGGCCGTCGCTTCACCCCTGGGATCTAGATTACCACCGGCAGGATTGCTGGAGAAACATTAGATTAATTGTGAAGCTCCAAAAAGTGGGACAGCTGTATATTTCATGTGCTGCCACGACTGCGTGAAGAATATCTCACTTTTCTCTTTCTGTCTGATTTCCTCTCTCTGTCTCTCTTCTGTACACTCCCTGGAGCTGCAGGCGTTTCTGAGGGAGGGAGCGAGTGAAGGAAAGGTTAGTGTGAAGGAGACGAAAAGGCTGGAATGGGTTGATAAAATGATAGTGCTCTCCTCGCTGTAGTAGTCTCAGTGAATGGGTGCCGATCAAGTGTGGCACAGCACCTGCGGACACTTTCCTGCTATTTCCTGTCCTGCCTCTTTACTCTTTATCATTTCTGACTTGTGCAATCTATATATCTATGTCAGACTCAAGTGTGTGTGTGTGTGTGTGTGTGTGTGTGTGTGAGAGAGACACTTCTGATCAGGGTGTTTGTGTGCAGCATCGGGGAAGATACTAGTACATTAAAAAATGTTGGCTTTTCTTAAAATAAACAGTGTTAAGTGTTTCCACCCAACTGGGTAAAGTAGCTCCTACAACCCACAATTAAACTGAAATACAACAAAGGCTCTTTAAGTAAAAACAGTAGGGAATGTGTTGAATATGTATTGTTTACATGTTCATTTTACTTGATTTTATGCTAAACTGTCAAAAGATCAATAGGCCTAAGTATTTACAGGCAGTTCAGGTGCCAAAAGAAAAGCTGTACCTGAACTGTCTGCTGGAGTGGAAGAAAAGTACTTTTGCCAATATTGATTACAGAAAATCAATTAAAGGGGTGGTCTGTCCAAAACAAAAAAAATCTGTCATCATTTACACATCCTCAAGAAACCCTCAAGTTTGAAGACAAAACAAGATAATCTGAAGAGTGAGGGTAGCTGCTGACTTCCATAATATTTTTTCATACTATGGAATCCAATGGGTACCGTGAATGGTTTGGTTACCAGTATATATAGATAGATAGATAGACAGACAGACAGGCCGCTTTTCCACCGAAATTACGTTCCAGGAACTTTTTTGCCCCAGACCTTTTGCTGTCTACATTTCCATCGCGGTCTAAAGTACCGTGAAAAATAGGCAAACAGTCTGGTGATGTAGGTCTGCGCGCACTTCTCAATACCAAGCATGTCAATTTGGCAATTCTGCAAATGGAACAGCAGTGTACTTGATAACGTCAGTCAGCTCTCCTTGGCTACTGCTATTTTACTCACTGTATTTACAATAAGACGAAATATGATATCAAACACCACTGCCTCTTTTTGTTTTCATTTAAACATATTAATAGCCGCAGAAATGTAGTTCAGGGAATGTACATGCATTACATTGAAACGAAATATTATGTCAAACAGTATTGCCTCTTTTCATTTTCATTTTAACATATTAATAGATGAATAGAATAATAGAATAAAGACTAAAGATTGCCTGTTTGATTTACCCAAAACTAATTATATCTCATGTTTTACCACTACAGAGACATCAGAGCCAGCGGCAAATGTCAAAAGGACTAGCCGAGTTGAGGCTGCTCTCGTCTGGAAACATGAGCACTGAGCGCCCGCTGATCGTGTGGAGCTCACATCTCCGAAATCGGCGAAGCACATTTTCAAATAATTTTTTACAAATTTAGTCTTTACAAATAAACCGCAGATTTGAGTTTTAAACAACTACATTCTCGTCCTGGAATACTTTTAAAACTACATTTCATGACACAATAACAGTAGTATTTAAAAAAATTATGCGAATATAGTGGTTGAAATACAATGTTGCGTGAACTCAACCAATCAACATGTTCAGCGCCCAAGTCCCACCCCCGAAAGTTCCGGACCTTTGAAAAAGTACTACCTCGCGAGCAGGGACTTTCTCTGAGAGGCAAATTTTTACCCGGAACTTTATTTAGATCCTGGTTCCTGTGAGTACCGTCCCAAAGTCCCTAGTTCCTGGGGAAAGTTCCTGTGGTTGGGTGGGCGACTGACTGACTGACTGACTGACTGACGGACGGACAGACAGATAGATTGATAAAACAACAGAATGATAGACAGACACAGACAGCCAGGCAGATAGATACAACAACAGAATGATAGACACCCTTACCAAAAAGTAGTTTACTTCAAGTTTATTTTATTAAGTATACTTAAGTAAAGTTCAAGTATATTTTTAAGTATACTTTATGTAGTAAGTATACAAATATCAGTGTACTAGTAGTATACTTGTAAGTGTACTATTTCAATACTCCTTGGGACTAAATTGGCCCATTTTCTAGTGTATAAAAGTATACTTTTAAGTATACTTTAAGTATAACAGTGGTAATATTGAAGTACACAACTAGTTTACAAAAATATTTTAGCTTGTACTGCAACTATACTAAAAGTGAACTTATATGAACTGATAGTTTTCTAATTAAATACTTGTAGTAGCATTTTTAGTACACTTTGAAGTATAGTCTTAGTAAACTACTAGTTTAGTAGTTTTATACTGCAAGTACACTCGTAAGTTTTCTTTAAGTGAACTTTACATCATACTTGAAGTATACTACTATGTCCCTATTTAGGTATTAATTTGTATATATTTTGTTACATGAATAATGATAATCAAAACGTAGATAAAGTCGATCCACACCCCAAAGCTTGACAGTTATTATTACCTCTTCATTGGTCGACAGTTTATTCCATATAGACTAAAAGTATACTTTCCTATTTTTTAGTTTAAAAGAAGTATACTTATAGCACACTTGATTAAACTTCTTTTTCGTAAGGGCAGACAGACAGACAGACAGATAGATAAAACAACAGAATGATAGACAGACAGACAGACAGATAGATAAAACAACATAATGACAGACAGACAGACAGATAGACAGATAGATAGATAGATAGATAGATAGATAGATAGATAGATGGATAGATAGATAGACACAGCATTCACATCTGTGTACTCAATTACATTTCTGTAGTTTCTCCAGAACACAGTGTGTGTGCTGACATTCCAGTCGGGTGTGCAGAAGCGTGTGTGTGTGTGTGTGTGTGTGTGTGTGTGTAAGCGTGTGAAGGTGTGTTGGTGGCATCATTGATCCTCAGCAGCTGCATGTGTCTTGCGTGTCGTCCCGCAGCAGGTGTGAGATTATGGAGCGCTCTTCCTCGTCTCTGAACAGATGTGAGGGGTATTAGATGCGTGTTGTCCACACACACACACACACACACACACACACACATCTCTGTCTGCATGACGATCTTCCACTGACCCTGGATCAGAGTCCCTAGCGACTGCTCCCTGTAACAGAACACGCATCACGTCACCTTTGACCCTCCGCTGTGAGAGCCAATAAAGATACACTCGCTCCGCCACGCTCTTCAGAGCATCACTGCTGGGCGTCATGCTCACTGCATAGGGGGCTTCATGGGTGGGTATGCGTATACATGGAGAAAAATTCAAATTATTTTCACATCATTTGAAAAATAGTTGAGTCAAGGAAAGAGAAGAGAAACAATGCAGAGCGCTATCATTTTATCAACCCATTCCAGCCTTATCTATTGAGTCTCTTTGGCTCACCAAGGCTGTGTATATTTAATAAAAAATACAGTAAAAAATAATATTGTGAAATACTATTACAGATTACAAAATAACAGTTTTCTGTGTGAATATATTGTAAAATGTAATTTATTCCTGTGATCAAAGCTGAATGTTCAGCATCATTATTCTAGTATTATAAAATGGGATTTATTTTACAGAAAGGTAATCATTTTTAAAACAAAACCTAATTGTTCTGCATCTTTGTATACTTTTCCACTTATACTTTCAGTCAATGCATTTTTTAAATTATGCTGTATTTGGTTTTTCTTGACCATTATTTACCCTCTGCCTGATGTTCACAATTAAGCAGCCTATAATTTTGAAGTTGAAAATAGTATTTTCTTGAAAAATTTTCTTACTCAAATAATCATTTCAATATATATATATATATATATATAGTTTTTTTTTACAGTGGACCTTTAAGACTATTTGTAAATAACCTGTTATGATTAACTAACCTCATTTCATATGTGACGAGTAACCACGCCCACAGTAAGTGCTGAATACTGAACAATATGTTAATGTGTGTGGATTTATGTTAATGAGCTCTAGGATGTTATCACCATGCCAATTTCGGAATTAAACATTTTTGAAGTTTCAAAACAAGAGTCTTCTGTGGACTAGAAAGAAGTTTGTTTTGAATTCTGAATATTAGAGTATGTTTACATAGCTCACCATAACTCTTTTATTTCAAAAGATCAACAACAAAATCCTGAAAGGATATTTAAAATTATATTGTATCATATGGTCTTATTCATGGCTATATACAGTAAGATGACGAATCAAATCCGGTACAAAGTACGGTAACAAACATTTACAAAGAAATGTCTGCTTTGAAAGTATACGTGTGGACTGATGTTTAAAGATGACGGTGTGTCAGAAGTGTGATGTGGGCCGTGAGAGAAACTCTCACTTACAAGTGGAAACAGAGACCTATTTTTCAACTTCTGTCAAAAAAAGAAGAGAGAGGGAATAAAAAGTTGATGATATACTGCATGTCTCAACAGCGGAAAATGAAAGTGTGTGAGCTGTCAGGGCAGCATGAAGAAAATGGTTTGCCTGAAAACGACTGTGATGTTTTTTCTTTCTTTCTTTTGGTTTATTTACGCAAGAAACAACAGCAGAGGCACTGCTAGACTACAGGACTGCACAAGACTCTGTAACTCTGTTTCTAAAGGTCTTTGTCTTATATTCACCTTTAGATTCTCAAACATGTTTCAATAGAGTGTCCTTGACTGCTGTTGATGCAAACACATTTTTATGCAATTAGATCGTTTTTATGGAACTAATAAGCGTAGCAACCGTTATGACAGTTTTTTGTGTTCTTTTGAGTAATTGAGTAAGTGTTCTTGTTGTTAGCTAAAACAAAACTATTAAAATTGTTTTTGATAGTTGAAATAAATCTGAAAACAAAATTAAATATAAATTATAAATATACATTTAATTTAATTTAAATATATATTAGATGAAAAAAGTTAACTGAAACTTTAACTGAAAATGAAAGTACTGAAATAAGTTAAAAGTGCAAAAATGACTAAAACTAAAACTGAAAAAATAAAGCTAGATAGAAAAATTAAAATGACAAAACACATAAAAACTAAAAACTACTTGAAATGACAAAGTAAAAGTAAAAAGAACCTGTAAAAAAACTCACACAAAAATAGGGCACAACTTACTGTATTAATACGAAGGAATTTTCCATATTGATTTTTTTAACAGGTGTTTTTCCTGTATTTTGAATTTTGTTGTGTTTTAGAGTTAACAAAAATGTCTGTAAAATTAATGGATAATGCCCCTTTACAGTAATTAATTCTATAATAGTAATCAAAAAATTATACTAAAATAACACTAATAATTATTACACTTTAAGGCCTTTGTTTTGGCCATAGTATGAAAAAATATGAAAACATATTGAAAAAGTAAAAATAGTTTAAAATGTAAACATATTTATTTTATTTACACATTGTATTTATAAACATTAACTATTACAGATTACAAAATAACAGTTTTCTGTGTGAATATATTGTAAAATGTAATTTATTCCTGTGATCAAAGCTGAATGTTCAGCATCATTATTCTAGTATTATAAAATGGGATTTATTTTACAGAAAGGTAATAATTTTTAAAACAAAACCTAATTGTTCTGCATCTTTGTATACTTTTCCACTTATACTTTCAGTCAATGCATTTTTTAAATTATGCTGTATTTGGTTTTTCTTGACCATTATTTACCCTCTGCCTAATGTTCACAATTAAGCAGCCTATAATTTTGAAGTTGAAAATAGTATTTTCTTGAAAAATTTTCTTACTCAAATAATCATTTCAATATATATATATAGTTTTTTTTTTTTACAGTGGACCTTTAAGACTATTTGTAAATAACCTGTTATGATTAACTAACCTCATTTCATATGTGACGAGTAACCACGCCCACAGTAAGTGCTGAATACTGAACAATATGTTAATGTGTGTGGATTTATGTTAATGAGCTCTAGGATGTTATCACCATGCCAATTTCGGAATTAAACATTTTTGAAGTTTCAAAACAAGAGTCTTCTGTGGACTAGAAAGAAGTTTGTTTTGAATTCTGAATATTAGAGTATGTTTACATAGCTCACCATAACTCTTTTATTTCAAAAGATCAACAACAAAATCCTGAAAGGATATTTAAAATTATATTGTATCATATGGTCTTATTCATGGCTATATACAGTAAGATGACGAATCAAATCCGGTACAAAGTACGGTAACAAACATTTACAAAGAAATGTCTGCTTTGAAAGTATACGTGTGGACTGATGTTTAAAGATGACGGTGTGTCAGAAGTGTGATGTGGGCCGTGAGAGAAACTCTCACTTACAAGTGGAAACAGAGACCTATTTTTCAACTTCTGTCAAAAAAAGAAGAGAGAGGGAATAAAAAGTTGATGATATACTGCATGTCTCAACAGCGGAAAATGAAAGTGTGTGAGCTGTCAGGGCAGCATGAAGAAAATGGTTTGCCTGAAAACGACTGTGATGTTTTTTCTTTCTTTCTTTTGGTTTATTTACGCAAGAAACAACAGCAGAGGCACTGCTAGACTACAGGACTGCACAAGACTCTGTAACTCTGTTTCTAAAGGTCTTTGTCTTATATTCACCTTTAGATTCTCAAACATGTTTCAATAGAGTGTCCTTGACTGCTGTTGATGCAAACACATTTTTATGCAATTAGATCGTTTTTATGGAACTAATAAGCGTAGCAACCGTTATGACAGTTTTTTGTGTTCTTTTGAGTAATTGAGTAAGTGTTCTTGTTGTTAGCTAAAACAAAACTATTAAAATTGTTTTTGATAGTTGAAATAAATCTGAAAACAAAATTAAATATAAATTATAAATATACATTTAATTTAATTTAAATATATATTAGATGAAAAAAGTTAACTGAAACTTTAACTGAAAATGAAAGTACTGAAATAAGTTAAAAGTGCAAAAATGACTAAAACTAAAACTGAAAAAATAAAGCTAGATAGAAAAATTAAAATGACAAAACACATAAAAACTAAAAACTACTTGAAATGACAAAGTAAAAGTAAAAAGAACCTGTAAAAAAACTCACACAAAAATAGGGCACAACTTACTGTATTAATACGAAGGAATTTTCCATATTGATTTTTTTAACAGGTGTTTTTCCTGTATTTTGAATTTTGTTGTGTTTTAGAGTTAACAAAAATGTCTGTAAAATTAATGGATAATGCCCCTTTACAGTAATTAATTCTATAATAGTAATCAAAAAATTATACTAAAATAACACTAATAATTATTACACTTTAAGGCCTTTGTTTTGGCCATAGTATGAAAAAATATGAAAACATATTGAAAAAGTAAAAATAGTTTAAAATGTAAACATATTTATTTTATTTACACATTGTATTTATAAACATTATTTGCAGTCATTCATGGAATGTTTTTTCCAAAACATTTTAGTTGGAAGTTCATCTATGTTCAGAGAACATTCAATAGTAACATTCCCATAATATTTGCAAAATTATGTAATATAATGTTACTTATATTTCTTATACATTATATTATTTATGCACTGTATTTATAAACATACATCACTCATGGATCATTTTTTAGTAACATTTCCATAATGTTTGCAAAATGATGAAATGGAATGTTTACTTAACATTCACATGACCAATAAAAAAAACTTTTTTTTAAACATTTTAAAAATGGACGATTTGAACATTTAGAAATAAAATTTTCATTTCAACATGAATAAGAACGTTCGCAATATGTTCTTAACATATTTATATATTATATTACTTATACATTGTATTTACAAACATTTACACATTGTTCAAAGAACGTTTTCTTTAAAACATTTTCACGTTCAGTGATATATTCAGTGACCGTTACCATAATATTTGCAAAATAATGGAATGAAATGTTACTTTAACGTTTGCATAACCAAAACGTTTTTAAAACATTTAAGAAAAACGGGAAGCTCATCGTTTAGAGAACATAGAAAAAAAACCACAAACTTTTTTTTTTTGTTAGCTAGGATTGTAATGCATCATTCCCAACACTGGCTAATACGGGTGCCTGGTGTTCCTATCACTTGCTATTTGCATCACTAGTCTCCAGGGGGCTGTAGTGAGTGTGTTAAGCATTCCTCACTTATAATTACCTGTATTTTAAATATACGCTCTCTGGTTTTGGCCTTATGCTGCAGTGCTGCTATTGTTGCCGTATATCTTCCGCGGGCGGGCCGCCGTAATTGATAGCATCACCTTAAGTTACACTCGCCATTCGCCTCAAATATATGTCCCTGTCCTCCTGCAGCCAGCGCCATAAAATGATTAAGGAGACTTAAGAAACACTTCCACAACATGTGGCCCAAACATATGAGGGGCGAGAAATTGCATCGAATAATACAAATAAAAGACATTGCTCTCTGTCCAGGAGAAGAGTGCTTAAGTTAATGCATTTTTATATGCTGGGATGGGCTCGAATCCAACAACAGCAGCAGGTAAAATGAAATTGGACACCTTTTACAGATGGAGAGCGGAAGCAAACAGCAGTTTTCTCTGCTCACGGATACATTAAGAGACTGCAGCGCTCCGGTTTGGCCACGCTCTCCCGGAGAGCCGAGACAGATGCGGCGTTCTGTGACGGCGCTAGCATGCAGTCTCAATATCCAAAGTCACCAAACAACATAAACATGCCAACAACAGGAACTTCTGAAAGACGACAGGCTGCACATTGTTCTTTATTGTGTGTGTGGAATGAGATGTTGTTTAGAAAGGTTACAAATGAATCTTGACAGCATGTGCATAATAGTATCTGCAGCTGTTTCTAACAAAAGACTCTGTCTGGCATTGTTAGTGTGTTTACTAACAGAGATATTAAAGGAAATTACATGATTGTCATAATTTACTCACCCTTGTGTTGTTCTGATGCCGTATTATTCACTTTCTTTGACTGGAACACAAAAGGAGATCTTCAGAAAAATTTCCGACCGTCTGTTTACAACAAATGCAAGAAAACAGATGAGGATTTATACCATCAATTTGCAAGAAAGACCATTAAAATGTAATAAAAGATCTGACTAGTTTATTGTGCTCTTTCGTGCTTTTCTGAGCTTGGCAGCAGTGTTGTGCATCATGTACAACTGAATTGAGAATGCTTTATAAATTAATACAATTCAATATGTACAGTAAATACGAACTGAATTTGAATTCAGGCAACTGATCGAACATTAACCAAGATATAAAAAAATGAAATGACTACCTTATTTAATGAAGTAGAGTTAAAACTGAAATTCAAAGATATTTATAAAACCCAAATAAATAAATAAATAAATAGATAAATAGCCATGATACTACAGAGGACAAGCAGTTTGGAGAATGAATGGATGGATTGATGGATGTGGTTTGGAGAATGATGGGTGGATGTGGTTTGGAGAATGGATGGATGATGGGTGGATGGGGTTTGGAGAATGGATGGATGATGGATGGATGTGGTTTGGAGAATGGATGGATGATGGGTGGATGTGGTTTGGAGAATGGATGGATGATGGAAGATGAGTGGATGTGGTTTGGAGAATGGATGGATGGATGGATGGATGGATGATGGGTGGATGGGGTTTGGAGAATGGATGGATGGATAATGGATAATGGATAGATGGGTAATGGATAAATGGGGTTTGGAGAATGGATGGATAGATGGATGGATGTGGTTAGGAGAATGGATGGATGTCAAGTCAAGTCAAGTCACCTTTATTTATATAGCGCTTTTAACAATACAGATTGTGTCAAAGCAACTGAACAGCATTAATTAGGAAAATAGTGTGTCAATAATGCAAAATCACAATAGAAAACATTCATTTTTCAGTTAAAGACAGTTCATCATTGAATTCAGTGATGTCATCATCCAGCTCAGTTTAAATAGTATCTGTGCAATCATGTCAACGATATCGCTGGAAATGAAGTGTCCCCAACTAAGCAAGCCAGAGGCGACAGCGTCAATGAACCAAAACTCCATCGGTGACAGAATGGAGAAAAAATGTGGTTTAGAGAATGGATGGATGATGGGTGGATGTGGCTTGGAGAATGGATAGTTGTGGTCAGAGAATGGTAGGATGGATGGATGTGGTTTGGAGAATAGATGGGTGGATGGATGTGGTTTAGATAATGGATGGATGTGATTTGGTGGATGGATGGGAGGATGGGTTTTGGAGGATGGATGGATGTGGTTTGGAAAATAGATGGATGTGGTTTGGAAAATGGCAGCATGTGCCAACATGTGGATGTGGTTTGTAGAATGGATGGATGATGGTGGATGTGGTTTGGAAAATTGATGGATGGATGTGGTTTGGAGAATGGATGGATGGATGTGGTTTGGAGAATGGGTGAATATGGTTTGGAGAATGGATGGATGTGGTTTAGGGAATAGATTGATAGATGGATGTGGTTTAGAGAATGGATGGGTGGATGTGGTTTGGGGAATGGATGGATGATGGGTGGATATGGTTTGGAAAATGGATGGATGTGGTTTAGGGAATAGATGGAGAGATGGATGTGGTTTGGAGAATGGATGGGTGGATGTGGTTTGGAGAATGGGTGGATGGGTGTGGTTTGGAGAATGGATGGATGCGGTTTGGGTAATAGATAGATGGATGGATGGATGTGGTTTGGAGAATGGATGGATGATGGGTGGATATGGTTTGGAAAATGGATGGATGTGGTTTAGGGTATAGATGGATGCGGTTTAGAGAGTAGATGGGTGGATGTGGTTTGGAGAATGGATGGATGATGGGTGGATATGGTTTGGAAAATGCATGGATGTGGTTTAGGGAATAGACGGACAGATGGATGTGGTTTGGAGAATGGATGGGTGGATGTGGTTTGGAGAATGGGTGGATGCGGTTTGGGTAATAGATGGATGTGGTTTGGAGAATGGATGGGTGGATGTGGTTAATAAATAACATAAATCTACAGATGACAAGTATTTTGAAGAATAGATGGATAGATGAATTAATTAATAAACAAATAAACCTAAAGAGACAAGCTGTTTGCCAGTAACTAAATAAATAAACAAACAACCCTATAGAGGTTAAGTGGTTTGGAGGAAATAATAAAGGTTTGGAACAATAAGAGGGTAAGAAAATAAATTATATCTTGAACTAAACAGACTACTTCAACTGAACCAGTTTAATGTAACCTACATTGCAGCAGTGGTTGTGTGGAGAGCAGAAGCAGCAGCAGGTCTGTGTACAGTAGCTCAGGGAGCTCCGTAAGTCGGAGAGGTTGGGGTTTTGCAGCTGTTGGTCTGGAGGGGAGACTGGGGCGTTTTCAGCGGCGCCACCGGCCTGTACTCCACTCATTTGTTCAGCACCACTGGCTTAATAATTACACCTGGGAAGGGCAGGTAATGGGTCGTATCCACGCAATTACGGCTCCCCGCCAAAACACTCATTTATCTTTGTCACGTCGGGCCACCTTAATTGGAGTCATCGGGGGCAGTGTTGGGTGGCGACTGGGGGTCTTCGGCTGACTATCCTATTGGAGCCTTTGACAGAGGTCACGTCAGGGTCGCGCCGCGCCTCTGCTACTGTACTCACGACTGTAGGCCGGCGGTTTGCTGGAGTTCAGCAGAAGGTCGCTGGAAACAATACAGTAACATGAGAGCATAACTCCAACACATCAAAGCTGTTGTGCTTACAGTCAAATCGGGTCACACGTGCCTCTGTTTCATTATCGAAACTAGTGTTTCAGGGCATGTCCGGCTCACTTTTTTTTTTTTTTTTTTTTTAAATTTTTGTATGTTTAAACATTTGTTGCTGTCACAAATGGAGAAATTTCACACATTTCTATCATAAAATCACAATCAGTTTTGGAGAAGCTACTTTTAAACGTATAAGCTAAATTAATTAAAATTTAAATGTAGTCAAACTAACCTACATAGCTATTTAATGTAGCTAAAAGGTAGCTACATTAATGCTATTAAAGGGAGAAATTTGGTAAAAATTTCAATCAGAGCAGTATTTAGTACAAAAACAACAAGAATCACAAATAAGGTAACAGCAAGTGCTCAATAAAAAAAAATAAAAAATAGTGAACGAACAGAAACACAAATGCTGATGTTGATTGAAATGTGTAATATTAAATCCATGAGAACAGAACATGAAAAAAAACCTGAGCAATTCAAAAATGTGAATGAAATGAAAAATCCTTATGTAAATGAGAAATAAAAGATAATAATGAATTGCCATGTTTACATTCAATTTCTCAAAAAAATACTGAATGTCTTAAAAGAAACTTTAAGTAAATACACTACAAGATTTTAAGATTTTTAATGTTTTAGAAATGTTTTATTGTAAAATATAATTTAAAAAGATATCACATTTTGAGTTATTTTATTTAAAATAACTTTTTTTTTGCTGTAATATAGTTTAAAATGTAATTTATTCCTGTGATGCAAAGCTTTATTTTCAGCATCATTACTTAAGTCTGTCACATGATCTTTTAAAAATTGTAATATGCTGATTTGATGCACAATAAATATTTATTTATTATAATTAGTCTTAAAAAAAAAAAATTCTGCTTCGCATTTTTGTGGAAACCATGATTCATGATGAATAGAAAGTTAAAAAAACCAGTATGTATTAGAAATATAAATCTTTTGCAGCATTATAAATGTCTTTACTCTCACGTTTGATCATTTTAATGCATCCTTACTGAAAAAAATAAATTAATGCTGACCTCAAACTTTTGAACTGTAGTGTAATTTCAAGGGTTCAGCTGCTTTCATATCCCTGCTCTAGATAAATACAGTAAGTGCAAAAATGACAGTTTAGAGAGCACAGATATTACAGATGTTACATGCTGTTATACCAGCCATTATTCTCCTCAACACTGCGGCTTACATTCACACAACTTGTTTATTAAATTGGACATATTCTTCATATAAATGATTGTGATCATTTTGGCTGGCGTGCTAACCGAGATACATGAACCGTGCACGCTTTCTTAAAAACGAATGGAGCCCATGAAATGTTCAACGATGTATTTACAAGGCAATTGGCAGGACTTCATATTTTTCCCATAAAGACTGATCTCGGCTGACTAATGCGCGTACGCAGACACAACACGAGGAAATGCTGACCCGAGGTGAGGTTGCTCTTTAACTTTCGGGAGCAGGTGAGCTCTGTTGTCCATCACAGAAGATGAAATGAAGCAGAAGAGATTGTTTTCAGACTTGATCTGGCCATGTCTGTCTGCCGTCGGGGTGTAAACATAACAGGAGTACTATTGATTTTGCCAGCAGGAAATCACTTTGTTGAGGATGTGTGGTTTACGGAAACTATAACCCAACATGGGGTCTATCTCCGAGGAGGTCTGTGCTGCCGCATACAGAGATCACTCATTGGATCTTCGGATGCTTTAAAGTAGTCATATCATATATTTTTATTTGGCTTTATTTATTTATGTTTCCCCCTCTGGTCCACTTGGACTATTAGGCAAGGTTTATAGCACCAAAACAGTCCAGAAACAGATCATTTCCTGACCCTAAGGGCTCGTATCAAGGGGAATCATATTTTCCTCGCCCTTAAAGTGTTCCTGAGGGTTTGAAGAACTATAAAACATGCGGTAACTTCCTCAAAGCCGCAACCTCCGTCCAAAATAATCATTTATTGAAGCTAACCTGCAAAAATGGCTAGTTTCTGACTTCAAATTCATAAATTGATGTTGTTCCAAACTTGTATGCTGTTATTTTTTTTTAGTGGAACACAAAATAAGATGCAGTGGATCAATAAACATCAATGCTAATGTGATAATAATAATAATAATTATAGTACAGTTAATAAAAATGTGTAACATTAATTACATGAGAACAGAACATTTAATAAAAAAAATGATGAAATAGTTAAATTTTTCTGTGATACTAGTACTCTACTGAAATCTAATACTCAAGTTAATCGGTTTTACAATAAAAATATTATTTGCATAGATAGCATCTATTTGAACTTTTAGTCCAAAATGTACATACATTTTTTTTAAAGATAATGTATCATTGTCTAATTTTATAAAAATAAATAAATAAATAAAATGAGTAACATTAAATCTACCAGAATAGAATGTGTAATAAAATAAAAAAAATTATATATATATATATACACATTGACAATAATACATTATCTTTAAAGAAATACATTTTAAAAGATTTTTTTTAAAGATAATGTATTAGTGTCTATGTAGATATATACATATAAATACATATTATGAAAAAAGTGAAAAACGACATTTAAAAAAATATTGCTCAAAAGTTTAGGGCTGGTAAGACTTTTTAATGTTTTAATGGAAAATATGCTTTCCATTTGAATATATATATATATTTTTATTTTATTTTATATATTTTTATTTATTATATAATTTATTCCAGTGACGCAAAGCTGAATTTTCAGCATCATTACTCCAGTCTTCAGTGTCACATGATCTTCAGAAATCATTCTAATATGTTGATTTGCTGCTCATTTAACATTTCTGATTATTATCAATGTTGAAAACAGTTGCTGCTTAATATTTTTGTTGAAATCGCTTCTTCAGAATTCTTTGGTGAATACAAAGTTCAGAAGCCATACGATAAAGCATCCATCTCATTCCAAAATAATCATTTACTAGGCAAAACGGCAAAAATGGCTAGTTTATGTCGTCAGAAACCAAAATTCATGAATCCATGTCATTCGAAACCCATATGCTGTTATTTTTTAGTGGAACACCAAATAAGATGCATTTTCATGCAGCTGTTTTCTATACTGACAACATCTGTCAAGCTGCAAAAAGGGCAAAAAAGCGACAAAAACAATCTGGAATCTTATTGCATGGTGGTTACATCAGATATAAATATCTTAAAACTTCTAGATACATCAGAATGACAAATACAATCAGTTCACCTTAGTGTTAACATACCATCTTTCTTCATGCGGCGGTTCTGTCACTTCAGGGCAAAAACTTCCTTCCAGGTGACGGCCCAACTCTTTCTTTTCTCGGCTAAAGTCACCTCTCCTGTCGCGGCAGCACGGAGAGTCATCCAGTAACATGCTGCCAGGCATTAGGCAGTTTTAATCTCTCTTAATCTCCCCCGAGTTCAGACCAGCTCTTCAACTTCCAAGAGTTTAAACTTCCATGATTTGTGATTTGCATTTACGATACCGC
The DNA here is from genome assembly GCF_001515645.1 of Sinocyclocheilus grahami. Classification (NCBI taxonomy): domain Eukaryota; kingdom Metazoa; phylum Chordata; class Actinopteri; order Cypriniformes; family Cyprinidae; genus Sinocyclocheilus; species Sinocyclocheilus grahami. The sequence continues at coordinate 1,109,881 of NW_015505621.1, forward strand.
TTTTATCCTGAATGTTTGCCACGGTCATAAAAATGCTCACCTTATTCATTAAAAGAATCGTTCACACAATATTGACAATTTGCTGAAAATATACTCACCCTCAGGCCATCCAAGATGTAGATGAGTTTGTTTCTTCATGGGAACAGATTTGGAGAAATGTAGCACTCCCATCACTAGATCAGCAATGGATGCGGTGAATGGGTGCCGTCAGAATGAGAGTCCAAACAGCTGATAAAAACATCACAATAATCCACACCACTCCAGTCCATCAGTTAACGTCTTGTGAAGTGTAAAGCTATGCGTTTGTAAATAATCCATAATTTTTAACTTCAAACCGCCACTTCTGGCCAAAATAGTCCAGAATCCATAATAACGCTTCCGCCAGTGAAAAACTCCTGTTGTCCTCCACATAAATCTTTAGAGCTGTTTTGGACTGTTTTCACTTGTAAATGGTCTTTTACCTGTGCATTTTCCTCTTCTGACTCAGACGAGATGACTTTTTGGATTATTGTGATGTTTTTATCAGCTGTTTGGACTCTCATTCTGACGGCACCCATTCACTGCAGAGGATCCATGGGTGAGCAAGTGATGTAATGCTACATTTCTTCAAATCCCATGACGTACTGGATGACCTAAAGGTGAGTGAATTAAATTTGTTTTAAGATGAACTATTAGGACAAGGAGGAAGTGCTGCTCACCTCTCAGGTGCTGTAAAGCGATTGGTCTCCACGCTGCTCTGATCTCAGGACACTGCTGGTTTGTCAGCGCTGGAATTCCCATCTGTTTGGCACATGAATAAAATACAGCACTCAAAAATATATCCTTCAATTACAGCCCACTCTCTTGTGGACCCCAGTCACTTCATGTGCTTTCACTGATCGGATTGCTATCTAATTAGATTTGCACACTACTATCCGATCAGTAAAAACACACGAAGTGGAAATACATGCAAGTGTTAAAACATGTAAAAAAATAAATAAAAATGAAATGATATCTGGGAAATGTTGCTGGGAAACTGGGGATGTTGCTGTACATTAAAGCTCTGGATGGGTTTTCTCCTTATAAACCTCATTTGAAGGTCACAACCTACATCACCTTTGACCTTTGCTTTCACTGTTTATTCTGCGCTTATTTTCTAAGACTGAAATGCAAGAAAACGTTAATGTTTCTGGCCCAAGTTAGAGCATAATGGAACATCAAGTATTCTTATTAAAATCAAGTATGTTTTTTGTTTTACAAAAGATGGCTTACATGCACAGTAAGTGTAGAAATCTTAATATGTGGTGAATTATGCAATGTTCACATTATTATTTGGAATTAATTAAATTAGCACAGTTTGAAGAAGATTGTGAGCTCCGAAGCGAGATTATTAGAATGACATTGAGCCTGATAAATAATACTTGGCCAGTTATGAATAGTCAATTTGCATGGATTACTAGACATATTTTTACTCACAAAAAAATCTAATAATAATAATGATAATTTAATTGCTGGATCAGTACAAATCACAATAACTGTGCATATACAAATATAACAAATGTATTAAAATCTTATTGCATCATGTTAAACAGGTTAAATAAAAAATACAATTAAAATATGTAACATTAAATTCATCAGAATAGAATGTTTAATAAAAAAGGTTAAGGAAATAACAAAATATGTTGCCTAATACTCTGAAGAGATCTGATAGTCAAGTGAAACTATTTTATGACAGAAATTAACTGCATAGCATATATAAATGGAGCATTAGTTCCGGAAACCAGGTCCGGGAAGGCCAATAGGGTGCCACCAGCAGGACCTTTTCCTCGTCCTCCCTGACCTTGCACAGCAACTGTGCCAGAAGGCTCACTGGGGGAAATGCATACTTGCGAAGGCCCCGCAGCCAGCTGTGTTTTGGCGGCAGGCCGGTGTAACTTTGACCCGGAAGGTGCCTCGTTGCCACGCCCACCTCGGGACTCGGCCATGGAGCTAGTGCTGCAGCGGTCTCATATGGAGCAGCCCCAGCGGCGTGACTGCCGCCGTAGCTGCC
>NW_015505621.1:1112367-1115857 GCF_001515645.1 Sinocyclocheilus grahami
ATGCCACTGAACTTGAGGGGGGACGCCGGGCGACTGAATCGCATAGCCGAGCCTGACGGTTCGAAGGAGCCATCGAGACGGGCTGGGTAGCTCAAGCCAGGCTCCCAGACACCGCGCTAGTGGCATCAACGGAACTACAGGTGTACCCGCAGTGGGGCAGCGCGAAAAAACGCAGGGACCTGGCCCGGGCGTCTCGTAGCCAGTCCGAGGTGGGGTCTGGTGTATGTAACACTGACCTGCGTTCGAGCAGAGGGTGCGTGAGTAGTCCATTGGTTCGTCCTCCCGATCCGCCCACTGCTGCTCACTGGCGAGAGAGGAGGGTGAGTGTGATACGCACTAGATCGTTCACAACCCCCCGTCCCCTCTGGGGAACCAGAAATAGAGGAATTGCTTTTTGTCGAGAATTTGGATACCACCGACCCGATTCGAGAATCGTGTCTTGTCCGTCTCGCGCATGTCAGCCAGTCACAGCCAGAAATGGCACTCCCGGACCACCATAGTGGACATCGCACGACCCAGAGACCGCGCCGTAACCTTCGTCGCTCGTGGCGTGAGGTCCGCCGCGGTGCGGAGTTCTCTGCGAACTTCCGGGTCGTGACCACCCTCGTGCAAGTCCGTCAGTGCCTTGGTCTGGTGCACTTGCAATCACGCTGTAGCGTGTAAGGCAGAGGTAGCTTCTCCACAGGTCGTATAGGCGTCGCTGCATTCGAGTACCTACAGACCCGGGAGGGGAGGCACGGTTCTCCCTGCCGGTTGGAGGCGGTATTAGGACACAACACAGCCGAATCTTCCTCTCCACAAAGTTCTGGCTCACCCTCCGATGCTGCAACCGACATGTGATCGTCGGGGGGAGCCTCGAAGAAACAGGTGGTACCACCCGGGAGGGTCCAGCCTGCTCTTTTTGAGAGCTCCGCTGGTTTCGAAGTGCCGGCGGGCTTGGGCATCCCCGGAGGAGAATTCCTCACAGTGACCGTAAGACCAGTCTGCCCACTGCCAGAAAAAGGAGCCCCCCGGCTGCCACCAGAGGGAACCCCAGATCTAGGCAGTGGCACGGGCACTCCGCCCCTTTGCAGGTAACGGAGTCTGGTCCGCAACCCCGAGATGGTCATACCTCCGCAATGGGAGCATGAGTCATCCACGAAAGCCACCTCAGCATGCTTCATCACGAGAGGCAGCGATCGTGACCATCACCCAGTGCCAGGTAACAACCGCATCCAAAAACGCCCGGGTGATACGTTGTCTATAGCAAGACCCACATCGTCTTTACAAAGACGTAACGTCAAGTTTGCCACGCAACGACGTCTTTAAAAAGACACACCCAAAATTGCTCTTTTAGGGGAAAAAGCTCTTTTAGCGTGCTGAGGTGCACAGGGGAGATGATCATCTGCAACACAAACAGGGGGTAGTGCAGCCTGATGTGTGCAACCCACTCGACATGGGAAACCACCACTGCTGAAGCGCCGTCCGCCAAAACGAAGAGCTCTCCAAGAGCGCGCTGAACTCATTCAGTCTTCTTCTCTCAGTAGAGTAGTCAGGAGCAGAATGATGTGATCGCTCGGCTCCGAAGCGAAAAGCTGAATATGCGCTGCATCTGCTGCCTACTTATACTCACGCTGTGATCAGCAGCAGCTGGATGCAATAATCACATTCCAATGTGCATTGGCTCGTTTAGTTTACACTCGAAGTAGATTGGTCCCTCTTAGCGAGATCCCAATTCGTGACGTCGAGAGTGACCGACTGAAAGGGAACTATGTGGATAATAGCTACTTTAAACAAAACCCACTTTTATCCTATTGACAAAGTACGTGAATTAGTGGTCATGATGCAAGAATTTCTAACTTCAATACCTTGAAAAATATCAATATTAAAGTACCCATGAACCGGAAGCTGCAACTGTTGTGATATTTCCAAGTGAAACGGATGATTGAATAAAGGGCGGTGTTTTATTGTGGTGCACCTCCTCTCCACCTCTTGCTCATAGCAGATTCACGGTTGGATAATGGTTAAGAATATCTGCTTATGTCTGACATCATGCTTCACTGCTTCTGGGTCCTAACGCTCTGGCCGACGCACAAAGAAAACAACAAACTGTACAACCACGATGTCGTGTAATACTGAAAAATTATAACCCTAACCTTTATCTCCATACTGAAATCCCAAATGGCCAGACAGTGATTCAGCTAAAATATTAGTGTCTGAGACACTGTGAGCACGGAGACTGTAGTGTACACAGCAAATTTTTAAATGCTTAGCTTAAATATGTAATATTCATTAAATAGTGCTCAAAAATGGCTGTTGAGATAGTATTCTCAAGTGAAATAAGTAGAGGCATGGACCCGGAAACAGCAGTCCTTACGTCATACTTAAGAGGATTCTCTCTAAGAGCGGAAGCGACAACTTTTTTCCAGTGTATTGACTTGCACAGTTCAATTGTTCACCACAAGACTAGTAATGTGCACTAAAAAAAAGTAGGGTAATTTTTGATTTCATGATGACTAATCATTTTCAATACCATTGGCAAAACTACCACATACTGTATACTGCCATATAGATATTTTAATATTAAAAAAAAAAAAAAAAAATATTGTACATCCATTTTTTCAAGGCAATCATTATTTCAAGCTTTGAAATTGGTTTAATCCAAGTCTTCTAAAAAGATACATTCGCTTTATATGATGAACAGATTTTAATATAGGCTTTTATTTACATACATATAAATATTGATAAATTACCATTACAAAAATCTCAATCTTAAACATTTGCTCATTTTGTGTATTTGTGTCTCTAAAATAGGGTAACTTTGTTGCAAAGGCTAACAGCACAAGGAAGCTTGATTTCAAAATGAATTTACAAAAAAAAAAGACAAGTACACAGTCAGTAATAAAATTATAAAACAAATGACCTCAATTCAGTTTGAGGTATTCAAAATATGACAACACTGAATTTTTAGAAGCAATGATTTAAGAGCCATAATCAGTATGTTAGGCCTATTTATTTAGATAAAAGGAACATCAGATGGCTTTGAATGTACAAACCCGATTCCAAAAAAGTTGGGACACTGTACAAATTGTGAATAAAAACAGAATGCAATGATGTGGAAGTTTCAAATTTCAATGTTTTATTCAGAATACAACAGATGACATATCAAATGTTTAAACTGAGAAATGTATAATTTTAAGGGAAAAATACGTTGATTTTAAATTTCATGGCATCAACACATCTCAAAAAAGTTGGGACAAGGCCATGTTTACCACTGTGTGGCATCCCCTCTTCTTTTTATAACAGTCTGCAAACGTCTGGGGACTGAGGAGACAAGTTGCTCAAGTTTAGGAATAGGAATGTTGTCCCATTCTTGTCTAATACAGGCTTCTAGTTGCTCAACTGTCTTAGGTCTTCTTTATCGCATCTTCCTCTTTATGATGCGCCAAATGTTTTCTATGGGTGAAAGATATGGACTGCAGGCTGGCCATTTCAGTACCCAGATCCTTCT
>NW_015505621.1:1116373-1121621 GCF_001515645.1 Sinocyclocheilus grahami
TGGGGGCATTGGTGATCCTCTGCCCATCTTGACTTCTGAGAGACACTGCCACTCTGAGAGGCTCTTTTTATACCCAATCATGTTGCCAATTGACCTAATAAGTTGCAAATTGGTCCTCCAGCTGTTCCTTATATGTACATTTAATTTTTCCGGCCTCTTATTGCTACCTGTCCCAACTTTTTTGGAATGTGTAGCTCTCATGAAATCCAAAATGAGCCAATATTTGGCATGACATTTCAAAATGTCTCACTTTCAACATTTGATATGTTATCTATATTCCATTGTGAATAAAATATAAGTTTATGAGATTTGTGAATTATTCCATTCCTTTTTTACTCACAATTTGTACGGTGTCCCAACTTTTTTGGAATTTGGTTTGTACAATGTAGTGATGCAGTTAGGCAGACTAGGATATTTATATGTACAAATCAGACAAATAAATAAATAAAATATAAATGTATGCATTTAGCAGACACTTTTATCCAAAGCAACTTACAGTGCATTCAGGCTATACATTTTTTATCAGTATGTGTGTTCCCTGAGAATCGAACCCATGGACTTTGCACTGCTAACGCAATGCTCTACTACTGAACCACAGGAACATTCCAAAAAAAAACAATAATAACAAACTAATTCCAATAACAAATATCCCATTCCAAAACATTTCTAGCATAAACTTACATTGAAAAGAAATTAAAGTTCCATCTTTGATTGTTGAAAGACTTTCTGGTGCATTTCACTTCCAGTCAATACAATTTCCAGTAGCATTTTCATCGGTCAGGCGTGGATCAATTCTGAATGGTTGATAACTTTCGACAAAGTTTAATCCAGGAGCAAAGAGAAATAATTTCTACTTTAAAAGCATCGAGAGATTGCGATTGCACACAGTCTGAATGCGCACAAGCAATGTCGTGAGCAGTGTTGGGGAAAGTTACTTTTAAAAGTAATGCATTACAATATTGCGTTACTCCCTAAAAAAGTAACTAATTACGTTACTTAGTTACTTTTTATGGAAAGTAATGCGTTATATTACTTTTGCGTTACTTTCGCGTTACTTTTTAAATACAAGCAGGGCTTGATTGTTTTTAATATAAGTTCTATTTATAGCAAATATAAAAGCCCTTTCACACCAAAAAGTGTAATGAATAAACCTCAGGCTGAAGCAAAAGTAAATTCACGTCTGTACAGTAGAACGCAGGAGAAGAAACACTCTTCAGCAATAAAAAAACAAAGCACAATTGTTAGTTTATCTAAAGTCATTTTTGCTTATTAGTATGGTTGAACTGGATCATCAAAGGTCAGCAGCAAAGACATTGGTTAATAAAATGGGATTAGATACATTTGTGTTATTTAACATTGAATTATTGCAGGTTTGCGTCATATTCTGAGTTTGCATTTCACTGTTTTAATTCATTTTGATGAATACTAAATCAGTTTTTTGTGAGTGGGATGAATTAATGCACATTCACATTTAGTCTAGAACTACAGTAACATCATGTTCACACAGCGCACACAATTCCTCTGTGCTTCCGATTTCTCCCAACATGGGGACAGGAGACTTGTCAGTCAATAAATGGGAAAACAAAAAAGTAACTGGCATTACTTTTTTGAAAAAGTAACTCAGATAAAAACTCATTCTGATACTTTCTTGTAAATTAAAAAAGTAATGCGTTACTTTACTAGTTACTTGAAAAAAGTTATCTGATTATGTAACTCGCATTACTTGTAATGAGTTACCCCCAACACTGGTTGTGAGAGTGAGAGGACAGGCAGCTCATTTGTATCAATTAGGCCTATTTGAGAGCTCGCATTCAGTTTTCTGCGATTACATGACTGTATTCAGCCCCGTTCACACCGATAACGATAACTATAACGATATTAGCGTCCACACCAGCGAACAATGTCGTCTGTTTATTCTAAGCGCACATTCTGCCGCTTTAGATTCTCGAGCTCGTTACAGCAGGATGGATTCTGATTGGCTGTCAATTTTTTATCTTTCATCAGCTGGAGAAAAATCGTTTTGAAAGTGATTCCAACGATATCGTTTCTCTTTGTCTTTATCGTTATAGTTGTGGTGTGGACTCTGCTATTCTTTAATATGGAGAACGATTTTTAGAACTATATCTTTATCGTTATCTTTATAGTTAGCGTTCTTGGTGTGAACGGGGCTTTTTCATGTTACAATTAAGCACTTGCCACATTTGCACGGGAATTATTAAAATTATGCGGACTCACTGTTGAAGAGGAAAGAGAGACGCAGCTTGTATCGGTGTATATTCGGTAGATACTGTGGAAAATGAGTAATGGAACTTAGCGTCCACACCAGCGAACAATGTCGTCTGTTTATTCTAAGCGCACATTCTGCCGCTTTAGATTCTCGAGCTCGTTACAGCAGGATGGATTCTGATTGGCTGTCAATTTTTTATCTTTCATCAGCTGGAGAAAAATCGTTTTGAAAGTGATTCCAACGATATCGTTTCTCTTTGTCTTTATCGTTATAGTTGTGGTGTGGACTCTGCTATTCTTTAATATGGAGAACGATTTTTAGAACTATATCTTTATCGTTATCTTTATAGTTAGCGTTCTTGGTGTGAACGGGGCTTTTTCATGTTACAATTAAGCACTTGCCACATTTGCACGGGAATTATTAAAATTATGCGGACTCACTGTTGAAGAGGAAAGAGAGACGCAGCTTGTATCGGTGTATATTCGGTAGATACTGTGGAAAATGAGTAATGGAACCGTGTCAGATATTACAGTATCGGTATCAAAATATAGATATTTATGATAACACTACCATGTAGTTTGTTTCTCCAAACTTTGAGTCCATAAATCACGCTGAGCTCCCTCGCTGTCTGATCAGCTCTTAGTCTTCACCTGCTGCAGCGCCGGTGTTACGAGATTTTCGGTTTCTGAGATTTTCGGTTTCAGTGGGCGGAGCATACATGAATATTCATGAGTTTCCCGGACATGCGCGTGGAACTGAGAATTTCACACTTAACTTACTTTGATTTCAGTTCGTTGTGCTGTAGCTTGCAATGCTTTAAATCTATGTCTGTTGTTAGTTGTTATCATTTGAGTACAACAGCTGAAATAAACAAAAAATAAATAAAAAAATTGTATTTGTGGACTAATCATTTTTCATCTGTCCTGGTGTGATTGTTCTTAAACTGTTAGGCTTTATTTACAAAATGAATAGGAATCTAAGACCACACACACAAGCATGGAAGTGTTCCTTTAAAAAGTACAATTTTGGTTTAAACAAAATTGTATGTAAGTAGCCTACATTTGGTACACTGTCAATGAGGAAACAAATACTTCACTGCATTTTATGGAATGGAATAAGAAACTAATTTCATGTTAAAAAATAATTTTATTAACAAATGTTCATAAGTGTGCTTGTTTTGGTATTATATATACAATGCTGTTCTAAGGATTTGTATTAGTAAGGTTCTTTGTTCATGTTCACCAACTGCATCAGATTAAAAATATTAAAAAACATTAACATTGTGAAATAACTGTACAATTTAAAATACAGTTTTTTCCCCCTGTGATGTCAGATCTCAACTTCTTCTCTTCAGTGTCTCATGATCCTACAGAAATCATTCTAACTATGATTTGCTGCACAAGAAACATTTCTGATTGTTATCACAGTTGAAAATGGTTGTACTGCTTAATAAAGTGTGGAAACCATTATACAGCGACAGGATTCCTTGATGAATGGAAAGTTTAGAAGAACAGCATTTATTTGAAATAGAAATCTTTTTTTACATTATAAATGTCTTTACTGTCATTTTTTATTAAATGAATGCATCATTGAAGAACAAAAATATAAATTTCTTAAAAATAAAAAAATCATAGTAATCCCAAACTTTTGAATGGTAATGTCCTGTATCAAATGCCAGAATCAATTTAAGAAATGTCTTTTTTTTTTTACTTTATTATGTCATATTTTTATACAGCACATTCTACAAGGACGTTAACATCACACTCGTTGTCTTGTTTTGGTGCATAAATCTTTTTAGTTTGTAACAAGGATTCAATAGTGATTCATGCTCAAAATTCAGGAAAACTTTACTTTATTAATGGCATCCTCCATGACTAACATTTTCCTGGATTTTGAGTGTGAATCACTATTGAATTCATATTTTTAAAAACAAAATGTCACTGTCTCACATAACATCATCATCCACACCAACACACATTTTACCAACATCTTCTCACAAGCTAATCAAGGCCACAATCCAATCTTTATTCCACTTAATTTTTTATATTTAGAGGCCCTTTTTATTTATGTAGTCATTTAGCAGATGCTTTACACATACATACACATAACAAAAAGAAAACAAGCAGATAGAATAGAGAAAGCTAGTGTTAGAGGCCTTTTTTTAAAGAAAACAAGCAGTTGGAAAACGAATAGAGAGTGCAAGTGTTAGAGGGTCAAGTCAACAAATAGATAAAATAGAATTACAATAGAGTGCTAGAGTTAGAGGGTCAAATATGGATGGAAGAGATGTGTTTTTAGCTGTTTCTTGAAGATGGCTAAGGACTCAGCTGCTCGAATTGAGTTGGGCAGGTCATTCCACCAGGAGGGAACACTTTATGTATATATATATATATATATATAAGCCTAATTAAGAGTATATATGTTTGTGAAACTTTATGACTTAGCCTATAAATAATGTTGCATGAGTGTTTGTTGTGCATCAAAATAGACCATGCATTTTTATCAATGATGATCGTGTATCATCCAGGTACAGTGCAACACATGGTCAAAGAACAGATGACACAGAATAACATCAGTGTACACTCTTAAAAATAAAGGTGCTTCAAAAGGTTCTTCAAGCGATGCCATAGAAGAACCATTTTTAGTTCCACAAAGAACCATATGAATATGTTATTTCATTCATTGCTAGAAGATGACAGTTTTAAAACTTAAAAGGTAACAGAAGAGCATAACAAATATATAATTGAAATGGTAGTTGGATCTGCGCTACTATTGGAAACCTGTGTAGCTGTAATCATCCAGGTGTTCTGGGATTTTTGGTTTCACTGTGCAAATGGAACCTTAAACCTTGTGATAATCTTAATTTGTAAATTTACATTTGTTTGTAAAAATGTTTAACTATTTTACATTGGAAATATGAAAAAAAACAAAAAGTTTTTGCAGCAGTGTATGATTGTATGATAGTTTACAACCAGACAGCAGACAATTCACAACCAGACAGCATGGAGAATGTTGAACGGG
>NW_015505621.1:1123327-1131811 GCF_001515645.1 Sinocyclocheilus grahami
CCATGACTAACATTTTCCTGGATTTTGAGTGTGAATCACTATTGAATTCATATTTTTAAAAACAAAATGTCACTGTCTCACATAATATCAAATATTCACACCAACACACATTTTACAAACATCTCATCAAAAGCTAATCAAGGCCACAATCCAATCTTTATTCCACTTAATTTTTTATATTTAGAGGCCCTTTTTATTTATGTAGTCATTTAGCAGATGCTTTACACATACATACACATAACAAAAAGAAAACAAGCAGATAGAATAGAGAAAGCTAGTGTTAGAGGCCTTTTTTTAAAGAAAACAAGCAGTTGGAAAACGAATAGAGAGTGCAAGTGTTAGAGGGTCAAGTCAACAAATAGATAAAATAGAATTACAATAGAGTGCTAGAGTTAGAGGGTCAAATATGGATGGAAGAGATGTGTTTTTAGCTGTTTCTTGAAGATGGCTAAGGACTCAGCTGCTCGAATTGAGTTGGGCAGGTCATTCCACCAGGAGGGAACACTTTATGTATATATATATATATATATATAAGCCTAATTAAGAGTATATATGTTTGTGAAACTTTATGACTTAGCCTATAAATAATGTTGCATGAGTGTTTGTTGTGCATCAAAATAGACCATGCATTTTTATCAATGATGATCGTGTATCATCCAGGTACAGTGCAACACATGGTCAAAGAACAGATGACACAGAATAACATCAGTGTACACTCTTAAAAATAAAGGTGCTTCAAAAGGTTCTTCAAGCGATGCCATAGAAGAACCATTTTTAGTTCCACAAAGAACCATATGAATATGTTATTTCATTCATTGCTAGAAGATGACAGTTTTAAAACTTAAAAGGTAACAGAAGAGCATAACAAATATATAATTGAAATGGTAGTTGGATCTGCGCTACTATTGGAAACCTGTGTAGCTGTAATCATCCAGGTGTTCTGGGATTTTTGGTTTCACTGTGCAAATGGAACCTTAAACCTTGTGATAATCTTAATTTGTAAATTTACATTTGTTTGTAAAAATGTTTAACTATTTTACATTGGAAATATGAAAAAAAACAAAAAGTTTTTGCAGCAGTGTATGATTGTATGATAGTTTACAACCAGACAGCAGACAATTCACAACCAGACAGCATGGAGAATGTTGAACGGGGTAAGTCAAGACATGGATCATCACACCAGTATACAAAAAAATATACATATACGTCCACAGATACGTTTATATAGGTTTATTTCATTTGTTGCAGGCAGTGATGTATTCAACAAATCATAACAACTAATAACAGACACAGTTTTAAAGCATCGCAGGCTAGAAATGAAGAGCACAAAGAACTGAAATCAATGTAAAGGCTACAACTAGCTGAAGTTTGCTGTGCTTTATCCTAACATTACACAAAGAATGCCTGCAATCATTCAGTCAGGGACGACTGCACAAAACATGCACTGTAAACTAATAAAAACATTATAAACTGTTACGAAATGATAAACAAATGTAGTTTTTGCAACACTTTAAATATAATTTACCTTTTTTAAAAATATATATTCCATTAAACCTGCTGAGATACAAGGAGCGTGAACTGTTTGCACATAATATATAGTACCTGTACATACAAAAACTGTCTATTGTAATATACCTGCACATACAACTGTCAATTTATATATTTTTATTCCTTATTTACTTGTTCTATTTGTGTTTTTTGTTCTGTCAGTGTCATTCTGTTACACTGTGGAAGCTTCTGTCCCAAAAACAAATTCCTCGTATGTGTAAACATACCTGGCAATAAAGCTCATTCTGATTCTGATTCTGAACTGAAATACTCAGTTCCACTTGATTCCACGCGCATGTCCGGGAAACTCATGAATACTCAAGTATGCTCCGCCCACTGAAACTGAAAATCTCAGAAACCGAAAATCTCGTAACACCGGCGGCTTTTCCCGGTTCAGATATCAGGGCTTTTATTGGTCTGTTTACATTCGGATATCTTTATTGGCTACTGAAGTGCCGTCAAAGGTTTGAATGTTAATTCAAATTGTGGGCGTAATCAGTAACGAGCTATGATTTAAAAGTAATGAAGTAGATTATTTTGCTCAATTTGTACTTAAGTACAAGTCAAAGTACAGCTTTAAAAATATACTCAAAAAAGTACAATTACCTGAAAAAACTACTTAATTACAGTAACGTGAGTAGTTGTAATTCGTTACCTCCACCGCTGATCGTCAGCCATTTCCAGAAAGCACATCTTCACTTCTGAACTGCTGAAGTGTTTAATGTTCCAGAGTCAAGACAGAGAGATGAAAAGTTAACAACACTCAACAAAACATCCTCTGTGAGTTTAAAAGTGTTTGGTTTGATCAATGATTGATGGTCTGTCTGACGGTCTGCAGTCATAAGTCATATTTGCTGAAGATCAACTATTTTCTTTTCATTTCGTGAGAGGAAGAGGGAACGAAAGGGTTTCAATCTTTCACCTTGTCAATATTTCACAAGCAAACAGTAACAAACAAGAAGTGACTTCCATTCAGAGCTTGGCCGCCTCCCCAGAAAACATTGCTTCTTTAGAAATGCTGAATCAACCTTTTCACGGCTTCCTTATTTTCCTCCGGCGATGCAGCAACAAGATGAAGCCAGAAATGCAAACTGAAAATAAGTGTGATTAAACACTTTCTTGCATTATTTGTTTCTTTCTCTAATCAATCGCAGGCCTTTAGGAAACCTGTTTGGAAACAGAAATGACACACTTGATTTTCTTAAGAAATAATAATTTTTGATAATTAAGCACATTTCCCTAATGACATGCCATTTAAAAATTATTATTATTATTTTTTATAGAATATTTCATTCAGAACATGCCTGATATGAAGCATTATTGTAGACCAATCATATTTCACTGAGGGTGGGGCTTGAGAAGAAATGTGTTCAGCTGGTCTTCAGCAGGAAAATTCAATTAAAAATACAATTACATAAATATAATTAATGATAGGTTATTACAGGTTTTGTGGGCTACAAAAAACAGTTGAAATGTAATAAATAAAAAATAAATACATTCTTACTAATTAAGCATTTTATAAATAAATTCTTATTCATTAAGAATTTGATGTATAATACACACACATACACACACACTACATATGAAAAATATATATGTTTACACACACACACACACACACACACACAAGCATACAAAGGGTTGCATTTTTGTACACTGCAGAACAAAATAAAATAAACAATAATTTATGATTTTAATAAGAAAATATAAATATAATTAATCATTGTTTAAATATGCTTCTATTGTCCTCATTTGTAAGTCACTTTTGATAAAAGTGTCTGCTAAATGAACACATGTATATATAACGCACAAGAAAATAGTAACAGCCTAAAATGTTGCATGCTCCATTTACTAAGTGCAAAATGCTAATTTTTTTATTTTTCCTTTTGATTTTCAGGTGAAATGTTACCCGGGCAATGAGTTTCAATGAGATCCACCCTCACAGTCCAAGAAACATTCCTTATTAACGACTGCCCACGAGAACTGAATAACAGGCCGAATAACTCATTCATACAGTTCCCATTAATCAGCTCATTTGTTTAGTTTACCGTGGCCTTGATATTTCAAGCTTCCCTGAGTCTGTCGCTGGACGGTAATTAGGGTAAATGAAATCAAGAGAACCATGGAAATACTTCATGCCAACCTAATTGAGCAAACAAATAGACTTCTAAATCTAGACACGCTAACTACTGAGAGCCCTCACAAAGTGGAGGCTGTGCTGTGCAGAGCGTTCCCTCCTGTGCAGATTTCCAGCTGAGATTTATGCATGCCGCTCACAGGTCACATCTGAATACTGTCTGGAGAGAGGAAGGTGGCTTTGGCACACGAGAGACCTTTGAAGATTTTGACGGCCAAAAAGGCATTTTCATAGTTGTTAGAGCCGGCCAATGAGCTCGAATAACGATATACATTAGACGCTTGGTCATCAGAATAGAAAAGAGCTCCGCCGCGGCAGAAAAAGGCCTTAGTCCATGGATATGCACGTATGTATCATTATCTCCGGAAAAGCATGCGGAGCCAATGCATATCACACAATTCTGGGGAATGAGCAATTTGCAAGTATATCTGCTTCCATTCTGCTCTGACACTCCATGAATAAGACTGTTTTAAGCTGAACTAATGAGTCATTCCACTCACATCCAGATATAGCGCTTAATTGGCATGCAATATTCCACTGGAAATGTATTCACACCGTTTCATATGCATTCATAAGCAGACTGTTGGTTTGAATCTACATATATGAACAGCCTGAAGGAGAGAATATCACAAATGAAATCTCAAAGAAATTCCTAGTTACACAAATCTAAATGAACGGCAAATTTAGACTTTTAGGAGCTTCTGTGTAGAGAAATCTCATGAGGTTCAGAAGAGATCTCAATAAGAATCTGAGTTGCTAGCCACATTATTTTTTTGTCTATTTTAGTTTCCAAATTAATTTTAGGAGAAATGTTGATACATGCATGAAACACATAGTAAACGAGCAACTTCTGAGCAATAAAAATTTCCTCTGGGAAAGAAAAGACTCTTATTTTAAAGAAAAAATCTTACCACTATCCACAGAAAATCAAACAAAAAATGTAAGGCCACTTTTGTAAGGCCATTTAAAATAAAAATGTACTATTATAAAAAAAAAACATTGTTATTATTAATTTATTAAATGTTAGTTTTATGGAATATACTGTATATACAGGTGCATCTCAATAAATTAGAATGTCGTGGAAAAGTTCATTTATTTCAGTAATTCAACTCAAATTGTGAAACTCATGTATTAAATAAATACATAGTGAAACAAGCCCTCAATTATTATTATTATTAATTGCATAAATACATTTATTTTATATAAAAAAATATTATTAGCCTATTAGCTATATTGACTTTTCAATAAATTTAATTTTAATATGTATTATTATGAAATTAAAATTAAAATAGTAAATAAATAAATAATATACAGTTCATAGTAAATAAAAAATAGAATAAATATACAATATATACATGCATTAAACATAGTAGCTGATTACGGCTCCTGAGCCATAAACGAGGAATCTCTGAGCAATAATGTTTTTTAAGAGAAAATCTCTCCACTATATCCACAGAAAATCAAACAAGAAACCCATGTTCCCCTTTTGGGTCTATTTAAAGGCAAACTTGTTGTTAGCAGGTAATCAGTGAAGTATGTTGTACCAGACGTCTGTTCTAAGTTTTTTTTAGTACCAAGAAGAGCATGAATATACAAGAAACCAAAATCTGGTGTTCTGGCACTGCGGGAAACAACCCAGAGATTTAATTTGCCTTACAAATTGATTCTACATTCAAAAACACATCATTTGCTGTTAAATTGTATTTTTGATCAGTAACAAGTTGTTTAATAGCATCATTCGTGCATTTTGCTGCAATCCAATCCAATAAATGAAATATGCACAAGCGCCCTGGGTAGATAATGACATATAATCTATATTTCATTAAATTTCAGTTTCAGATTATTTCACAATGAGACATCATTCTTGAATGCTTCTTGAAGACGCCATCTAGCAGCAGTAAATCGCGTCTCGGGTGATTATTAGACGAGTTGAGCATGTCTTTGAGCACGTTTGTGTCCTGACGCCCGTTTTGCTGATTTCTCTTTGCCCATTACAAGAGCCCTTCCTGATTCTAATTGTGACGCTGTCGTATTTGGACACCCGTGTTAGCATGGCGAGTCTGATAAGGGCCCAGGGTAAATAAATGAAAAAGAAGTGACAACAGCAATCTATCTGGCCTTTCTCCTTCAGCATTCATTGGGCGATAACTCTTCCCGCTCTATGCGTATTTCCTCGCCTGTCTTCAGCTGCAGTGAGCTGGAAACGCAAGGTGCCATAGCCCTTGATAAGCAAAACGCCACAAACGTGAGCCGGCTGATCAGCAGGAAAACATAAACACTTCACGCCGCTTTACCTGCACCTGATGGGGCTGCTGCGGGGCTCCTGAGGGCCCGATCAGGGGCTGTTGGGGCCCTCGGGTGCTGTGACAGGTGGCTCTCGCTCCTCTCCTGCCTTGCGGCATTAGCTTTATGTCTGAAGGAAAGCCTGGAAGTGACACAAATTTCAGATCATCAGTATACAAAACAATGCAGTGGCAAAAAGCTTGCGATAGAATGCTACTTGATGTTGGTCACGTACACACTGCAGCTACATTCAGCTGTAAATGAATCTTTTACTGAATCTTGGAAGCACATTTCTGCCATGGAATAAAAAATTAAAAGGGCAATTGTGACTTTTTAGTCTTTTTACTTACAATTCTGAGTTTATATCTCACAATCAGGACTGTTTTTCTCAGAATTATTTTTCTTTATATCTCATATATATATATATATATATATATATATATATACACAGAAGATTGTTCAGATTTATTTCTCAGAAATGCAATATATAAACTTTTTTCTTGCAATTCTGAAATAACATGCTATTTTTTTCTGCTTCCACCACAGAATACTTGTTTACAGCAACTTTGCAATTTACAGCAATCTTATGTGAAAATAGAGGTTATTATAGTTAAATAAAAGGAACATTTCTCATTTGTATTTATACAGTATCTCACAATTGAGACTAAAACAATAAAACAAATAAAAATGACTAAATCGAAACAAAAAAGGATGAAACAAATATTTTCATTACTTAAACTGTTAATGTTTATGTTTACTAAAATAAAATGAAATAAACCTAAAAAAATATTACAATTAAAAATAGAATAATAATTAAAAAACTATGCAGACATTAAAAAACAATAACTAAAAAAAATGACAAAAACAAAATTACTAAAACTTTAAAATTAAAATAAGATTAAAAAAACCTACACTCTCAGAAAACAAGGTACAAAGCGGTCACTGGGGCAGTAACCTATAGCTAAAAGGTATATATTTGCACTTTATTTATCTCTAAATGGTATATATTAATACTTTTAAAGTATACATTATTATCTTTTGAAAGGGTACTGCCCCAGTGGCAGTTTTGTAAAAAAATATTTCCCCTAAGAGTGCATAATAGTATCTCAGTGACACTAAAATAACACTGCTAGGGAGATGCACAGTTAATGATAAACATTCAGCTGTACACAAATAAAATGCATCACAGTTCTCACATTACTGGAGAATAAAAGCCGTTCAGCAGATTTGCGCGGTGACAGGTGTGTAAATGATCCTCTCTGTGTTTAATCATACATGTGGGATTGCACCCATTCTGTTAGGAGAGATTTACGAGAGAACAGAAGCAGAGCTCAGAGCCGCAGTAAACAGAGAAGTCTTACGACCCTGATCTCCGGTCAGACCCTGATCCCTGCAGGACGAGTCCCAGTCAGCAAACTCCTCTGAGCCGCTCGCCGTTGTAATATACTTTAATAAGCCCACTGATGTTAGAAAATACAGCCCGGCTGCTGTGGTGTTTTTTTGTTTTTTTTTTAGATCAGTGATTTTCAACTGGTGGGTTGCAAAAACTGAAAATGGGTTGCAGTTTTCTTCTGGTAGGTTCACAGGAATTATACATAAAGTGGTTAATAATAATAATAATAATAATAATAATTTCACTGAATGTATTTTAGTCTTTAGAAATATATACAGATTATTAGTATTAGTATTATTATTAACCATAATATTATATTAACCAATTTTAATTTTATAGCAGTATATAGTTAAAAATAGAATGTAAATAATAATAATAATAATAATAATAATAATAAATAAATAAAAAAATCCTGCTGTTTGTGAATATTAAATAAAACAAGCTAAATTAATTTGTAATTGTGTAATTATATATATTTATGTAAAATAGAATGTATTTACGTTTGATCACTTTAATGTGTCCTTGCTGAATAAAAAGCATTAAAAGTATTAATTAATAAAATAAAATTAAAGTATTCATTTCTCTAAAAAAATTCTTTCTGACCACAGATTATTACATTTTTGTGCATACACACACACACACACACACACACACACACACACACACACACACACACACACATGTATGGTTTATGGGGACTCTCCATAGGCGTAATGGTTTTTATACTGTACAGACCGTATCTTCTATTGCCCTACACCAACCCTACCCCTAAACCTACCCCTTACAGGAAACTTTCTGCATTTTTAGATTTTCAAAAAAACTCATTCTGAATTATTTATAAGCCTTTT
This sequence comes from Sinocyclocheilus grahami, assembly GCF_001515645.1. Classification (NCBI taxonomy): domain Eukaryota; kingdom Metazoa; phylum Chordata; class Actinopteri; order Cypriniformes; family Cyprinidae; genus Sinocyclocheilus; species Sinocyclocheilus grahami. The sequence continues at coordinate 1,131,537 of NW_015505621.1, forward strand.
GAATTACGGGGACACTGAAAATGTCCTCATAAATCACCTTCTCGTTGTAATACCTATGTCATACCCATGTTATTATACAAATTTGTGTCCTCACAAACCACATAAACATGCACACACACACACACAGATTCATTCATTCATACATATATACATATGCGAGAGAGGTTAATAATAGTAATAATAATTAGTGGCATATACAGTATATATATATATATATATATATATATATATATATATATATATATATATATATATATATATATATATATATGACT
>NW_015505621.1:1131849-1171923 GCF_001515645.1 Sinocyclocheilus grahami
TATATATATATGTATATGCCACTGTCATTGTTGACACAGTTTACTATATTTGTGCTGGGTCGCCACGTGTCCAGGTTTTAACCTATATATCATTTTATCTATATTGCAGTAGAGGTGTATACTGTAAACGTGCACTCATATACCGCCGTATTTGTCCTCACTGCTACATCCTGCTGTAATTTTTCGCTCGGTGGATGGATACGCCGTGCCAGACGACAGTACCCAGTTTTTTTTTAGTAATGTCAGGGAAATTTGCAGCCGTGGCAAGGCGAGATGTTTAATAAATCAAAAGTTTGTGGCAAGCCCTGCTGCCTCTGCCATGCAGCTCAGCACATAAACAACATGTCGCAGCATCTGAATTTTGTCACTTACGGATGAGACAACAGCTCAGTGTTGGACGAATGCCTGTGCTGGACAACTCTTACGGAAATTTCTCTGCATGCTGCCTTTTCTGTAGGGATGAGAATCACAAGGAATTGGAGTTATTCCAATATAATACATGAATAAATAATGCATACAATTGTTCAGCAAGGATGAATTAAATCGATCAAAAGTGTCAGTGAAGACATCAGTAATCTTACAAAAGATTTCTATTTCAAATAAATGCTGTTCTTTTAAAATTTCTATATGCAATTCAATGCATAATCCTGAAATATAAAATGCATCAGTTTCCACAAAAATATGAAGCAGCACAATAATAATCATAAATGTTTAATGTAAATCAGCATATTAGAATGATTTCTGAAGGATCGTGTGACACTGAAGATTGGAGTAATGATGCTGAAAATTCAGTTTTGATCACAGGAATAAATTACATTTTAATATATATTTAAATAGAAAACAGCTATTTTAACTTATAATAATATTTCACAATTTCTACTGTGTTTTTGATCAAATAAATGCAGCCTTGGGGAGCAAAAGACAAATTTTACAGACCCCAAACTTTTGAATGGTCACTCATACAAAACACAGCATGTTTCCATTTGGAGTTGACAAAACGGATTATTTAAGGTTCAGTAAATAAGAACCACTTTGACTGATTCAGTGAGTCATTTCACCGAATCAAACAATGAATTCATTACATGGTTTGTGATTTTTTCTGACCTCGTCAATCAAAAGACAGACTGTATGTTTTGTTCTTTTGCAGAAGGTCAAGAACGTCAAGAAGTATTTTTCAGGCCAAATCTTTATTTCCAACCTTAAACAAACAATCTGAACGTTTACTATAGGTCCACACACGCTTGTTATGTTCTCCCGCCTCTAAATGTCTAATTAATATTCCTTGTCTCATCAACGCAATAAACTAAATTAATTCCCTTGTCATTATTGTAATAAAAGCAGGTGAGAACAAGTGACTGGCTAATCAGTGATTGAATCTAGCAGTGGTCTGCAGGGGAAAATTAATTCCTGTTTATATTTGTCATACAGTAATAGCGGTCTGGAAACTAACCACGGTGTATTGAGAGCGGCAGCTTGTGGAGATAACATGAGAGTTTACGTGAAAACAATGAGGAATCAATATGATGCTGGGACTATAGGACGTTTCCAGATGTCCCGCGAGGAGATTCATCACACGTGCAATATATATGCAAGATGTCACATATGTGAGGCTCGCAGGACAGCCACTGGGTATTTATTTTTATATTAGAAACAGAAAAAGCAAATCAAAAACTCTGCTTTCCTTTTGTCGTGATCGCTATGGCAACGGCATGGTACATGCAAAATCAATTTTGATTTGTGGAAAAGTAGCCGGCTGAACAAGTGCTTTTGACATTGAGCAGAAAAAGCTGATGACAGAGTGTATTGTACGAGCATTTGCTTTCACAAAGACTGATCCAGACAGCACTAGCTCGCGCTATACTTACAAACCACTATAGCTCTCAAGGCCTCTGCATTTTCCATGGGATGTCAAGTGGAAGAAACAAAACAAGAACAAAAAAGAAACACTTTGTATTGTTTAGGCCTGCTAAATAATGCAGTGTAACATACAGTCCTCATGAGCCTGACTCAAAGCCGGCTGGGTCAGAGCATTGGCTGCTAGTTTTATGGTTGTTGTTAATGATTTTCATGCCATGATACGATACTATTCTTTATAGGTGTGTGGAAAGAGCATACACTGTGCATACTATACACTGTAGTGCTGTGTTATATACACTGTGCACAGTATGCAAGTGCTCTGAATGCATGTTTGGGATGCAGAACTAACCTACTGCACAGCATATACTAGTGCAAAGATATTTTGCATTTGTAATCCATGTTGGTGTGAAAATGTACAGTTTTTGGAAGTCAAGTCATATAATGCATTAATTAGGTTTAATATTTGCATGCACAATGTCTAACCTACTACATACTGCACATCATATATTGTATAATACTGAATAGTCCATACTACTTGTCAGTTATTGCATAATATGTGCATGCACAAGTAAGTTTAAATATAGCATGCACATGCAAAATCGAGTTTAAATACAGTATGTGCATGCATGTTTGGGATGCAATATTAACCTACCACTCACTGCATACTGCACATCATATACTGCATACTACTTGTTAGGGTGGCTTATGTGAAACTAAATTAGTTATTTTTAATTTTTAATCCAAGTTTGCATAAAATTGTCTAACTTTTGGAAGTCCATTAAAATACTGCATTAATTATGTTTTAATATTTGCATGCACAAATTAGCTGAAATTAAAGAGGTGCATGTATGGGATGCAATACTAACCTACTGCATACTGCACAACATACACTGTATAATATTGCATAGCCCATACTACTTGTTAAATATAGCATCAATTATGTTTTAATTTTTGCATGCTCAAACAAGTTTAAATACAATATGTGCATCCATTTGCAAAGATGCAAAATAAGAATTGCATTTTTAATCCATTTGTGTAAAAAAGTGTAACTTTAGCTTTGTGTAGTTTAATATCATATCAGTTATGTTTTAATATTTGCATGCACAAATGTATTTAAATATAGTATGTGCATGCGTGTTTGGGATAAAATGCTAACCTACAGCATACTGCATATACTATATGTGACCCTGGACCACAAAACCAATTATAAGGGTCAATTTTTGAAACTGAGATTTATCCATACAGTACATACATAACTTTCCATTGCTGTATGGTTTGTTAGGATAGGACAATATTTGGCCGAGATACATCATTTAAAAATCTGGAATTTGAGGGTGAAAAAAAAAAATAAATCAAAATATTGAGAAAATCACCTTTAAAGTTGTCCAAATTAAGTCCTTAGCAATGCATATTACTAATCAAAACTTAAGATATGATGCATCTACAGTAGGAAATTTACAAAATATCTTAATGGAACATGATCTTTACTTAATATCCTAATGAGTTTTAGCATAAAAGAAAAATCTATAATTTTGACCCACACACCCATGTATTTTTGGCTATTGCTACAAATATACCCGTGCTACTTAAGACTGCTTTTGTGGTTCAGGGTCACATATAGTGCATAGCCTACTACTTTTTTTAAGGTGGCCTATGTGCAACAGAATGCATTAGGCAACAATAAATGTTTTATGCATACAGCAGTATGCTATGTTGTTAATCACATGATCCATACGTCCAGTCAGATATTGAATCAATTATGGTGCAATATTTGCATGCACAAATGAGATTAAAGGGTTGTCCACAATATTTAGTCTTTAATATTTATTTTATTATAATATATGGTTCTAACCCTACCATTTTTTTTCTTCCAAAATTTTAAAACACAATTTTGCTAGTAAATTTTTACAAAGAAACAAAATAACGCATTGAATTAGACATGCAAGTTTTGATGTAAAAGACTGAAATACTATTTTCTTCTAAAACATACTTCAGTAATCTTTGTTTTGTTTATATATTCTAAAAAAAAATTTACAGTGTATAATGTGTAAATAGAAATCCTCCTTTTATAAATAACATCTCTTTTTTGCCATACAGATTATTTTATCCTTTAAAACATGCAACCTGCAACAATGTACTGTAAGACACTCCTGTTTAAAACATTTGTAATTGCCTTAAAAATAGGCTGTATTAGTGCAGTATGTAGTAAGCAGTATGCTAGTATTCATTCTGAACACAGTCAGTGTCTCCCACATTTAACCTGGAAGGACAGACTGTGTGGACTGTTGAAGGTGCTTTGAATTCTCTCTCACCCACCTTGATGCCAGATGCGTAGTGAAGCCGTGTCAGTCTACATCTCCGGCCCGACACAATGACACTGTGCGTGTGTGTGCGAGGCCAACTGTCAGCAGGCGACACAAATATCAGCGTGACCAGAGAAGCCAACATGTCCTCTACAACCTCTGAGTCCGCATGCCACGACGGCACCATGTGGGACGGACCCCAGGGAACGAGTAGGATGCATATGGCAATAGGCTGGGACAAATTGCCTGGAGGAGTTTAAGTCTTATCCGAGTTGGTGCCATGACCCTGTGCAGCTGGGACCAGTCCAGTTGACACACACATTTAACACATGTGCGCTGCTGCTACAACTCCTTCCTGCTTGATGTGTTCGGTCCGGACTATGCTTTATGCCTCCGTGGTGGAGAAAGGTCATTGTGATGGTGATTCCTGGCTGTTCTGATTGTGGTCAAAAATAAAGAAACTGCATGGAATAGCTCACTCAAAATTTAAAATGTGCTGAAAATGTTCTCACTCTCAGATCATCCAAGATGTAGCTGAGTTTTTATCTTCATGGGAACAGATTTGGAGAAATGTAGAATTGCATCGCTTGATCACCAATGGATCCTTTGCAGTGAATGGGTGCCGTCAGAATGAAAGTCCAAACAGCTGATAAAATCATCACAAGTAATCCACACCACTCCAGTCCATCAGTTAATGTCTTTTGAAGAGAAAAGCTGCATGTTTGTAAGAAACAAATGCATCATTAAGATGCTTTAACTTCCAAACCATTGCTTATGGCTAAAATACAACTCATGTATCCATAATATTGATTTCTCCAGTGAAAAAGTTACTTAGCACATTTTCATCAAATTTCCATTTTTGGTGAACTATTCCTTTAAGATGAAACGTTTGTTGTATTCCTCATCTGCAAATTGTTTTGGAAAAAGCATTTGCTAAATAAATAATTGAAAATGTACATATTTAGAGACTCGTTATTTTGTAAGTGAAGCAAAAAAAAAAAAAAAATCATAATTACATTTAAAAACATAAGAAAATGAACAATAAAAAGTAAAAATTACAAGCAAAAAAAAAAAAAAAATGAATGCACAAAAAGCTATTTTCTGTATGCACTGCAATTAAAATGTATTTCGAGTTTAAGGAACAAACCCCATGCATCTATGTATATACACTGCAATTTTTTTTTTATAAATAAATAAGATCTTAATCTTAGTCTTGTTTTGGATTAAAAAATATATCTGAATCCTTAAAGGAATAGTTCACGCAACAATATAAATGACTTTTATAAATGAAAGAAGACATTATTAAAATTTTTGAAAAGAGGCCACAATATGCATTCAAACAAACACATAACAACTTTAAAGGAGCCCTTTCTGAGGTCATATGGGAAAGAAAGCATCTTTTGTGTTTCATGAAGACAATTAAATCAATGTTTGAAACAGCATGAAAAAATGACACATTTTAATTTTGAAATGAACAAGTCCTTAGAGACATAAAATTACCTGAGAAAAAGCTAAATTGCATACCATATTAAAGAGATAGGTGATGTTTAAGTTTCAGAAAACAAAAGTCATAGTTTTGGAATGACATTAGGGTGAGTAAATAATGATGACAGAATTTACATTTATGGGTGAATGATCGCTTTAAGACTTTGTAGACAATGCATCTAGAATAAGTATATTTTGTCTGGCTCTTTTGGATGACAGTTTTGTTTAGCCTCTTATGTTTAGAGAAATTTCTGTTTAAAGCAAGAAGCCAAAACTTCAAATACTTTGTCCAATTATACATTTTTACTGGAAAAGCAGACAAATCTGCTGATTAAGAACAGTAGCACAGAGCTCACTTCTGAAAATCCGGTTGTCAAAGTCCCCAGTAGGAGGTCCAGATATGTAGTATTTGTTTTTGGTGGAACAGTGAAAGCGATTGTCCTCTCATAAATTCTTTCCACCGTGGGTGACTGAACCGCCGGCTATATTCTGAGTAGCTTTGAGCAGTTGTCGACCCAACACCCGAAAACATATTTCTGTGATATGTCACTGTGATTCGTGGAAAGCTCGGCCATTCTATTACGACGGCCCAAGAGGTCCACAATGCATAAATCAAATGACTCATTGGAAACAAGAATCTTTCTAGCTTGTGCTGCATTGTTGCGTTATTCATAATTCTGGACAGAGCAGACAACAGGATGGTGTCGTGTTCTGACCTGAGGGTCACGTCAAATGAGAGAGTCCTTTAGTTTAATTTGTTACATACAATGTTGGCTGAAAAGTCATTAAACATGAATTACCGGTAATCTTTAATTAATTATGATAATGGCAACATAATACATGATTTCCAGAATGGTGAAAAGGAAATCTAATCTAAAAAAACATGTTGTTTGTTGGAATTTTGTCGTTTTTTATAAATATGTTTTAAAATGCAATTATTGTGATTATTATTTTTTAACTGCTTCACTTACAAAAATATCTAAAGTCTAAAGAGTCTAAATATAAATATATAGGGAGAATATATATAGTCTTTAAGTTGTTTGCTGCAATTTTTATTCATTTTATTGTGTATTCATGTTTTTAAATGCAATTATGATAATGACTATTTTAATAAAATATGCTTACATATATTTATGTATACATGACATGAATTACTCTTGCCATGTCATAAAAAGGAACAAATTACGTATTTTAGAGACTCTTATTTTGTACTCTTACACATTCCTCATAGAAAAATAAGTCTTTTGTTTTGTATATATTACAACTGTAACATATTCTGAATAAATCAAAAGATTCAAACTAAACATTGCTCTCCTGAAATCTTGTGCAAAGCCAGCTAAAGTGACGTCAACAAAGCGAAAGCATGAAACAATCTTAAGAAATACTGTATGAAACCAAAGATTAAAAATAGCGTTAAAAGCCATAGTAATTACATAAGAGCGGTTGACAGCAGGCGGTTCTGTCTATGATGATAATAACTGGATAAACGGCAGTTAACCATGTTTTCACCTGCAGACAGCAGGAGGGCTGTTTCCATTACATGGGGTTTAGGAGGACACATCCCGCAGTGTTTGGGATGGCATGGGCGTTTTATGCATGAGTTCCACTGTTTTTCAGAGAAACTCTTTTTCTGTGTGCTGATGCTCCAAAACCACAGAGCTGACAGTAGAAAACAGAGCGGTCTGAACCTGAGAGTGGAGATGTGCTCATAAATGTTGAAATATTCCTTCTTGGCTCTGAGAGGTTCTGGTTGGGCTGTGAATTCAGTTGTTCTCATATTGCAATGTCAGAATTCTTCATTCAAACTCATTTAAATATGGATAGTTTCTGAGAGGCCTGTTTAATAAAATCCAGCATGCTGAAAACACTGGCATTTTTTGCCTTTTGTATGCTGGACGTCATTATGGGATGTAGGTTTCTCACGTTCATAATAGGAGCACAACCAACAGGAAACATCACAAATGTGGTATCTTTAGTAGCCTATCTTGAACCAAGAGAGATCTCACAAGTCTCACACTGTGCTCAGATTTGCCAAAACATCAAAAGTCCAAGATCTCAATATGAACTAATTTCTCATTCAACTCTTTGATCAAATGATCTGAGCTGCAATCCACATATCATTATATAGCTCTTTACTCTTACTGTAAGAAAACGGCGTAATCGCACAGCTACTCGTGTGATATTGCATTTATACACCAGTTCGACAGCACTAGTGTGTAAAGTAAGCTGCCTTCATGTGCTATCGGAAATTTCCTATTTCCCACTTGAAGTTGTCATTATGAGCTTGTCGCATTCAAGTGCTGTGTTGTCGGAAAGAATAAAATGTAGCATACCATTGGTTGACAATCACATAAACATTCACTGCACTAGATAGCCAACTTGCTTGACGATTCTGGAATTTCTGTCAAATACATGCTTATTTCACATAGTTTCATTGTAGTAAAACTGTAGTAACCATGGTTTTTTGGCGTATTGATTACCAATTGTATAACCACAGTTTTACTACAAATACCATGGTTAAACCATGGTTAATTTGTGGTTACCATGGTTTAACTATAGTAACCATGATTTTTTTGGTTTAATTTGTAGTAAAACCATGGTTAATTTTCGTAAGGGTATGCTTCAAATGACCCAGTATATATATATATATATATATATATATATATATATATATATATATATACACACATGTAGTTGTGGAAAGAACTAATAAAGAATACCACTGACAGCAGCAATGCTGGTCCCCTCCCAACTTGGTTTATGGCCCGCCCAACTTGGAAACTCCAGTATCAAAATTATGCTGCATTCACGCCATTTCGTAATTACTGTGATTTCGAGATGAAAACACGCGACGTTCTACTTGGAGCTGTTCACACCCTTGGACTCGAACCTGGAACTATCGCACTATCAATGCCTAAACATAGTGCCTAATGAATCTGAGGTGGTCAGGTAGTACAAGTCGTAGCTCTCAGAAAACTCCCAGTTCACAAGATATAATTACAAGTTCTACGAGGATGTGAACGCTTTTTACAAGTTGATATCTAGTAATAACGGTAATTATGATATGGCGTGAACACATCTTTATCTCAGCATTTCCCAGTAAAACATAAGACTTGAGAGTCCGTCCATGTCTAATTTCCAATTAAGAAACTCGTATTTATGACAATTCTGATAGTACATGAAGGCAGCATATGAAACAACCAAGGAGTGCCTTGAACCCTTTTGTGTGTTGAACTACTTCCTTCCACTACGGATTCAAATATAAAGTTGACAATAACGGAGGCTTGGGCTCATCTGTTAAATTATGCTTCACTTAAGTTAAAAGCTTATTTTTTTACATATAGTAGAGATAATTTGACTGAGCGAGTGTGATTACCTGTATGGGACACAGCATTTCTTCTTAGGCTTAATCTCATGTTTGAATGTCTGCTGAGAAAAGCGATATCTTTGTCGTAGTATATTTTCATCTGTTAAGGGGATTTCTGATGATAATGCTGGTCAATTAATTTGTTAGCATGTTTCGTCTTACAAGGTGTTGTTGAAAGTAAAAATAACTTCCTTGTTTACAACCCTGTTTCAGTCTCTTTCAATATAAGAGTCTTTACTGTTGATTCACTCAAAAAAAAAAAAGGGCCATCTAATGGGTGAACAATGTAACTAAATCACCATCACTAACACACAGACCGCAATTCTAAATACCAATACAATTACTTAATAAAATATTATTGAACAATAGTATTCAATAAACAATAACCATTATAAAAGTTGCTTAGTAATTTGGTCAAAAGTACAAAAGCAGCACTCTACAGCATTGTATAAAGATATAAAGTTACGAAATTTTGCCCTCAGTCAAAACTATTTGCTCTGGAACAAATAATAAATTAATGAGACCAAAGATTGCCAGTTATATTTACTCAAAACGAATTATCTCTCGTTTAACCACTATAGAGACATCAGAGCCAGCGGAAAGTTTCAGAATAGCTGGACGAGGTGAGGCTGCTCTCGTTGGGTTCATGAGCGCTGAACGGCCTCTGACGTCCTGGAAACGTTGAATTGGCGCCATCTCTATCAATAAACTTAAATTTTAAGTCTAAACAACTACATTCTCACCTAAAAACTCTTAAAGCTGCATTCCATGACACAACAACAATATTATTTATAATATTTGAGTTGGTTTGGGCATCCGTCATGACACTTTCTGTGAGAAATACAGCAAGCGGAGTGATACAAAATGGTGAAACGGTTCCCGTGGTGATACTCGTAGAATACCTGCGGGAAAGACCTCTCAGCCAATCAGATTCGGGGACCAGAAAGAACTGTTGTATAAAATATAATTATGTATGCCTGTTTTCATTTAAGTAATTTTTAAGTAATTTTAGGTGTAACATCCAAGAAAAAATTCACATATAATATAATATAATATAATATAATATAATATAATATTATATTATATTATATTATATTATATTATATTATACTAAAAACCAAGTGCTAAACATCAAATAACCTCTCCTGAGATATGAAAAAAGGAATGTGGAATTTGGGAATGAGGGAATTATCTGTGTGATGGTGGATAAGGCAATATTTTAGCCTGATCATCTTTCAATGCTGTTTTGGTTCCAGGTCATCTGCTATCATTGAGTCATGGGACAGCTTGCATCCCCCTCCTCTCTCTCTCTTACAGGTGTCCACACGCAGGCTGCTAAAGCCGAGAGGATTTATCGATAGTGAGAGTGAAGCTGTCATGTCGCGCTGGTGTTTACCACCAGCCCCATTCTCTGAGCGCAGACCGGGTTTGTTTTGGAAGGGATCTCTATCGCATCCTAATGAGCTGCATCCAGCAGATGGGAGAGACCACACCACACTTTCACACACACACAGGACCGGAAAAATCAACAGACCACCAGCGCTGCCTTACTTAAATTTTTTTTTATATTTATCTTGCCACACACATCAGCATATCCATATATGTATGTGTCTATATATGTCTATATATATATATATATGTCTGTATATATATGTGTGTGTGTGTCCCTTATGACTTGTTTAAAATTTTCATGTAAAAATGCATACCAGGGCTGCATTTATTTGATCAAAAAATACAGTAAATGTTATGAAATATTATTTTAAAAATGTATTTCAATATATGTACAAAAATATTCCTGTGATGGTAAAGCTGAATTTTTTTTAGTAGACATTACTTTAGTCTTCAGTGTCACATGATCCTTCAGAAATCATTCTAATATGCTGATTTTGTGCTAAAGAATCATTTTATTACTATTATTATTGTTTAAAACAGTTTGCTGCTTAATATTTTTATAAACCATAAACCATGTTTTATTTTTTCAGGCTTCTTTGATGAATGAAAATTCAAAAGGACAGCAATTATTTGAAATATATATTTTTTGTAACATTATAAATACCTTTGCTGTCACTGACTAAATACTTTTTTCCCCACTGTATATATATATATATATACACACACACACACACACATATATGAATATAAAATATACACATTAACAATTATTTTATATTCTATTATATAAAAGTGTGTTGTGTTAATCATATAATCATGTAAAACATTAATACATCAAATATAATTATTCTATTTTATATTACTTTTTTTGTGTTAATCACACACACATACATGCACATTAATATAATAAAATATTTTTTACATTCTATTATATAATCTTAAATTTTGTTAATCACATCATCACAAATACATTACTAAACTAAATATAATGAATATATATCATATATTAAACTTTTTGTTAGTGCTGTCAAATGATTAATCGTGATTAATCGCATCCAAAATAAAAGTTTTTGCTTACATAATATGTGTGTGTGTACTGTGCATATATATTATGTATATATAAATACACACACATGTATGTATATATTTCAGAAAAAAAATATTTTTATATATTAAATATATTTATTTATAATATAAATTATATGAATATAAATATAGACATGCAAATACATGTAAATATTTTCAAAATATATACTGTATGTTTGAGTATTTATATATACATAATAAATATACACAGAACACACACATATATTATGCAAACAAAAACTTTTATTTTGGATGCGATTATTCACGATTAATCGTTTGACAGCACTACTTTTTGTTAATCTCTCTAACATATATAATATTTCATGTTCTTTTATATAACATTTTTGTTGTATTAATCATACAAAAAAAGTCTTAGCAATATTTCACACAGTTTTGTGTGAAAAATAAATAAATAAATAAAATGTTAGTAAATGAGGAAAATCTGCACATTATTATGTTTTGATCAGAGATCTTTGTCAGGACCAAAATGTATAATGTTTCTAGAATGTGAATAATATTAAGAACACCACCTCCTAAGAACAAAATCTTTCTTTGCAAAGATTCTGGTTAGTTTAGCAATTCATCTATTATTCACTGTTAGCACTAGTGCATGCATTAAAAGCCCTCTCCATCTATATCAACACGCAGCTTTTTGCCCAAGCCTCAAATAAATGTGCACCCAGCCAGGCCGACTCCATCAATCTGCTCGTGCCATGTTGATTTACATTTTCCTGACAGAAAGCAATTTATGGCGTGCAGAAATCCAGAATATTTAACCTCGCCTTCTTCTCTTTCCCTCTTGATTCTGAATACATCACAGGTGATGGGATCAAAATAAAAGCAAGGGAAAACGAACTAAAAGAGAGCCATTGATCGCAACACGTCACCTGTCAGATCGTCTTTCAATCTAAACAGAATGATAATTAGCGCTCAAGTTCATAAAATCATTGACTTTGAGATCATACTTTTTTTTTTCAGAAGAATCATCTGAGAAAGAGGAGATGCTAATAACAGTCTCTATTTGCTATTTCACAGCAAATGCATGAAACTGAACAACTGCATATCTTGAATGCAATGCAAGCTGCTTTGGATATGTGCATTGGTGAATAAAGTGGTGATTTAGTTAAACAGAGGACTTAAAACAGCAGCAACAGTAATATGATAAAATATGCCTAGAATTCAAACAAGCACTAAATTTCAGCTAAAAGTGTGTTTACATAAAGGACCGGTCAAAATAATTGTTTGTGGTTCATTTTTAGAAGTTTTCCTCAAATAATTTCACAGGTAATGTAAAAAACATCCACAGATGCAATCTAGGCCTGACTATGGGTGACAAAGAGATTTATAAGTGTATTTATCAATAAATAAACTGCATAAATAGTTTCTTGTTTGAAAAAGTACAATATCCTTAAAAAGGCTTTCTGCAGGTGTTTTGAAAGTAAATGTAAGATTTTTTTATGACTGTTTCAAGACCAGGTAAAAAACTTAAAGGGGTCATATGATGCTGCTAAAAAGAACATTATTTTGTGTATTTGGAGTAATGAAATGTGTTTATGCGGTTTAAGGTTGAAAAAAAAACCACATTATTTTCCACATACTGTACATACTGCCTTTCTGAAACGCGTCGATTTTTACAAAGCTCATCGTTCTGAAAAGCGAGGTGTGCTGTGATTGGCCAGCTATTCAGTGCGTTGTGATTGGCCGAATACCTCAAGTGTGTGACGGAAATGTTACTCCCCTACCATACTGTGATGCCTGACCAGCTGGAGCGACGAGACAAAAGCATTAAAACCCATTATAAATGAGGCATTTGTTGCATCCAGTGGGGACATAATAACGGATTGTAATGACTTTTACCATCTTTTTACACGTTGCGTTGCACTGCGCCACGTAAACATAAAACCATGTCTGCATTTGTGATCAGAGAAATGACAAACAACAAGTGCTACTCTACACTGCCCAAAACTCGCGTTTGAATTGTCAGTGGCAAATTCTTTAAATATAAAAAACGTACTTACAGTCTGTGAGTCAGAACAGCCGGCATTGTAGTCTACTCTACCAGGATCAGGAAACAGTCCTCCATAAAATGCGCTGCACACATCTGAATATTTGGGTTGAACTGTTCTGGAACAGTGTTGTAAATACAACTTAACCACTGATTTCTAGTCGTGTCCTCTTTTAGAAGGCCAAACAAAGTAGTTTAGCTTTCACAAAGAAAAACAGCGTCACACACCGCGGCCTTGAGTGAGCGGAGGCGGGCGGGCTTGAGAACGACCCCGGGCTGGACTCCGCTTCGTCCACGGTGAAAGCCGATCCGGCAATCGACAGCGCGAAGCTGATGTTGATTTCCTCAGCGACCAGCACGGATCAGCTCTAGGCATGACGAAGCGGATATCGTCCTCTTTTGGAAGACCAAACAAAGTAGTTTTGCTTTCACAACGAAACACACAGCGTCTTCACGACATGGCGGCGGCAGCAACAACAATACTACAGCGAGAATAAAAGTTACGCCTTCTTTCTTTCCTCGAACATTTGGGCGGCGTTATGCAAATCTTCCCACATTGTGACGTAGACATGTGGGGGCGTGTTAGAACGAGCCGTTTTAGGGGGGCGTGGCTGACTCTTAACTTTTATAAAGAATATCTCTTTGGATTTGAGACTTTAGTCTTTGCAACTCTACAGATCTTATTTATGCATCAAGAGCTTGTAACACTCCAAAGAGAAAGGAAAAATTGAAATCGCATCATATGACCCCTTTAAACAAATAACTTGAAGGGAACGCAGTATGTCAATATGGCCTCTAAATATAAATATATTGCATTAGAAAAGCCTCTAAATTAGAAAATACAACACCCAACAGAATATTTATTTTCATTTAATTAAAAAAAAACATACTTAAATACATACATAAGCCTTGAATAGCTGCAAAAAGGTGATGTTCTTTATCTATTTTTGTCTTCTTTACCAGTACAAATGTCTAAAGGTTCTTAAATTTACTTGAGAAACAAAATTACTTGTCTTTTGAAAGTCTTATTTTCCCGGAAACTGATCAAAATTAAGTGAGTTTATGATTAAAACAAGAACAAATAACTGTCAACAGGCTCAGAGAAATCTATTTAATTCAAAGGAAAACAAGTTTCATTCCCCATTGACAGATATTTATTCTTGTTTTAAGCATAAACTCACTTAATTTTGTTCAATTTCTCAGAAAACAAGAACAACAGAAACCTTGTTAAATGTTTGGAGTCAACATAAAATTGAATATATTATTAATAACAATCACAATGCACAATTCTTCTATCAATGTAGTACATAGCAGTATAGTAACATTCTGTTTAAGAATTATATAATCTAGCCGATAGATGGCACTGACTGAATTTGCTTAAATTACATTTCATAAAAATGTGTCCTTAATATTTTGGTTATGTTGCCACCATTCCATGTGGCAAGCTCAAGACAGTGCTGTATTGTGAATATAATGGCAGCTGAAGGCCTCTCTGTTGCTTAAATAAGCCTGACTTTGACTATCAATGCCGTTGAAACTTGTATAAATGTCTATAGATATAAACTACCAATAATTTGCTCATATCTCACAAGAAAGCTGAAGGAGAGGCTTCAGATGTTTAATTGAAAAATATATATTGTTTAACTGAGAAATGACTTCCAGGCTACAGTCCAAAAACCAGCACACAGAGATATGAGAAATGACAGATGCACTTTCCAAATGCTTTTAAGCTTTTTATCCTGCTGAGCATTTACTCTCACTTCTTGCAAGTTTCAAAAGCTCTGCAAACCAGTCGTCTCGGAGAAATTGATGCACGCAGCCGGGTCTCGTATAATTGAACGCTCGCCTTGATAGAACTGTCTGAGTTTCGCATGCGGTGTATTTCACAGGGAAGACCTCGAGAACCATCTTTGAATTATTTAGGAGTCTGTTGATTTTAAGACGTCGCGTATTTGGCAAACATGAGAAAACCCGAACACTGTTACGATTTTCGCTGCCGTTCTCCTGAGAACAAACAGTGCCAAGACGCTGAAGGCATTAATTTTGATATCAAACTCACACGCCCAATTCAGTCATGTGCGATTCTCTGTAATTGACTCCTGCTATCTGCCATATATAATCCCACCATCTGCAGGAACCTTCTATAGGATTACACATTACAATGAATTTGCTCCTACCTATGTTATTCTACATGAAATCAGAATTAGGGATGGGTGATATGGCGACAATATCATATCACGATTTTTCAGGAAGGCTCACGATCTTATCATGTATGTTTCATGTTGGTTAATAAGACTATTTTACAAGTTACTGAGCAATAAAAGTTGTAGGGTCTATAAGTTAACATAAAAGGTCTCAAGCTTACTGAAGACAGGTGAACAGTCAGAACTAAGACAAGTGACAAGCAATAGAATGCATTAGTGCTCACTTTTTCAGTGGCGCTGGTTTCAGAAGTATTTTTCCCATTAATTTTTTTTTCCCGTAGCGATTTTAAAAGTCTTCATAAAGCATTACAAGCCATAAACCAAACCAACCAGCTTTGAGAGTAATCAGAATATGACAAACTTTGACTTGAAGCAGAAAAGTAAATGAAAAAAAAGGTACAAAACTGTGTACTGAATGGCTTTGGTGTTTAGTGAAAGAACTACATTCAAACTGAAGCATTGACAAATCAAAAACACAGGACAAATACAAAATTGTTAATTTAAAGTTGTTGGCTGTATCTACAGATACATTACATTTTAAGTTCATTGCAACATATTCATATAGCCTACAATTAAAGTATACTGAGTGCATATAACATGGAAGTGGGTGGAGTTAAACATCTTGTAACGTTTATTATTATTTATTAGCTCTAAAAAGGGGCCTTTGCAGTGCTTTGCTCACCGGAACTCTGATTGGTGGAATTTTCTCTACAGCATCATGGGTAATGTAGTTTTCCCACCACAAATTCTGCTATCAAGCACAATTAAGTTAAACACAAAATAAGTTTCATTAATGCGAATAGATGGGTTCAGCCAAAGCACACACAATTGATTAACAACCTCGGAGCTCACAACAGGTCTGTTTCTAAAGGTTTACTGTTAAAAATCTATTTCCCTGTGGAGAAAATGAATGGAGTTTTTACTCCTGGCTACTTGCAAAGGCTGACATTTTGACATATAATGTTATTTGTGTATCTGACCATTTAGGCGCGCACCCGAAACCACACGTTCCAGGCGTGCACAAACACAGCCGCCTGTCAGCATGTCGTTTTAATAACTCCTATTAATATCACCCACGTCGCACTCTTTACACTCTAAAAAATGCTGGGTTAAATACAACCCAATTGCTGGGTTTGTCCCTATTTTACCCAGCACTGGGTCGTATTTAACCCAGCATTTTTTTAGAGTGCACTTTCTCATTCATCCATGTTTCTTTATCACTAAACGCGTTTACTTTAAAAAGTCCTGCCTGAACAGAAAGAGGAGACAATATGTTCACATCCAGACATAAACAGGCCGATTCGATTGTGAACGTCCTCAAGATCGATCACGATACAAAATCGTCAGATTGCCCACCAATCAGAATACAGATCTACTTACAGTAATAGATTGGAACAGTATAGAGAACGAAAATAGTGTATAGCTATAGCGGAGAGAGAGCTCGGTTGTAATTGTACCACAGAGTGAAATGCTACGTTTACAGTTAAAAGTCAAGGTTGGAGAGCAGAACTCGAGTGCTGTTTTAATGGCTTTCCTTACTGAAAAGTTGTGTGGTGAAAGCAGTAAATTGCCATCTCTACACAGCTCACGATTCAAAGCATCACCGAATGAAACAGACGACTGATTTCGGGTTCTGGCTTGACGGGAAATCATAAACGCTGTGTTCAAGGTTTGATACCGGGGTCTGTGCACACAGTTTCTGATAGATATATTTGACATCACATTGTCTTCACATCTCTTATAGCCTGTAGTGTACAGTTGTGCTCATTGGAAGGAATGAAGCGGCCTTATTGAGAGACAGTTGATTAGCACAGAAAATAATTCTGACCTGTCGTTTAACTTGTAACTGTACAACCAGATAATCTGCCAAAAACGGTAATAGCATCACTGAAAAGATACTTTAAACAACTTTACAGCTTAGATAACATGGTTCTGCTATGGAAAAACACACTAATGAAAGTACATGCATCACATCGTTCTTCTTTCAGTTCCTCTGGTTCATTTGCGTGTAATTTTTGTTTGTGTTTACATCCAAAGGAAGAGCCAAAATTATTGTTTGCATTAATCATTTTTAGTTTTCCTCAAAGATTTCCTCAAAATTAGCTTAGAAAATGTGAAAAGAACATCCACGGATAACATCTGGGACTGAAAATGGGCAAGAAAAAGATTTCATAAATAAGATTACATGTAAGTTAACTGTTATTTAAAAAAAAAATACACTACCCTTTAAAAGTTTGGAGTCAGTAAGTTTTTTTTTAAATAATAATAATAATAATAATAATACTTTTATTCAGCAAGGATGCAGTAAATTGACCAAATATTTTTTATTTTATACTACCATTTACATTTAAAATAAATGCTGTTCTTTTGAACCATCTATTAATCCAAGAATAAATAAAAGTCATGATTTCACAAAAAAATTTAATAAAATATGAAGCTGCACAACTGTTTTACAGTAAGAAATATTTCTTTGCAATCAGAGGAATTCATTAATTTTTTTTAAAAGATATACAAACAGAAAACGGTTATTTGAAATTGTACTAATATTTTACAATATTACTATTTTTTTCGTGTATTTTCGACCAAATAAATGCAGCTGCATCCAAAACAACTTAAACTGCATTTCAGATCCATATTATCAGTTCACATATTTCCTGGGAATCGAACCCATGACCTTGATGTTGCTAGGCCATGCTCTACTGTTCAGTACAGGAACACTATTACGCTTTTTATTTCCCAACACTAATGTGTTCACATTACTTGCAATGCATTACCTAGTCATTTCTGTTAGTCCTGCTAAAACATCACGCGCTGAAGCATCTGAAAAAGCAAAAGGTGTGTAAGGATCAATGAAATCTCATCCCAGTGAACAATGTTTAATTTGCAGTATTCCCATTCATTCCAGAGAAAAAAAACATCAAGGAGAAAATGTGATTTAACACAAATCCGCTAGCGTGCTAAGCACAGCTGGGTTACTCACGGCGGTCGCGGTCACGACAGCTGTTGACACACAGGTTCCACTCTTTAATCTGTGACTTCTCACTGTGTTTATGCCATTAGATCAGATTTACACAGCTCTCCCAGCATCGCCTGCTGGAAAAAAAATATTTTTGTCAAGCAAACTGTATATTAGAGGCCATCAACACTGTAGCTGAGTGGATGTTTGTATTATTGAGTTAAATGAAGTGATGGCATAAACGTAAAGTCTCTTATGCAGAAGTGCTCACCAAGGATGCATTTATTTGATCAAATCTGTTATACTGCATAAACTGCATAAATATGACCAAAAACATCAGATTTTCGCATAAGTCCTGAAAGTATAAAGAGAACCCAATCAAACAAATGAGAGAAAAATATTTTCTTTGTCATTTATTTATGCTGATCAGTCATGTACAATGGCTTCAGTACAGAACCGCTGTATTGTTGGTGGGCTTCCTCCTATAAACTGCTTGCTTCAGGACCTTCCACAACATTTCATCAGCCATTCCATAACATTAACTTTGTTGTTCTTTAACCATTCTTTGGTAGAATGACTTGTGTGCTTGAGGTCGTTGTCTTGCTGCATGGCCCACTTTCTCTTGAGACTCAGTTCTCGGACAGATGTCCTGACATTTTCCTTTAGAATTAGCTGGTGTAATACAGAATTCATTGTTCCATCAATGATGGCAAGCCATCCTGGTCCAGATGCAGCAAAACCGGCCCAAACCATGATACTACCGCCACCGTGTTTCACAGATGGGACAAGGTTCTTATGCTGGAATGCAGTGTGTTCTTTTCTCCAAACATTACACTTCTCATTTAAATCAAAAAGTTCTATTATGGTCTCGACCATCCATTAAACCGTTCTCCAATAGCCCTCTGGCTTGTCCACATGATCTTTAGCAAGCTGCAGACTGGCAGCAATTGTCTTTTTGTAGAGCAGTGGCTTTCTTCTTGAAACTCTACCATGCACACCATGGTGAGGTGTTCAGTGTTCTCCTGATGGTGGACTCATTAGCCAACACGAGAAAGTGTTGCTTAGAAGTTACCCTGGGGTTCTTTGCAACCTCGTGGACTATTACACATCTTGCTTTTGTAGTGATCTTTGTTGGTTGACCACTTCTAGTTACAGTGGTCTTAAATATCCTCTATTTGTACACAATCTGTGGATTTGTGAAGTCCAAACTCTTTTGAGATTGCTAGATGAGCAACATCAGCTCTTTTTCTGAGGTCCTCAGAGATCTTCATTGCTCGTGCCATGAGTCACTTCCACAAACATGGTCAGACTTCGATAGATCCCTGTTCTTTGAATAAAACAGGGCAGACTCTGACACCTGATAGTCATTACATTGATTGAAAACACTTCTGAACAGATAGACTACAATATCACCTTCAAATTAACTGTTAATGCTAGAGATTCACTTACAGATATGCAATAATGGATCATTTTCCTGAATAAATAAAATGACAAAGAAAATATTTCTGTCTCATTTGCTTGATTAGGTTCTCTTTGTCTACTGTCAGGACTTCAGGTGTGAAAACCTGATGAGGTTTTGGGTCATATACGTATATGCAGAAATACAGAAAATTCTAAAGGGTTCACAAACTTTCAAGCAGCACAGTATATACAGTGTATATATACTGTATACACTACCGTTCAAAAGTTTGGGATCAGTAAGACTTGTAATGTTTTTTAAAGAAGTCTCTTATGCTCATCAAGGCTGCATTTATTTGATCGAAAATACAGAACAAAACAGTAATCTTGCAAAATGTTATTACAATATTAAAAAAGGGTTTCTATTTTAATATACTTTGAAATATAATTTATTTCTGTGATGCAAAGCTGAATTTCCATCAGCCATTATTACTCCACACTGTGTAAGCTGTGGTTGCCGGAAGTTTACCGTAAAAAATACAGTAGCAACGTTTTAGGTTTCACGGTTTTAACTTAAATTTACAGTTAAATACCGCAATTTCATTAACTGATATAATGTTAATATACCAACCTACTGAAGTACTGAAATCTGTTTTGTACCTTTGTAATACACTGATAACCACCAAATGCAGGAGGTGATGAGAAAGCCACATGATGAACCAAAGCCCATCACAAGCAGCTTTTAAATAATAACATATATAGAAGGTGCACATGTCATTCACACAAACACTAAACACCATCATGGTAACACACATGAAACTGAAATAATGCAATAAACATTCATTTAACAACATTAGGTGTAACACACAACCCCAATATACAAAACTGATAAGAAAAAACTAAGAAGAAACAGTTATTTCAACAAATAAACATCAAATTTGAAATGTAACGCAGGGCATTCTGGGAATGTCAATTTACGGTTATTCACTGTAAATTATACTGTTACTTCCAAAAACGGTATACTACCGTAAAATTTATGTCCAATACATGTAATGTCCAATACAGTTTTTCACCGTATATAGAAGGGGAATTTACCGTTAACCATTTAACAGGCTTTTACTGTAGCATTTTTACAGTCTTTTACCGTTAAATTCACGGTCACGTTTTAAGGTGCAGTATAAAGTGTAACATGATCCTTCAGAAATCATTCTAATATGCCGATTTATTATTATAATTATCTATGTTGGCAACAGTTGTGCTGCCAAATATATGTTTTTGGAAACTGCTATACTTTTTTTCAAGATTCTTTGATGAATAATAAGTGAAAAAGAACAGCCTTTATTCAAAATATAAATCTTTTCTAACAATACAAATCTTCGCTATCACTTCTTAACAATTTAACACATCCTTGCTGAATAAAAGTTAATTTCTTTCAAAAAAGAAAGAATAAAAATTTACTGACCCCAAGCTTTTGAACTGTAGTGTATATTGTTAGAAAATATTTCTATTTGAAATAAATGCTCTTCTTTTTAACTTTTTACTCATCAAAGAATCCTGAAAAAAAGTATCACATGTTCCAAAAAAATATTAAGCAGCACAGTTTCAACACTGATAATAAATCAGCATATTAGAATGATTTCTGAAGGATCATGTGACACTGAAGACTGGAGTAATGATGCTGAAAATTCAGCTTTGCATCACAGGAATCAATTAGATTTTAATGTATATTAAAATAGAAAAACGTTATTTTACATTGTAATAATATTTCACAATATGAAAATTTCTCCTGTATTTTTGATCAAATAAATGCAGCCTTGATGAGCAGAAGAAACTCCTTTAAAAAACATAAAAAGTCGTTCTGATCCCAAACTTTTGAACGGTAGTATATATATATATATATATATATATATATAGAAGTGCTAAAGAAAATAAAATTGGATACACAAGCCTTTTTTGCATTTTTGTCAGTGGAATAACACTTGAGACATTTTGAGATCTGTTGGGATATTATTAGAATTTTTTTCTCATTAAAAAAATCATTCCATTTAATCTCTGAACTACATTGAGAAAATATAGAGTTAATAAATTATTTTCAATGGGTGGTCTAATAATGTCCACAGTTAAAGCATGCATTGTTGTAATTGTTTTAACATATTATTTGTGTATAACTATTAGACGGAGACGCCTGAATGCAGATTTGACAGGGAGTCAAAAGCATGTCGGTGCTAATTTTCCAGTTTTAATGCAGTTACAAATGCAGGCCGGCCTGTTTTTTTGTTTTTGACGGGTGTTGGAGTGACCTTGGAAAATCCAGCAAATGTTTAGTCACACTTTAATTCACACCGCTGTGTTCTTTGCTGCGTTTGCCCTCCGGAGGTCCAACAATGATGAGAGTGGAAGCCGTGCTTTCTCCTCATCAGAATAACAATGTCGCCTTTGTCTCTACGTCTTACCCGCAGTATGTCAGAGATTGCGTCTGAAAACTCGGCGAGGCGGCGGTACGCAGAACCGGTTTAAGTGATTTAAAATGGCCTTCCTTCAGAAACCAAAGAACGCTTGGCATCAATAATGCAACAAACTCTGGAATGTGATAAAAGAGAGCTATGATACTGTCACATTGGCATAGAGCTAAAAAGCGAGATGAAATGGCCAGTTACTCTGCCTAGATTTGCAACTGGAAAAATATGATGACTTACCTTATGACAGATCACAACCTTTCATATAATTCGAACTTGTTTTGCAGAGTTCTTCACTTATAGTCACAGTTTCTCGCCGCTTTGTTTATACAAGGAACCTAATTCTCTTTGCACTTTGCATCCTCAAAATAGACTGGAGTAAAGCGCGTTATATGATGGGAATTGGCGTTTAGTGCTTACCTTGGCACAAATCTGGTGTTCCTCCTGCTTTTTGTCTTTCCAAAGAGGAACATTCTAACACTCTGAAGTATGTTTGCCTTCATAATTCATCTAAGCTGAATCTATTTGTTCTCATCCCGCTGGCACATGTACACAATTATTCATGCCTATATTTAAAGTCTTATAAATTCGGGTTTGGCAGGAGTAGAAACACAAAATATTTCCAAGTCTTCCCGCATGCCGGAGATCAAATGCCAAGCTGTTTGTGCGATCAATCGAGCTCTTTATTCTGGCCTTCTACATTCAAGGGTGAATCTAGTAGTGTGTTCTTATGTAAATGCCCTCAGCATCAGGGTTGTGTCACAAGTCAACAGTGCTAATGCCTTTGAAATTCCAGTTTAGTGAACTTTAATGCCTGAACTTGAATCAAATTAGAGTTGAGGTGGCAAACAGCACGCAGAATTGTAATTAAGCATAACATTTAAGGAAGACTTTACATTGAAAGTTTGCTGTATGATTCATTTATATGTTAAATCACAGACATGTTATCTTACATACATTACCAGAAACCTTACATGATATACACTAATTCATATACACTAATGATTTGGGTCGTGAGATTTTTAAAAATGTTTTTGAAAAAAGTTACCAAGCTCACCAAGGCTGCATTTATTTGATCGAAAATACTTAACACAATATTGTGAAATATTTTTTACAATCTAAAATAACTGTTTTCTGTTTGAATATATTTTAAAATGTAATTTATTCCAGTGATCAAAGCTGAGTTTTTCTCATCATTACTCCAGTCTTCAGTGTCACATGATCCTCCAGAAATCAGTCATCCAAATATCCTGATTTGATTTCTGGTTATCAGTGTTGGAAACAGCTGTGCCGCTTAATATTTTTGTGAAAACTGTGAGGCAGTTTTTCAGGATTTTTAAAGAATAGAAAGTAAAATAAAAAGCATGTGCTTGAAATATACATCTTTTGTGTAAAAGTCTTGATTTAATGCATCTTTGGTGATAATTTTTTTTCTTCGAAAAAGAAAATAACTTATTGACCCCAAATTTTTGAACAGTAGTGTATATTTAATTATATCAATTATATAAATACATAATTAAATATATGAATTTAGTTTAGCTTAAGTTACAATAAATGTATTTAAAATGCCAGGGTAAATCTAGATCATTATTTAAAATTAATGATGCATTTACTTAAAAAAATAGATGCTGGAATAATTTATTGCATTTGAAATCACATACTTGCTGAACATGCTGTATTTAAAGAAAATCTGACCTCATGACTGATGAAGTGTTTTTTAGTGTGTGCAGGTGTGTATATATGAACACATTTCCACATCATATCTGCCATATTGCCACTGTCCTTTGACCCGGATGTTCTTCAACCTGTGATGTACAAACAACAACTGTGAAAATAATTCTTAACCACGAGAAACAACTTCCTTGGTATCTACAATCTTAAACATAAAGGGGGTTTTCACAGTGATGCCATAGAATAACACATTTTGGATCCCCAAAAGAACATTTCAGTGAACAGTTCTTAAAAGAAGCCTTTTTTTTCTTATTGTAAAAAAAAAACAAAAAAAACTTTTGTGGAATGGAAAGTTTCCACGCTCTTAAAATAAAGGTGATTTATTGGCATTAATGGGTTCATGAAGAACATCCATAAAACCTTCCATTGCACAAAATATTCTTTATATACTTAAAAAAAAAAATTCCAAACTTTTTACACTGTAAAATTTGAATCATGTGTCTTGTAATTTTCATTTTAAAAATGAAGTTGAATTAAAAATACTGTGTATATTTTATGAAAGAAATCGTGTTTCAGTGCTTTATAGAAAATAAATGAGCACATTTCTCTAATAATATTAAATTCATTGTGTCATAGATTAAATAATTTCACAGATTTTACATGATTTATTCAGGTAGATTCCATTAAAGAAATTAAGGCTTAAAAACTCAAAAATATTATTATGGGTAATATTGTTACCATAATTTTTTTTTAAAGTAGATCGCACAACACATTTTTTTACAGTGTAGAAGAACTATTTTTGGTTACCCAATGAACCATTCAGTGAACAGTTCTTAAAAGAACCATATTTTTCTTAGTGTGATTTTAATAATCTAAAGAACCTCATTCTACTTTAAAGAACCTTTTGTGGAATGGAAAGATTCCATGGATGTTAAAGGTTCTTTATGGAACCATCGATGCCAAATAAAGGTAAAAAATGATAGTGGAAAATTTGTTCTTTTGGTCATTGGAA
The DNA here is from genome assembly GCF_001515645.1 of Sinocyclocheilus grahami. Taxonomy (NCBI): domain Eukaryota; kingdom Metazoa; phylum Chordata; class Actinopteri; order Cypriniformes; family Cyprinidae; genus Sinocyclocheilus; species Sinocyclocheilus grahami. Next base: position 1,157,042 of record NW_015505621.1, read on the forward strand.
TGTTTTTTACACTAAGAAAAAATGGTTCTTTTAAGAACTAATCACTGAAAGGTTCTTTGAGAAACCAGAGATGGTTCTTCTACGGCATCACTGGGAAAAAAAACCCCTGTAACATTCGTAACCTTTATTTTAAGTATACTAAAGGTTCTTCAAGGAACCATTAATGGCAATAAAGAAACTTTATTTTTAATAGTGTATAGCGCTTCAAAAGATCTGCTTAGCTTATAACTCTGTGCCATTTTTCTTCCCATTGCATTTTGGGATATGTTACAAAATCTCAACAGATGCAGGTATTGTTGGCCTATACGATTTCATGAATACTGTGGATTCAGACATCGCGCTTATTTAACATACAGCATTTTGCATGCTTCACAGTAAGGGAAAATGCATATTCAGACTTCCAAATTATGCATTAGAAGAGAAACCAATTCTTCAATTACGAATTTTGCCTGACCCCGCTCTGCATACTATTTTTATTAATAATAGGTCAAGAGGTCTGCATGCTAATGAGCGTGCTGATAACGAGCTTTGATGTTGCAAATCAACTGTCAGATCAAAGCCTGGCCTCGCAGACCCATGAGGGTTTGGCAGCCACAGTCTCCAACCTCCCTGTTTTCAGAGACCAATTAACACCTGCCTCCGTCTAATTGCCTGATGCCCTCTTCACAGCAAAAATGCTTAGCAGGTGATTAGCGATGCAAAATAGGTGCTGGCGAGACCAGTCATCCAAAGCCTGCGTGTTTAAAAACTCCTGTAAAGTTGAGCCAATCATTCAGGCGGCTGTTCCCCGGGCAGAGCTCTCGGTGTGCTAAAACGAGGTCGAGATGAAACCTGCCGAGCGGATTCTGAGACTCTGCAAGTCAGCGTTTGGTGAATTAAGATGCAAAGGAACATGCACAGTTTTGGACTATCAATTAACATCCTTTTAAAACAGCAGGTGTCGGGTGAGATGTATTGCTATATCATGTAGAGATCGGAACATGTTTGAAAGTGTGTAGATTAACTTTGATCTAATTTATTTGAGACTTTGATTTTATTTAAAGGAATTCATTCATCATTGTCATCATTTACTTACTTTCATAAAGCTCTTTTCCATACAAGACAGCAATCAAGTAAAAAAAAAAACACCATAAAATTAGTCCAAACACCTTTTCAAGCCATGTGATACCTTTGTGCCAAATTTAAGGAAATAGTTCATCCATAAATTAAAATAGTGTCATTTACTCGCCTTCATGTTGTTCCAAACCAGTATTTCCTTCCTTCCTAGTCAAAAACTGTTTGTAAATCTTTCATTATGCTATCTTAATCACCAAATCTTGGATTTAATATCTCTTTCAACTTGTTAGCACAGGTTTAGAGTGGGTAAAAAAATCTTCATTTGTGGATAATTTTGGAAATTTTCACTCAAACTAAGGTGCATAAGCTCAAATCAATGAAGCCTACAATCAATCAGTTGCAAGAAGAAATACAAAACCTATGCTAATCGAAAGAAAACAAGTTGCTTAAAGATTAAATCAAATATTTGGTAAAAAAATATAACATTCAGAGAGACTTGCAAGCAATTTTTGTAGGCCGGTCATTTTGGAACAACACAAGTGTAAAAACGTGGGCAGAATTCGAAGAAAACTATACTTATACCCACTGTCAGGAGGTTTAGTCCAATGTGACAACATTAACTAGAATTTTCAGGAAAAAGAAAGTCCTCTCTGGGTCAAAGTGACCAGAACACAAGATAAGGATTAATACAAAGGTAGTACATCATGACTCGCTTTAATGATAAAAACCCAAGAGCGAAATCACAAAAGTCATGCCTATATATATTTTTTAAAGATATATTTATGAGCTGTTTATGCCTTTATTCGGACAGGAAAGTATAGAGCAGGCAGGAAAGCATTGGGTGGAGAGAGAGTGGAGCAGGACCAGCAAACGATTCGAAGGATAGGATTCGAACTCGGGTCGCCGTGAGCGCCGTATGTCGGCACACTAATCATGAGGCTAGTGTTCAGTTTTGGTGAAAAACATTTTAGAGCAAAATATTTGAGCATTTGTACAATAAAATCATGGTGATCATCATTGTTCTTCTGTGCACCATCAAGTGGCCATTTCTTTGGGAAAAACATGACCAGTGAACCAGTTACAAATGTAAATGGGATCATATACTGCTCTACATATTAATGTCAAGTTGAGTTATACATGTATTTTGTTGCACAAAAACACAGAATCACATGCTTTTAAGTAAGATTTAATGGAGAGATCACAGAGGAATTTAGGAAGCCTCACAATTGAGTTTCTTCATTGATTTGATGTGTTGTAAACACTTGAGTCTTTGAAACCGTTTCAATGGTTGAGTGCAAGTGCACATGCGTGACTGTGTAAAAATAGTGGCCAAAGGCATTTTGCCTCAAGATCTGATTTCAAGTGGCCAAATCCACGGATCTCAATCCGAAGGCTGAATATGATTATTTTCACAACGAGCTCCATCTTTCAATCAGAAATCTCCCGGCCGCCCTGCCATTTGCACATGAGCGTGATTGTTCCGTGCATGCAGAATTAATTCTATTTATAATCCCTCTTTTCATATATAGCCGTTTTTAACCCACAGAAAATATGTCAGCCCACAAAATTATAGCTCACAAATTCTGGCCTGTTTGTGAATTGGAGAATTAATATCAAAATGAAGATAAGCCAAGCATTTGTTTACCACCAAATGAAATGTGATGGTAATGTTTGGCTTTCACCAAACCGTTTTTCTTTCTTCGCCCTGAAAAACATAAATTTGAGATTAAGTTATTTTTAATTCTCATGGACAGAATGGCTTCGAGAATATTAAATTGCTTGCTTTAGAGTCCATGTTTCCTGCCTGCACAATATATTTGGAAAAAGCTTTATATTTCTTAAAAGCAAAACACCAACACACTCTCATGACAACGTCATAATATGTACAGTGTGAGATTATGAAATTGCATGATATGCAAGACTTGAGGGAATTAAAGAGAAACAATAAAAACATCACTAAAGTTATTATAACCCCATCTATCTATCTATCAATCAATGTGCTATTTCCTGTAAAATACTGAGTATTTTTTCATTTGTCATTTCCAGTTTTTAGATTGTGTTGGTTTGGTTTTCATGGGCTCACATGTTCACACGGCAGATACATGTGACACAAATCTGATTTTTGAATCTGTGAAAAGCAAAAATGCCAATGAATCTGATACTGTCAAATCTGGACCGCTTTCACATGCAGAAATAAATCCTATCTATATCTGTTTTTTTGGTTCAGTGTGAAATGTCATTTCATTTAACGTCAATCTAATTCAAGACTCCTCATGATTGTGCAATTGATTTACCTTGGCATGAATAATAAAATAATATGAATTGCATTTGAAATACATGAAAATATGCAAAAATATATTTCATGTAATACTATATACTGATGCATATGATGTGCATACAACAGATATTTGCTAACAGCTATTGAATATTAAAGGGGTCATATGATGTTGCTAAAAATAACATTATTTTGTGTATTTGGTGTAATGAAATGCTTATGCGGTTTAAGGTTAAAAAAACACATTATTTTCCACATACTGTACATTATTGTTTCTCCTCTATGCCCCGCCTTTCTGAAACGTGTAGATTTTTTCAAAGCTCATCATTCTGAAAAGCGAGGTGTGCTCTGATTGGCCAGCTATCCAGTGTGTTGTGATTGGCCGAATACCTCAAGCGTGTGACGGAAATGTTACGCCTCTTACCATATTGTGCTGCCCTGTCTGGCTGGAGCGACGAGACAAAAACATTAAAACCCAATATAAACAAGGCATTTGTTGCATCCTGTGGGGACATAATTACGGATTATAATGACTTATACTGTCTTTTTACGCGTTGTGTTGCATCACGCCGCGTAAACATAAAACTATGTCTGGATTTGTGATCAGAGAATTGACAAACAACAAGCGCTACTCTACACTGCCCAAAACTTACGTTTGAATCGTCAGTGGCAAATTCTTAAAATATGAAAAGTATTTACAGTCTGTGAGTCAGAACAGCCGGCATTGTAGTCTACTCTCCCAGGATCAGGAAACAGTCCTCCATAAAATGTGCTGCACACATCTGAATATTTGGGTTGAACTGTTCTGGAACAGTGTTGTAAATACAACTTAACCACTGATTTCTAGTCGTGTCCTCTTCTAGAAGGCCAAACAAATTATTTTCGCTTTCACAACGAAACACACAGCGTCTTCATGACATGGCGGCAGCGGTGGCAACAACAATAAAGTTATGCCTTCTTTCTTTGCGAGGACATTTGGGCAGTGTTATGCAAATCTTCCCACATAATTATGTAGACATGTGGGGGCGTGTTTAAACGAAGTGTTTTAGGAGGGCATGGTCGAGTCTTAACTTTTATAAAGAATATCTCTTTGGGTTTGAGACTTTAGTCTTTGTAACTTTAGGGATCTTATCTATTCACGAACAGCTAACACTCCAAAGAGGTCCAACAAGGCAAACTTGAAATCGCATCATATGACCCCTTTAATGCTAATGCATAAGACTGGAAGTATAAAGTCCTTTAATTTAATAAAATAAAATATGGCATTTTATAGAAATGTGTTGATACTGATGAGTAGAGTATGTTTTGGACAAAAAAAAGTTGTCCCCTGCTAAAAGTTATTTTTGACTGGAAAAAAGTATTAGTTTCAAAACCATATATACATATGCATGCTAGTTAAAAAAAAAAAAAAATCACATCTTCTGAAATTGTAGCCTCTGTGACCACTTAAAGAAACAGGTCAACCAAAAATTAAAATTTGCTCAAAATGTACTCACCCTCAGGTCATCCAAAACGTAGATGAATTTGTTTCTTTTATCAGAACAGATTTGGAGAAATGTAGCTTTGGATCACTTGCTCACCAATGGTTCCTCTGCAGTGAATGGGTGCCGTCAGAATGAGAGTCCAAACAACTGATTAAAAACATCACAATAACCCACAAGTAATTCACAACACTCCAGTCCATCAATTAATGTCCTGTGAAGTGAAACGCTGCATGTAGGAAACAAATCCATCATTAAGGCGTCTTAACATCAAACTGTCACTTCTGGCCATAATCAATAATAACACTTCCTCCAGTGAAAGAAGTCCATATTCTGTTGTCCTCTCACATCAAAATCCGCCGACATATTTGTTTAGAACAGTTTTGGCTTGCAAACGGTGCTTGACCAGATTCAGATGAGACCACAACAGTATTAAAGATAGAGCCTGAAGCAATGGTTTCAAATCAAATACATCTTAATTGGATGGCCTGAGGGTGAATACATTGTTTAGCACATTTTCATTTATAGTAAACTATTTCTTTAAATGAATGCAATGCTAATCACAATTGCTATCACAAAAGCCTGTCATGATCTGGTTTACAATTTCCTGTCGCATGAATCCAGTGCTGTCATAATGTCAAACGTGCTCTTGGTTCCTCAACCTGAGGTTGATTGAAGTCTTCTTTCATGGTAATTTAAACGAGCGATAGTAACTTAAGCATTAATTAAATCTCCAGCAGATAGACCGAGAATGGAGAAGCTGTACCGTGTTTTCAGGTGGTGCAAGCGAACAGCCATTTAACTGCATGATTACAGTTCATAATTAGACACACTGATATTGCAATTATGGGAGGAGCGTAAATCTCACACATCACAGATTCACTTCTGGATTTACGGCCTTCCCTCCCGGTGCTTTGCTTCAGCATTAGTATTGATTGAGAAAGAGAGGCTCTGTTATGAAAATGAGCCTTTTCATTTGTTTTTGAGGATGCTGTAAATCCACTCGGGCAGTAACTCACTGACATCGTGCGTAAGTAAGCCTTTTAGGTGCGATTATGTAAATTGCGTCTCCGATTGTAGATTACGTACTGATATGTTATTGCTCTCCCCATGGGGACTGAAGCATCTAACGAGAAAGAAATCCTGTCTGGAATTTCTCTGAATCTCATTATTGCTTAAGCAAACTTTTATCGGGAACTTCATCAAGGCTCAGATACCGGCTAATGCGTTACATTAATTAGAGATACATTTCATTAGTATCTATGGATTGCTGGCGGAGAGCAGATAATGGAGAAGGACACGATGTGCGTGCACGGGAAGCTTGTTCAAACCGAGGAGGTCTGTAATACCTGGAGAAAGCGATCCGTCGGCATTCCCATCCATCTCGACTGGCGCAGGACTTATATCTAAGGAAGGAAAATAGATGCAGTGTTTGTTTTAACGGCACAAACGGGCACAAATCGAGCACAAACGAACTGTGCTGGTTTGGAGCGATTTTGGCAACATGGGGGGAGAGTGACGTCACACGGTCCAAAAAATAATGTTTAATATCTCAAACACCAAACCAGCACAAATGTTCGTTTTTGCGGCACAAATCAGCACAAACGTAGCACAAACCAAAGGCATAGTTTTGATGATTATTTCTTTTTATGGGGTGCCAACTTCACGGAGGTTCTGGCAGCTTCTCTCACAGGCGCTTCAAACTGCAGCCAGGTTGTTTTGAGCCAATCACATGATCTGCCAATACCATGTGACTAATCAACTCTAGACCCGCAGCAAAAATTAAACTTCTTTCGGAGCTGTGGCAACAGAAACAAAATATAAGTCATTTCACTACTTTAAGTCATTAGTCACTGGTCAAAAAACTACAATTATATAATTAAATATTTGTTTTTTTTACACTTTGCCTTAAATTATAATAATAATAATAATTAATTGTTGTTGTTATTATTAACAATAAAGCACAACTACAATTAATAATAATCAAAACAATTTAATTTATTAATTAATAATAAGTATTAATATAATTACTGATATAATTTTATTATGATTATTATTCATATAATATTTAATAACATAATGCAATATTTTAATGGCAACTTAATAATAATATATTTAAGTATACATTATTATTATTATTAATGTAACTACAATTCGTAATATGCATATTTATTAATTTAATAATTTAATAATTAATGTTATAATATTTAATGAACAGAAGTATTCATGTTAATAATTATTGTTTCAATCATTGCTTTTATTACTAATACAGTTATAACAATTATACAATTTAGTAAGAATATAATAATTAAATAACATTTAAAAAAATATTAACGTAATAATAATAATAATTTTACTGCCGAAATCATTACAACTTTCAAGAAGTAGCTGAAGATCTTTTCCACTGGCACCTTAACAACCCCACAACCCACTGTCATAAGCCATGCATGCATAAATTAATAAATCCTCTTCTTTCACCTCTCCTCCTTTCTAATAAATGTGACATTGTTTACAGTGAATATTGTTGGCTCTGTGACAAATTCCTTATTTTGCTCATACTTTCACTTATAAAAACATCTGCTAAATGCATACATGTAAATAATAACTTAGTCAAAATGCACACATACCTTATAATGGTCATCAGCAAATAAATTCACTCTCTGCAGTCAGACATGTCAGAACTTCCAACAGCTACCAGCAGAAACATGAGTCAAACCTAAAACGAGAATGATGTTGACTGCCACTGAATAGCAAGTATTTCATGGTTGCAAAGTAAACTAAAAAGTCTATTGGCTTTGATGTCACCTCAGCTTCCTGTTTCAATGAGAAATACACATACAACTACACTTACCAAGCCACTAAATTAGCTGAATATTTACTCACCCTCAGGTCATCCATGATGCAGATGAGTTTGTTTCTTTTATCAGAACAGATTTGGAGAAATGTAGCATTACATCACTTGCTCATCAATGGATCCTCTGCAGTGGATGGGTGCCGTCAGAATGAGAGTCCAAACAGCTGATAAAAACATCACAATAATCCACAAGTAATCCACACCACTCCAGTCCACCAATCAATTAACATCTTGTTAAGCCAAATGTCATGTGTTTGTAAGAAACAAACCCTTCAAGACTTCAAACCATCTTTTTTTTTTATTATTTTTTTTTACTGGAGAAAGCAATACTATGGATAGAGGACTCATATTTTAGCCAGAAGTGACAGTTTGAAGTTAAAAACATCTTGATGGATTTGTTTCTCTTTCACTTCACCAGACGTTAACTGATGGACTGGAGTGGTGTGGATTACTTGTGGATTATTGTGATGTTTTTATCAGCTGTTTGGACTCTCATTCTGACGGCACCCATTCACTGCAGAGGATCCATTGGTGAGCAAGTGATGTAAGGGTACATTTCTCCAACTCTGTTCCATTGAAGAAACAAACTCATCTACATCTTGGATGGCCTGAGGGTGAGGACTTTTTCAACAAATCCACCGATATCAACGTATGCTGCATCATTTCAATACAAACTCAATTATCTCTTTCACAATTGACTTTCACTTGCTTTGAAAATCACCCTGCCGCTACAAACCTGTTGTCAAAGCAAATTTCAAACCGCTAGCGCCCGGCATCCAAATGACAGATGGCCGTACGGCTTCCCATGTGCTCACATTAGCAGGGGAAAAGGCTTTGGCATTTACACTCTTCACAGCTCTTCAAAGAGTCCCATGCCACATTTTGTCCACCAGACATTAGCGGGGCTTTGTAAACGGAGAGTACGAGGGCGTCTCACTCCCTACTGCACTAGCACATAGCGGGGGAGCGGGACAGAGGGCAAGTGCTCTTGTGCTGATCCATCACAGATATAACAATAAACCCTCAGTGCAAATACTGTATCTGCGCAGCATCTGACTCAATGTCCTCTTCTGCTCTCATTTTCGCTTTCCTCATATCAAGTCATCTGCTTTTCAAAGAGCCTCAAGAGGAACCCATAATCCCCCTGGGACCTGCAATTCATTTTTGTCCGCTATAGAGGACATTTGTGTGTGTGTGTGAGTGAGAGAGAGAGAGAGAGTTAGTTTTGTGGGATTTTCAGAATACCAAAATATTTTCAAAAAGGCTGAGATCACAATTTAAGTACATGGAAAAAGGAACAGTATGTCAGTAGGGGTGAGGTACAAATATATTGTTTTTATATATATTGTAAAGTATTGCTTTGATTGTATTTTTTTTCACACACATATTTTTGGACAAAAATAAAATAAAACATTGCAATGTATGTTTGTTTTTAATTATACTAAACAAGCAAATTATAATTAAAAAAAATAAGTCATACACACATGCGCACGTGTACACACATACACACACTCTATCATTTACTCATTAACCAGACTTATTTTTTAAATCAAAAATACAGTAAATATGCAAAAAACAGTATTATTGAGAAATATTCCAAATTAAATAATATTCTATTTGAATATATTTTAAAGATTTTAAGCATCATTATTCCAGTCTTCAGTGTTTCATGATCATTCAAAAAATTCAAACATGCTAATCTGATGTTTCAGATTAAAAAAAAGTATTATTGTTTAATGTTGAAAACTGTTATGCTGATTTTTTATCAGTGGAAACTAATTACACACACACACACACACACACACACACACACACACACACACACACACACACACACACACACACACACACACACACACACACCATATATACTGCAGCGTGAGAATTTGAGGCTCCAAAATTTGTATATTTATTATGTATATATTAATACACACGCATACAACATATATTTCGAAAATATTTACATGTATTTTTTACATGTATATACATTTATATTCAGATAATTTATATTATATATAAATATATATAAAATATAAACATAACATATTTTTCTTAAATATATACATGCGTGTGTGTATTTATATATACATAATAAATATACACAGTACACACACATATATTAAGTAAACAAAAACTTTAATTTTGGATGCGATTAATCGCGATTAATCATTTGACACCACTAATATATACATATACTGTATACACACACACACACACACACACACACACGCACACACACACACACACACACACACACACACACACAGTGAATATATAGCCCAAAAGGAAATGAATAAATATCATCTTAATGATGTAATATAATTTAGTGAAGTGTTTCATGTGGCAAAATGCTGAAACACTCACATTATAATAAAATCATTGCAGAGCCTGAAAGCAAAAACTGATTTCTGAATGAAAAACATACTTACCTGTAGTGTCTTGTCTTCGTTTTCTGATTAAATGTAAGCGGATGATTACCGAGGAGAGCTGTGGTCACGATTCCCTCTCACTGCATGGGTCTGGAACTGCACGAGAGTGAATAAATGATGACAGAATTTTCATTTTAGGGTATAAAACGCCTTTAAACACAAGACTAAAACGGATGAAATTGCTGATCCTTGATACGGAGGCTCTGAGGGGCTCCTCAAACCTTTGGTTGCCCAGAAAATATTACAATTTCACAGCTTTATTTCATTTTGGTGAATCTTGGCATTCTTTAACAGAAGAGCCATGACACGGCTCTCTCCAGCTGATGGGGTTAGTGAGTGTTTTTTTGATGCTATACTCTGCAATCTGATTTAGGACTCGGGGAAGGTCACTGAGCATCAGTGGCCATCTCCAGATAAGAGCCACAATGGAGGAAAGTTAGCATAATAAAGTGAGTGACTGCTGCCCGCACTGCCAAGGACACCTCGTATCTGCACCAAGCGAGACGCGGTCCACGTAGAGCTTCATTAAGATTAATGCAATGCAAAGTTCTCGAATGAATGCGACAGACGAGAGAGATAAAGAGACAGATTCTCTGTCACGTATCCATAATGACGTCCCGTGGTGCCAAACACTTCTTCAAAATAGATTTGACCCCTTTCTCTACGAGCACCGTTTTGACCATGAGGTTGAAATGTAATAGGATATAATCCTCAATATTATGAAGGTGCTTAGCTATTAAACTGGAGCATTATTTCCTTGTGCACGACACATCCTTGACCCGCAGGGCTGCTTGTCTTTGTGAAGGAATAAGAATGAAAATTTTTTTAGATTAATCTCTCTTGAGCTTGAGTTTCATGCAGAGCGCAACAGTAAAATCATATTTAAACTCACCACAACAAAACTAATCCAGAAATATGATCATGAAGCTATTTGATAGCAATAAGACATATGCTATGGAAGCTTGTTTCTGCCACAAGCAATAATAAGTGACTTTTTTATTGCAATTCTCTGTTTTTTTCCCCAGAATATAAATCAAAGTTATGAGAAGAAGAGTCAGAATTGTGGGATATATTTAAAAAGACAAATGTGACAAGTAAACTCAGAATTCAAAGAAAAATGTAAAAATTGTGAGATATGAACACCGAATTGCAAGATATTAATTCAGAATTGCAATATAATCTTGCAGTTCTGAGAAGACTGGAATTGTGCGATATAAACTTGCGTACATTATGAGAGAAAAGTCAGAATTGTGATATTAAGCATTGCAATTATGTTTGTTATTTTTTATTCCATAACGGGGAAAATTTGTGATGTGTAAATTTGCAATTGCAAGAATGAAAATAATAATTTTGAGTTTATTGAGTCTTTTAATTCTGACTTTTTTTTCTCTTGTAATTTTAAGTTTATATTCCAAAATTCTGACTTTTCTTCTCAGAATTTTAACTTATGTCTTGCAATTCTATCATATTGCGAAAAAAAAAAAGTCAGAACTGTCAGCAATAAACTCAGAAATGCAAGGTGTCAGAATTGCATGATAAAATTTATTCCATAGCAGAAATGGGCTTCCATATATATATATGCTTAGAAGACACAAGTATAATTTTTTTAATAAAATAAAATGAATAAATCTATATGGAAGTAGCACAGTAGCATTAGCTTACATAATAGTGTAATTTCAAGCAGGACGTTCTGTTTGACCAACTTAACGGCTCATGGGAAAACCTGTTCGATAATAATCATTATTAGTTTTGCAATTCCATTTTGAGACACTAGTAGCACTGAAAGAACACTTTAACTTTGATATATGTTTGTTTTTATTCCTCTCAGTATTCCTGCCATTTACTGGAATCCTTTCATGTTACTCAGCCCTGGTATAAAGGCTTTTCTTTGCCTTCGTCTGTCACTAAGTTTCACACTTACATCTCAAAGATGCATTGTGTGTGAAAGAGAAGATGACTTTTAGCGGGGCAACTAAATAGACGCTCTTGCATTTTGAAAACGCATGCTAGTCGCTGCCATTTGTTCTGTAAAAAGCTTTTTAAAACCTTTCTCCATTAGGCCCATCTTCTTTTTTAATACTAATCTTTACTTCTCACTTTTGAAAGTTTCAAAGTGTGCATTTTATGTTGCGGGAAAGAAAATCAATTCATCTCGAAGAACATGAAGTAGTTTGTTTACAGGAACAAATCTATTGACGCATCAACACATTCTTCTCGCTTTAGAGGATGAGTAATTTTGTGTGTCAGTATCACACCAGACACAAGGTCTTGATGGAACAAAACTCAACTTCAGATAAAAACTCTAGTAGGAAGTGTGCATAAAAAAAAATCAAAATCTCTCAATCCATTATCTTATTTTTCATTTTGGCACACACTGTCCTTTTTCCACCTACAGACAGGCTCACCATCATAGAACGTTTAACTATTACCTGGGTCAACACTACTTCAGTGTTCACAGACCCATTATGGAAAATGATATAAGAATTGATCTCTCTAAATATTTTTGTGTAACATATTATGAACTTTTTTTTATGAAATGAAAAAGAAAATTACATTGATTTTGAGAATTTTTTTTTTTTTTTTTGCATTGTGACATTTTCATTAAACACCATTCCTCCAAATTCCTATTATTGCAATGCATGCAGACATATTTTTCGAGTTTTGTGCCATTGTCACCATTCAAAATAATTCTCATTAGATTGCTGTAATACAGATTTTTTTAAATCAATGACTATTTAATTTAGCATATATTAAAGGGGAAACTACTTTTTTTTGGGGGGGGGGGCATTTTAAATAATTGTAATATTTAATACATTATGTATAAATCTCATACGTAGTCATACATTTTTTGACTACATTTTAAAAAAAGATCACATTGTACACACAAATTAGATTAGGCTACTGTACAGCATTTTATTAATCAATTACTAAATTAGCATATATTAAACAAACTAAATTTACATTTTTAATATATTGATTTTATATATGTATATATCTTATATGTAGTCATACATTTTCATGAGTACATTATATATATATATATATATATGCATGTATGTGTGTGTATATATATATATATATACTGTTTTGTTGTAAAACAACACATTTCTTGCAATTTCAATAATTGTAGTATTTACTATATTGCGATATAATACATGCATATATTTCATCATATGTATACATACATACATACTTTAAAACACTGATATTTAATGGACTGCCTTTAGCTTTGATTACATTGTGCATTTGTTGTCGTGCTATTGTTTCGACAGCATTATGCACCATCACATTTATTTTGAAGAGTTGCATTCATTTTTGTTCTTGTATTGCCAATGGGATAGTCAAACCACTCTGTAAAGCACATCCTAAAGACTTTCATTAATTTAGGGTTAAGAGCAGGACTCTTGTGCTGCCAATTCATACATGACAATGATTCCCCGTGCTCACTGAACCACTGTTTCACAATTTGGGGCCCAATGAATCTTGACATTGTCATCCTGGAATATGTACATGGGTATGTCTTCCTACATGGCTGTTTGTGAAACAAACAAAAAAAACAAGATACACACTGCATCAATTAGGCTTAAAAAAATTGTTGTAACAATTACCACTAACATACCAAAAAAAATATAAAATACTAATATTAGAATACTAATCCCTACAATAATGATTCGATCCTAAAAAGTATTTGCATATATATCTCAATGTTTTAAAAAAAAACATGACTTACGTATATTGCATTCAAGCTTCATCAAGCGAAATGTTGCCGACAAGTTACATGAGACTTGTCCACTAACTAACCTTGGCTCTGAAAGGTATCCAGACAGTGACTCGGACAGAACGAGGAGCCTTTGAAAGAGGACAAGGACCTGTTCAGACGAGTTTAAAAATAAACCTGATGGAAGTAGGACTGGTGCCATTCTGTAGGTCCACATGCTGTCTGACTGCCGCCCTGCAGTGTAATCGGAGAGTTGGCAAAGCATTCTCGCTCTGTCTTTCTTCCTTCAGCTTCCCCGGGGGAAATCAGCGGCTTTCAGAGCCATCCTGCCTGGAGTCCCGTCCCCGTGGCTGGCTGTGACAGGACCTCGTACCCAACCATGAGGCAGCAAAGAGACTGGGGAAGAGACAGCTGACTTCCACTGCAGTAGACCAACTAAAAAAAACAGAGCACCATCCATCCAGAGCTGATCCGAGCCATCAGCCAATTTGTAGATGTGCACTGAGCTCTGAACCCATCAGACTCCAACTGCTGCATCCTAAATAACTCTCAACAGCTGTTTGCGATAAAGGTAGTTCAAGCAAGAATGAAAAATCAGTCATCATTTACTCCTGTAGTTTCAAACACGCAAGTATCTTCATATACGTTCAAACATTTGGAGTCAATTAGATTTTTTTTAATCCTAGCTTTTATATATATATATATATACATTAGTGGTGTCAAACAATTAATCGCGATTAATCGCATCCAAAATAAAAGTTTTTGTTCACATAATATATGTGTGTGTACTGTATATATTTATGTATATATAAATACAAACACATGCATGTATATATTTAAGAAAAATATGTAATGTTTATATATTAAAAATATTTATATATAATATAAATATATACATGTAAACATTTTCAAAATATATACTGTATGTGTGTGCTTTTATACATACATAATAAATATACACAGTAAGCACACATACGTTTTGTAAACAACTTTTAGTTTGGATGCGATTAATAGCGATTAATCGTTTGACAGTAATAAATAAATAAATAAATAAATAAATAAATAAATA
>NW_015505621.1:1172977-1176104 GCF_001515645.1 Sinocyclocheilus grahami
ACACACACACACACACACACACACACACACACACACACACACACACACACACACATATATATATATAACCTTCAAAAGTAAATATACACATTCAAATAATGTTATATGTTGGGTAAAAATAAAGTTATTTGAACGTTGTAAGAAATGTTTTTGTAACCTTTACACAACAACGTTTTTATAACCTAAATTAGTTACCTGTTTCCAATATTAATAATAATAAGAAATTATTCTTGAGCAGCAAATCAGCATATCAGAATGATTTCTGATGGATCATGTGACATTGGAGTAATGATGCTGAAAATTCAGCTTTGCATCACAGAAATAAATCATATTTAAAAAATATATATTCCAATAGAAACTTACTGATTTCACTGAATTTTTGATCAAATAAATGCAGCTTTAGTGAGCGGAAGACACTTCTTTCAGAAACATAACAAAAAACCTTACCAACCTCAAACTTTTAAATGTTAAGGTAAGGTTCTCTACAGCATCAGTCTAAAAAAAAAGGACTAAAAGCACCAAAAATGTAGTTCATATGACTCATGCACAATATTTCAAATACTCTGAAATCTTTTTGGCTGAGGAACAGACCAAAATTTAAGCTTTTAGATACTGTGATGCATGAGGTTTGACATAAAATAGTGCACTATTTATATATACAAAAAATGGTCATACTGAGCCTTTCACCTTCATTTTACAGAAAAGATCTTGAAAATCTGTCCTTTTGTATTCCACAGAAAAAAGTCAGTCACAGGTTTGGAACAACATGAAGCTGAGGAAATGATTAATCAACAGTTCCCAGGTTACATTCCGCTAATTATCCTGGAAAAGCATTTACTCATTTAATTTTCTGGAATATACTTACAGTGGCTACTTACATCACACACCTGCATCCAGAACATCCCGGTTTTGGTTGCCAAAGCAGCACTTGCCCCATCTGCCTGGCGCATATGCGGTCCTGAGGCAAACCTCTGCCAGGAGGAACCTGTTTGAGAAATATCCAGGGGCCGTTGAGCCGTCTTACCTCCAGTGTCCTTGAATTATTCTTAGAAAACGTCCTCATGACTTTGACATGTTCATAATAACATTCCACGCTCGCAATGCATCCCTGGAGTAAATGTGTCACACATGCATATGTGAATCCGATTAGATGAATAGCATCAGTATGGCCTAATTGTTCCATATATAAACACTTTAAACGTATACTAGTGCGACTGGAGAAACAGACAATTTTGACACCATGTGGAAGGGAATCAACTTCAAACCATGTCCAGTTCATCTCACGGCAAGAGCCCGGAAACAAGTTAGCCTGCAAATTAGATCTGCTGCATTCATATCTCGTAATATCTTGTAATATGCATAATATAGACTCAAATAGCTTTCGCCTCACAATTACATGATAGAACGTGTCTGCCACGAGTGTGTAGCGGAAAGTGTCTCATCTTCATTTATATCATTTGAGATTTCCGATTTAAGTTTTTCATATAATTACCTTGACTGATTGTAAAAAGGAGAATGTTCCAAGGCGCTGAATGAAACTATTTCTTATTGCGTTTATGGCAAATGTAGTCAATGAAGCTGAAAAGCCAGTAAAGCATCTTGTGAAAAAGCTGTGCCCATTAAATTTCAGAACTCAAAGGAAAACAGCTGAGGCTTAATTTGGATGTGATGAGAACAGCAGAACTTATGCAGGATAAAGGAAGTTTTGATCCTACTTTAACAAGTTAAGGGAATAGTTCACCCAAAAAAGGAAAATTCAGTCATTATTTACTCACCTCATGCCTTTCTAAACCACATGATTGTAGCGAATTTAGCTCACAACAGGAAATATGAATAATTAACCATAACTAGTTATAATTAACTATTCATATTTTAGATCCGCTGTAGATATTTAGCTGACCACTCAGGGTCAACTGTCTTGTCAATTCTAAGAACATTAATTTCCTGGTTAAGGGAAATAACTTTCTTACTGTACAATTCTACAAAAGCTTGTAACGTAAATCTGCATGATTAGTGACTCCGGTTATGAGCAAACAATGAACACGTCAAGCGTGATACAAGTAAAGTTTTATTAACTACATAAACACTTAACCTAGTCTAACATCCTACATACACACATAAACTGGTCTAACATACACATACACACACACACACACACACACACAGTTGGTATAGGAAAGGGTTAAAGTTGAACTCAGCACAGAAAGAGGCATAAAGAATGAATTTTATGGAACACTTTGCATATTCAGCAGATCTAAAACCTGAGGGAAAACGTCAAATTCTTAGTTCAAACAAACCTTGTAAAAAGGTGTAACTGATACTTAATGCATCAATTAAATCGACTAAGTTTGATACTTGCGAGTCTCGGCGGTCTGAAAGAGATTCCTGATGCAAATCTTAAGGCCCAAGATCTTGCTGAAATTAGTTGATGAAAAGAACCAGTTTGAGTCAGAGAATTTTTGGTGAATGGAAAAGTCAAGGCCGAAAGGCCTGGCACAAAGCTTTGGTATCCTGAAGCGTTTTCTCACATCTTCAACTGCATCTGACCGAACCACCGACTGGACGGTCACAAAGAAGTGTGGCCTTTAAGGTCGGAGAAGATCCCCGCCTCTCAAGATGGGCTTATCCAATGAGAAAAGCCGGAATCCCAAGTGGGCATTTTGAGATCCTGTGGAGTTTATGACTCTTTGTGTGGAAACATGGAACTTAGTATCTGGAACTTGAGTCGAAAATACTAAAGATTCTCAGGACACTAATATATTGCCTATGTATCAACATATAATGTACAATCTTGTTTAGATCATCAGAAGGCGAATTCATAGATACTAAACAAGCTATATGTAAGGTTATCTGAATGAGTGGTTTATCGTAAGCACGAATAAAAATAGTCTATAATACAACAGATTAATACAAAACAGCAATAATACACACAATGGCCTGAAGAAAATGTGTGTTCATTCAAAGAAAGGTTTTCCTATGAATTAATTAGTAGAAAAGTCAATTTCTACGGTGCGTTTGTCCTGGGGACACAGAATGGGTTATCCTACTCACATTCCTGGGGGGGTCATAAAACCAGTGATATCATGATTAGTTGTCATGGTGACCAAGGTGGGGGATGGTGTTCAGC
>NW_015505621.1:1176810-1181161 GCF_001515645.1 Sinocyclocheilus grahami
ACTGGGGCGGGTCCCTGGAGCCGGGCCTTTAAGGTCGGAGAAGATCCCCGCCTCTCAAGATGGGCTTATCCAATGAGAACGTCCGGAACCTCAAGTGGGGGTTCTGAGATACAGGGCGTTTTTTATGGCCCTTTGTTGGAAAGCATGGTAATTTGTGGTATGAAGCTTGTGTAACAATTATTAAAGACTCTTAGAACACTAGTATGTTGCGTAGGTGTAAACATACAATATACATTCTCAATTAGATCATCCGAGTACGAATTCATAGATACTAGACATGGTAGAGTTACTTATATGAATGAGTGGTTTATCGTAAGCATGAATAAAAATAGTCTATAATACAACAGATTAATACAAAACAGCAATAATATACACAATGGCCTGAAGAATATGTGTGTTCATTCAAAGAAAGGTTTTCCTATGAATTAATTAGTAGAAAAGTCAATTTCTGCTCTGCCTCTCCTATGGGGACAAAGAGTGGGTTATCCTACTCACATTCCTGGGGGGTCATCAAACCAGTAATATCATGATTAGTTGTCATGGTGACCAAAAGGGGGATGGTGTCCAGCAGAAATCCTGGCATCCAGTTTATTGAGTGAGGGGACTGTGACGATTTGTTAATTTAATGAATAATTGATTTGTTAAATCAAATAAAAATTAGTGTGTCAGATTGGTCGAGACGCTACATGATGGTATTTTTTTCTGTGAAACACACACGCACGCACGCACACACACACAAAAAGAAAGTAAATTTATATAGATTATTTTTTCTGTTTAAAAACATCTGATGAGTTCCAAAAAAACACAATAAAAGAAACATAAAAATTGTTCAAATTATCTTTTTTTAAGTCTAGGTTTGTGTTAAGAACACCAAATTTGAAGTTGAATAACAATACAAAACCCAAATAAAACTATAAAAAAAACGTATACTTGAATATATGTCATGCGTAAACCAGGGTTCCTTTTCAGTCAGTCACGTTCTACGTTACATCAGTCGTGACTGACGAATTGGGATCTCGCCCGAGAGCCCAATCACCTTCGAGTGTAAACTAAACAAGCCAATGACAGTTGGTGTGTGTGTTTCGCCACGCGCACCCCGCAAACGCACATCAGCTTTTCGCTTCAGAGCCGAGCCTTCTCAGGACGAATCTCCGCGAGAGTTTGGAAGAAACAGCTGCCGTTGGTGTTACGGCGTGTCAGCGGGGGTTGCCATTCAGTGCTGCTCATTTTCGGAGTGCTGCAGCTGCCATTCTGTGGTCTCGCCGCGACCTCCCCTGGGCGCTTCAGCGCTCTCTCTCTAAAAGAGTGTTTCCTTTTTTTCCTAAAAGAGCAAATATCTAAAAAAGCTCCACGAGCGACGGGTGTCTTTTTAAAGATGGCTTCCCGCTCATGCGTTTCTGGATGTGGTCGTTTCCTGCCTCCATCTGATGGTCGTGATCGCTGCCTCTCGTGCCTGGGCTTACAGCACACTGAAGCAGCGCTCATTGTTGAGTCATGTTCTCAGTGCGGGAACATGACCATCGCGACGTTGTGGTCTAGATACCTCCTCATTAAACGGGGGGGTATCCCCCTTGCCATGTCCCGCTCTAGCTCTTCCGGTTCACGGAGGGCTACTTCGGTTCATGGTCAGGGAGACCTGAGGGTTACGGTGAGAGCTTCCCCGTCGAGTACGTCTCCGCGGGCCTCTCATTCCTCAAGCATGGCGCACCACCTGGTGTTTCCGGACGAGTGTGCTGGGTCCTCGGACAGGGCGGGGTCCAGCATCTTGTGTGGGACACAGGCAGAGGACAGGATGTCGATCGCTGCATCGGAGGGCTCGGAAAACGGCTGGCGTTGGTGTTACGGCGTGTCAGCGGGGGTTGCCATCAAGGCTGCTGAAACCTGGAGATGAGGATTTGGCTGCGCTGCCACCGTCAGGAAGAGTAGTCAGATCCAGAGCTGACCGCTATGCTTTCCCGGACCACCGATAGTGTCGGGCGGTTCCTGGGGGCGCAGGCCGAGCGTCGGCAGTCGCCTCCGGTTCCATTCTTCCCGGAAGTGCATGAGGAGGTCTTGAAGTCTTGGAAGGCACCTTTTTCTGCCCCAAACAGACTTGGTGCCTCCTCCGTCCTCACCACCCTCGACGGGGGGGCGGCCCAAGGGTATGTGGACATCCCTCTGGTCGAGCGCGCGATTGCCATGCAGCTCTGCCCGCAAAGCGCCGCCGCCTGGAGAGATAGTCCACGCCTTCCGCCCAGGGCCTGTAAGTTCTCGTCCACTCTGACGACTAAGGCTTACAGTGCTGCTGGACAGGCCACTTCCGCCCTGCACGCCATGGCCCTCCTGCAAGTCCACCAGGCCAAAGCGTTGAAGCAGTTGCACGAGGGTGATGCTGACCCAGGTGTGCTGCAGGAACTGCTCACGGCGACAGACCTCGCGCTTAGGGCTACGAAAGTCACGGCCCTGGGTCAGACGATGTCCACATTGGTGGTCCAGGAGTGCCACCTATGGCTGACCTAGGCGGATATGAGGGAGGCCGACAAGCATCGCTTCCTGGACTCCCTGATCTCCCAGGCCGGCCTATTCGGCGAAGCGGTGGAGGGCTTTGCCCAACAGTTCTCCGCCGCGCAGAAGCAGATGGAGGCGTTTCGACACATCCTGCCCCGGCGGTCTGCTGCTGTCTGCACCCCACCGCCGGCTGCAGCCCCTCTGTCTGTTCGTCGCCGAGGGCGCCCTCCTGCGGCCTCCACCTCCGCTCTGGCGCGGCCACAACAGCAGCCTTCACAACAGCCGCAGCGTGGAGCTGGCCGCAGGAAAGTGGTGCAGCCCATCTCCGCCCCTGACAGGCCCGTGAAGCACCAGGGCGGGCGATGGTGACCACACCACTCCACACCACGGGCCGGGTGGAGAAACCTTTGTTCCTGTTTTTTTCTGTTCCGCCGCTGGCTACCCAGCCAGTGGTGCCCAAAACCTCAACAGAAGAGCGGGTTCCTTTTTCTCCGGGTTCCAAGAGGGCGAGGATGGCAGTGTGCGAGACCCAGTCTCCACATGGCCGTCCCCCTCTCCCTTCGCCAATGGGCAGCAGGGTTCAGTTCAAGGACGCTATGCCTCCTCACGAGCCCCCTGCCCAGCCGTGGAGCCAGGTAAGTGGCGTGCCGCGCACTCAGACCCCCCCCAGGGACGCACGGAAGCCTCCCAGGTTGGGTCCCTGTGTTCCACTGTGCTGCCCCACTGCGGGTACGTCATGGTTTCCCTAGTCCCGCCTGTTCGGTCGCTGGGGTCCTGGTTAGCGGGCCCCGGGCCGTCTCGCTGGCTTAGGTGAACCGTCAGACTCGGGTATGCGATTCAATTCGCCCGGCACCCTCCCAAGTTCAGGGGCATTCGGTTCCCCTCTGTGCTGGACAGGGATGCTCCTGTCTTGTGTGCAGAGATCGCGGTCCCGCTGGCGAAGGACGCGATACAGCCAGTCCCTCCAGCCGAGATGAGGTCAGGTTTTTACAGCCCATACTTCATCGTACCCAAAAAAGGCGGTGGGTTACGACCAATCCTGGATCTGCGCGTGCTGAACCGGGCCCTTCACAAACTCCCGTTCAGGATGTTGACGCAGAAACGCATCTTTCCGTCCGTCCTTTCGATTGGTTCGCAGCGATTGACCTCAGGGTTGACTGGGAAAAGAGCAAACTCTCCCCGGTGCAGAGGATCTCTTTTCTCGGCATGGAGCCAACCTCTCGGCACGTCTCTCAGCAAATATGCGTTTCCCTCAGTGAGCCTTCTCTCACACTGTGAAAGGTCAGGGAGGACGAGGAGCAGGTTCTCCTGGTAGCGCCATACTGGCCCAGTCGGACTTGGTTCCCCGAACTGATGCTCCCTCCACCCTTAAGGTGTATGTTGCCGCCATTGCCGCACATCACGAGGCAGTAGACGGTAAGTCTTTGGGGAAGCACGACTTGGTCATCAGGTTTCTCAGAGGGGCAAGGAGGTTAAATCCTCTGCGCCCTCACCTGTTACCCTTTTGGGATCTCCCCTCGGTCCTAACGGCCTTGAAGGAGGAGCCCTTCGAGCCTCTGCAGTCAGTAGAGCTTAAGTTTCTGTCGTTGAAGACAGTGCTCCTCACCGCTTTGGCCTCGGTCAAGAGGGTAGGGGACCTGCAGGCATTTTCGGTCGATGATTCGTGCCTAGAATTCGGTACAGGTAACTCTCACGTTGTCTTGAGACCCCGGCCTGGATATGTGCCCAAAGTTCCCACCACGCCTTTTAGGGATCAGGTGGTGAACTTGCAAGCGCTGCCCCGGGAGGAGGCAGACCCAGCCATCGCTCTGGTCTGTCCCGTTCGCGCTCTGCCAGACCAGAAGGGAAAGGCTGTCTCCAAACA